>NW_020172364.1:6008631-6128404 GCF_003031525.2 Neophocaena asiaeorientalis asiaeorientalis
CTCTGGGAATGTAAAATTTAGTAGGAGAATAAGTACTCAAATGTGTATGTGTTAGGGAATCACCAGATTGTAATTATTGCAATGAAAGCTAGGAAGCCCCTGGGCTTATAGGATGGGAAAATATTGCATCCAGCTGAGAGGAATCAGAGAACACTTAAGAAGAAGAGAATGTTCTTTGATCTGGGGACTGAAAGGTGAGTAGAATTTAGGCAGGTAGAAATAGTAGGTGGAGGGTTTGGGGGGCAGAGGGGAGGACATCCAGGCAGAGGGAATAGCGAAGTCCCAGGGGCATTAGGAGTCTCAACTGCCCCTCCCTTCCCACCACCACCTAGGAAAGGGGTTCTATTGATGTAGGAAAGGAGTTCTATTGAGGACAGGGAACAGGGGAGAGAGATCTAAGGAAAAGAAGCCAGAGCCTGTTTTCTATGAATTTTCTACCTTAGTAGAAACAGCACAAACCTCCTAGGCAAAGCTAAGGCAGAGCAGCAGAAAACTTGGTCAAATTTCTGTGGGAGGACAGCTATGGCTGCTTTCCACATGTCCATAAGGTTATCTCACCAGAGCTTAACAAATACACTGACAGCCACCCAATGAGAAACTTGAAGCCCAGATGATTTAAATGAATCAAGCAAGGTCATGATCTAGTGAGTGGTGGCCTCAGGTTCACAATGCAGCATCCTGATTCCCTAGTCAATAATGCTCATGCTCCTTTAAGACAGGAGGCAAACAAAAAATGCTGTCGTCTACTATATGACATCACTTATATATGGAATCTAAAAAATAATATGAACTAGTGAATATAACAGAAAAGAAACAGACTCACAGATACAGAGAACAAACTAGTGGTTACCGGGGTGGAGGGGGGCAACAAAGGAGTAGGGGATTAAGAGGTACAAACTATTATGTATAAATAAATAAGCTACAAGGATATATGTACAGCACAGGGAATATAGCCAATATTTTACAATAACTATAAATGGATTTTAACCTTTAAAAATTGTGAATCACTGTGTTGTACACCTGTAACTTATATGATATTGTACATCAACTATACCTCAATTTAAAAAAAAAAGAGGCCGTCCTATAAGCCCAAATGCCTGAGAGCTTTGCTAGTCCATGTTCCCAAGCTTCATCCTGGAGCCCCACTGACATCTTCTCTGGGCCCTTGAAGAGCTTTTCAGATTTAATTTAGGCATTCAGGGAGTGTGCTGAATTGTCCTGCTGTCAATTTAGTTAACCTCAGAACCATGTTCCCCAGAATTTCCTTCTCTCTAGTTCCAGGTTACTGTTGGCCAAAACAGGAATTTGTGTGGGTTTGGAAGGCAATAGTCCTCTCTCTCTGGAGGTTGTTTTATGATCAGATACAGAGATGGACAGATGTAGATGTGCCAATAGGTTCTAATTGTCTTCACTCTCCTCCTCTCTGCATACAGCTCTTCTTTCCTGCTTCTGGCTCTGATGACTAAGAGTGGCCCAGGCCCACCAGAGGCTTGCAGGTGTCCCCACAGGCGTAGTAGCTGCTCAGAGCCAACAGCTTCTCATAGACTTCTCTCCATGAGCTCCCCCTGCATGACTCAACTTTGGCTTCTTCAATAGGCTTGAATTCTCAGCTTTCTCTGAAGATACCAATATTTCCACCCATGCCAGGGCTTCACGAAAATGGATAAGTGAACTGTCTGTGGTCCTCCAACTCTCTGTCTAGGAGAAGCTGGGATCTTTACTTTCCTAGCCTCTCCTATAATTACATGAGTTCTAATGCCCATAAATAGCTTTTATCTCATAATACTCACAGAGGCTCTGCTTTTCTGACTGAACTCTGACTGATACAGCCTGGAGCCACAGAAATGACCTCAGGCAAATCCAGCAAAAGGAGCATCCTGCCAAGTCTAGCCTAAACTTCTGACCACAGAGTCAAGAGCAAATAAAATGGATATTGTTTTGGCTACTAAATTTTGGAGTGGTTTGTTACACAGCACTAGACATATTATAGGGAGTAAGGAAGTAATCTGGGACAAAGAGAGACACTGACCTTCGTGAACTGAAATTTTGAGACTTACAGTCTCATGCCGTCTTAGGGCCTTGAAATTTACCTCGTTTAACCTCTTATTTTTCTACCACACCCTTGAAAAATTCACACCAGCTTTTCATGATCAGTTGCAGAGATGAAAAACTCACTACCTTCCAAGATAGATGAGGCCATTTTGGATTATCTTTGGCTTAGAAAGTTCTTCCCTGGCCCCATAACTGGGAATATAATTGAGGGGAAGATATTCCAATTGTGGAAAAAGCTTATGAACAGTGATGTTTCTAGCAGTTATATATAATAATAGAAAACTGGAAACAATGTAAATACCCAATTCTAGGGGAACTGTTGCATTAGCATTAGGTTAGTTAAGCAGCTATTAATTATTGCATTAATGGAGAATTTTCAGTGATCTGGAAACATTCTTAGTAGGTTATACTAAGTGAAAAAGCAGGACAAATTGTATATTCAATGTAATTATAACTATGTTGAAAGTATACATTGAAAATAAAAAGTGGAAGGAATTAGAGCAAACAACAATGGCTAGTGAAATGATAGGTAATTTTTCTCTTTCCTGTTTTTCTATTTTAAAAGTATTTTAAAAAGAAATTTGGGCCCACGGCTACTTCCCTCTAGCTTCTACCCAATGGCATAAAATCAGTTGGTTCAGGTCAACCAACAAAGGGAGCACACAGGTGGGGCAGCTGAACCAGCCTGGAAGTTCAGGGTTGGTTTCCAGTCTCTCCATCTCTTATAACCACCTGAGTCTTCCCTTCCTCATGGTCATGTATGGAGACCCCCTCATCACTATTTCACTTCCTTCTCTCATTTTTTTCTAGCCCTTGGGTCCCAACAAAGCTGAAAAAGAGGTGAACATTTTTGCTTTAATTCCACACAAACAATACGGTGAAAAATAAAATTCTGAGAAAACAATCAAGAAACTCGGAACAACTAAAATTCACATATGGCAGGGAGGGTCTCATGTCAGGGGACAGTTTTTGTGATTGTCAAGTCCAAGAGGGACCCAGAGGATGGGGTGTAAGCGGAGGTATGAGGGGAGGTAGAAGAGATCCTTGGTGTGAAATTCCTGAAGACTTTAGGGGAAAGAAGAGGAGAGGGAGAGAGGGGGCATGGAGGATTAGAACATTTAAGAATGTTTGTGGTAAGAACATCTCTGCCCTTCTTTGGTTCTCAAGAGAGTGAGTCAAACTGTGAATTGCTTTCAATTGTGTACGTTTTCTGCTTTTTTGGATGTAACCCCTTACTGAGACTGGATCACGTGGGACCTCATCTTTATAAAAGTTGCACATGAGTCTTCACCAATTAGTATAGGTTAGGAAAATTATTTAAATTCTCTATGTTTTAGGTTAAATTGTATTCCCTAAAAGATATGTTCAAGTCCTAACTCTTGGACTTGATTTTATATGGAAATAGTTCTTTGCCTATGAAATTATGTTAAGATGACCTCATACTGGATTAGGGTGGACCCTAACCCAATGACTGGTGTCCTTATAAGAAATGGGAAACTTGGACACAGAGACACACACAGAGGAAAGTGTGAAGACAGAGGCAGAGATTGGAGATATGCGGCCGTAGCCAGGAATGCCAAGGACTGGCAAACAACCACCAGGCAGCTAGAAGAGGCAAGAAAGGATCCTTCCCTAGAGCCTTCAGAGGAAGCATGGCCCCACCAACACCTTGATTTCAGACTTCTGGCCTCCAGAACTGTGACAGAAGCAGCTGCTGTTATAAACCACCAGGTTAATGGCAATCTGTTATGGCAGCCCTAGGAATTGAATACACTCTGTATATAGGTTTTTCTCATTTGTAAAATAGTGAAAATAATAGTATTTATAAATCATAGGACTCTGTGAACATGACATGTGTTAATATATGTAAAATATTTAGAAAGTTACCTGAAATATAGTCAGCACTCAGTAAATCAGTGAGAAAAACAGGACCGCTGAGATTCAGCCAACTGAGGTGACACCTTTCTGGACTCCCAGCTAAGTGGGGCATGGGTAATTTCACATATTCGAAGAAGAGTTAAGAGACTGAAACCGTCCCTAGATACTCTCTTGTTTCCTGGTTCCACTCTTTCATTCCTAATCTCACTGGGGTCATCAGCACAGACATCTCTTTTTATGAGTTCCCCCAGATCCCAGGCTGATGGGGCAGGCAGGGAACCCAGGGAGACCTTGCAACCTGGCCTCCTCATTTGGCAGGTGGCATCTTAGGTCCCTTTGGCTCTCTGAACTTTACAAGCCTCCTATCACTCCTGGGAGGTGGGTGACATGGAAAAGATATTATCCTAATTTTATAAGAGAGGACCAGAGTAATTTAAGGGATCTCTGAAAGCTTCCACCCACAAGAGAATAATAGCAAGTCCAGGAATCCCTTTACTTTCCTGTGTTTCAAAGGATTTCTCTAGGTGTGTGAATTTAGGCCAATGATTCAGTGACAGCCCTGGGCCCAGGACCCCTGACTCACAAGTGCGTGCTCTGTGCTCCTGTGGTCGCCTTCACCGCAAGTCTGTCACCCTCCAGGGACTGGGGCCAGGGGTTAATAGCTCAAACTGCTACTTTATCCAGGTGCCCAAACTGCAGTTAAATATGATGAGAAGGAGCAAAGTAAAGGTACCAGATGCCAGACAAGAACCTGGGTCTAGAAAAAAAGGAGACGTGTGTGTGTGTGTGTGTGTGTGTGTGTGTGTGTGTGTGTGTGTGTATTGCATTTCAGAAGCTCTTGAAAGCCACGTAAGTAAAACCAGCACAGCTGGTGGGGTTAAGACTCAAGTTGGCCACATTTGTGAGGGGCTGCAGGTTGTTGCTTCAGTCCTGGATCAAGTCCTTTGGCCCTAAAATAATAATGATGATAATAATAATAATAATTGTAGTAGTAGTGGTAGTCATAGTAATAATTCCCACTCCCCCCCGCATGTGGAATTTCCAGTTGACAAGGTGTTTTCACCTTCTTTATTTGTTTCTGACGGCTGTCTTGTAAGGATTGCACTTCAGGTAGACATTGTGATTCCCCTACCAGAGGAGTGACATGAATTTCCAAGGTCACATAGCCTAGGAGTAGCTGACCTGAGATAAAAATCTAGATGTTCTGACTTCCAGCCTTGTTCAGTAACTGGAATTACAAGACCATAGAAGGTCTGAGATAGAAAGGACATTAAAGGCTACCTATCATTTTCCTCTCTTAGATGGGGAAACTGAGGCTCAGAGAAGTGAAGTAGCTGGTTGAAAGTCACATGGCCAGATAATGGCAGAGCTACCATCAGGGCCCAGATATACTGATAGTCCCAGCAAAGTGTTCTTATACATTTGTTAGTTGGAGTAAAAACCTCCTAACAGAGCTGGGTAAGCCCCTAGGAAGGTATGTATCGTGTACATGCAAATGCTAGACGCCATTAACAGTGTGAGGACCTGAGACCCAGCTGGCAGGTGTTAGAGTCCCCGAATCCCTCTGCTACCAGGAGGATTGCCCAGTCGCTAGGAGGGCTCCGGGCAGAAAAGGAGACGGTCTCTAGGCAGCAGAGCACGGGGAGAAGAAAGAGCTGGTTGGGGAGGGGTGGCCGCGAGCTTGGGAAGCAAGCATCCCGCAGGTGGGAAACTGGAGGCGCCTGGCATCTCAGTGCGGCAGGGCTGGGGGGGCGTGGGTGGGAGCGTCTGGGAATCATGGTTGGGAAGGGGGGCCAGGAAGGGCTTTACTCTCATTGGCCCGTGAATGGCTTAAACTCCCCATCCACCCCTTCTGTGACTTCAGAGCCAGGCCCATTCACATGCAAATACCCTCTGGGACCGGGAAGCTGAGCCCCAGAAGGTTCAGGACAGGAAAATAGCCTGGGGACAGGCAAAAACAAAGCCTTGTTGTGTTCTTCTCCTGCAGAGGCAGCCTGGCTCCAGGTTGGTCACAGTCAGCACTGGGGTGAAAGCAGTGATTAAGTGCTGAGCGGAGAGAAGGGACCCGCCACGGGCCAGCGTCTCCAGGCACTTTCCAGGAATGTGCAAGCCGGTATGTCCCTCCGTCACTGCCCAGGACCCTGCCCTCCCCAGCCCGAATGCACATCCTCAAATCTTGGAAAATTTTCAAGAGAGCTAGAATAGGGACCAAAAGACCTGGCTTCTGGTTACCGCCCTGCCACTCACATGTGTCACTTTAACCTCCCCAGGCACTGGTGCCCTGGAGCTGGCTCTTACCAACTTACAGGGGCCAGTTGTCAACTTTTCAGGGATTTTTGCGATGCTGTTGTTAAACATAGCCATCGTGAAAAACTGTTTCATAAATTTACAATTAAATAAATTATATTAAAAAGAAATAAATTATATAAAAACTCATCATCTCCTAACTATTCTATCATTTTACTATTATCTCAGCACTTGAGTTTACTAATGTCTAGAATATCTGAGTGGTGAATAGAGAGCTACCGAGGTATCTCTTCTCTGCCCTCCCAACCCACCCCCCAGTCCAGACCAGGTTGTTGATCATTGATAAGTGCACCACTGGGTTCAGCCTCAGTTTTCACAAACATACTCGGTGGACCTTAATTCTATCCTCTAAGAGTCAGGAGGTCAAATGACACTTGGGTGGGAAAGCAGCTTGTAAAGTCTGCCATTGCCTGTGCGCATTAGGCAGGGACCCTATTTCCCAGGCCCCCTGGTGATGGGGCTCCCACCTGTACCTCTGTCTTCATCTCCCATCCCTGTCCCTCCTGCTCCAGCCACACTGCCAACCTTGCTCTTCTTCAAACACACCAGGCACATTCCCACTAAGGTCTTGGCTGTTCTTTCTGGTTGGGATGCTTTTCCCCAGAAAGCTACATGGCTGACTTTCTCAACTTCTTCAAGTCTTTGCTCAAATGTCACCCTTTCAACAAGGACCACCTTGATCAACATATTTCAGTGGTAACATGCACCCCACGTCATGTGGACCCTCTCTACGCTGCTCTATTTCACTTCTTTGCCTATTACCTTACTACTCATTATATAATTAACCTGTGGATTGTGTTTAGTGTTTATTGTCTGTTCCCCCCAGTGTCATGTAAGCACCCAGCCGACCGGCATTTCTGTCTTGATTACCGCTATACCCCAAGCTCTAGTAAATGGTAGGCATTCAATGAATATTTGTTGAATAAATGAATACCTCCCCTTCCCTACTTCTTCTTCTATGAGCACATCAAAGCAAATTCAAGCCCTGCTTTTTACTAAGGTGTGTCTGAGAGTGGCCTGTGTACACATAAGCACACAGATTTGCACACCGGGGCACCTATTCCCCAGAGCACTCCCACCTCACACTCACCCACACTTGCCCACATTCTCTGCCCCAGCGCTGGGAACCTTCCTTCTGTTTTCCATCACCCCAGAGCCTGTGCTGTTTGTACTTCCTTCATAAAATAAGCTTTTGTCACGCTTTTTCTGAAGCTCATTTTCACTTCCTGATTCTTCTGAATCAGCTAGAATGGATTTGGAAACCTGGTATCTCTGGAGTGAAGAATTCCACTAGGGAATACAATTGAAATTCATGAGAAATATTTACCCATTCCTCTTTTCCTTCAGGGGCAAGGCCTCCTGTCTACTCCCAGAGAATGAACAGAGCTTCGGCAGTAGTTGAAGGTCGAGGGCACGTTCAGAGTAAACACAGAGCACTGCACAGAAATTAGGAGTCCGGGTTCAGAGGAGTCAGTCTTTGAGCAGGGCCATGGGAGGGACTTATCTGTCAATTACACAGCAGGATGCAGACTGACCCAAGGAGGCCTGGGAAGGGAGCATCAGGGCTGGAAGGGCTTAGAGAGGCCAGCCAGTCCAATTTCCTCATTGCGCAGATGGAGAAACTGAGGTCCAGAGCAGACAAGTGACTTGCCCAATGTCTCAACAGGAGTCAGTGGCTGATTTCTAGACCAGAGCCCTTTCCTTTATGCTTACCACAGGAGATTTTTGCTTTTCCCTGTTCTGCCCCCAGGGCTGTGCTCACTACTAGAAATAAACACAGACATAGGCCCTGAACTCCTGGGCCTGACAGTCTAGTGCAATGTCCTTGAGTTCACCATTAGACATGTGTACCACAAACAGATAAATTGAGCACTTTCCCAACCTTCATAGCTCAGACTCCAATTTTTATTTATTTATTTATTTTTTCGGTACGCGGGCCTCTCACTGTTGTGGCCTCTCCCGTTGCGGAGCACAGCCTCCGGATGCGCAGGCTCAGCGGCCATGGCTCACGGGCCCAGCTGCTCTGTGGCATGTGGGATCTTCTCGGACCGGGGCACGAACCCGTGTCCCCTGCATTGGCAGGCGGACTCTCAACCACTGTGCCACCAGGGAAGCCTGTTCAGACTCCATTTTTATAATTTTTTTTTTTCTCTCAATGTCAGAATAAAAGAGAAAGTTCTTTAACAAAATCTAGACAACACAGGGACCCTCAAGGTCCTTCAGTTTTATAAGATTTTACTAAATTTCTCTTATAGCCAGGAAGCATATCAAAATCTTGAAATCCCTACCAGGATAAAACTTGTTCTGAGAAGGGCCAAATGGAGAAACACAATCATGACTTAGGAGTAAGAAGAACAAGGATTGAAACCTGGCTTCGCTCTAAAGTCCTGGACAACAAATGCACTCAAGCTCTTGATGCTCAGCGTCCTTTCCTGTAAATTAGGTGTAGTAATCCCGGCTCTCCCTAGTCCATGAGAATCAAAGGAGGCAATACATCAGAAAGTGCCACAAACTTGTGTCACGACAAATGAATACACAGAAGAAATAAACAGCCTCTTGCATTTGATTAGTCCTTTCAGAGTACTTTTCCATAAATTGCCTGAAAAACTGAGTGATATGTGCAAGGTCATAGGCAGCCAGTTAGCGGTAAAGTCAGAGCAGATGAGAAAACGGACACTCACTGAGCATCTGGTGATACCAGCAAGCACTTTAGTGCTCACACCCTTGCCATCATTACCACTCTAATAATGCTTACTGAACTAATTACATAGGTGTTGGGCATATGTCAATATAGCATTTACCTCACTTGACATTCACAATAAGCCCAAGAGATAGGCATTACTGTTATCCCTATTTTACAATAAATAGTGGAGGCAGGACCTGACTCTAGGTCTGAGTGGCTCTAGAGGCTGAACTCCAAATCATTGAACATGTTTGCCTTTTGCAGTACTGATTCCACTCATAAGCCATCATTTCATTTAAACCCTTGCATAAACTGCAAGGAAGGTACTGTATCATTTGAGTCTTTTTTTTTTTTTTTTTTTTTTTTTTTTTTTTTACAAAATTTTTTTTTTTTTTTTTTTGGTACCAATCACAAAACCGATGCTTAGGGAGATCAAGAAGTTTAGGGAATTACACCGTTAAATTCCTCTTTACCCTTCAAGACTTATCTCAGACATTAATTATTTCCAAAGCTTTTCTTGAACACCCAGAAATGATCACTCTACAACTTATATACTGCCCCATACTCTTGTGTTACTCTGCCTAGCTTTAGCTTATTAATTATGTACTTGTCTTTTGACGCACTAAGAAATCATGAGTTCTTGGAGGGCAGGTACTGTCTTACTCATCTTCACGGGGCCTGTCTTTGGTGCAGTGTCCAACTTATGGTAGATTTTCAATAAAATTCTTGGACTTCATTCCACAGACAGTAGAGAACGATTGAAAGGTTTTGAGAGTTGCACAATCAAAGCAATGTTTAAGAAGATCTCTCTGGACACATGTAGAGGGTGGACTGGTTGGGGAGAGACCCACAGCTGGTAGACATTTAGGATGGTATTGCAATAAACTAGGCGAGAGGAATAAGAACTGGAACTAAAGGGCTAAAGTGGAGAGAATGGAAGAAATGTTGAATGTATCAAGAATATAAGAGGAGAAAAGTGATGTTATGTCATATGAGCATTTAACAGATGCCAGTTGAGCTATATGCACTCAGTTAAAGAAGGGGAAAGAGAGAAAGAGAAAAAGCCAAATGCAGGTTTTTATTATCTCCTTTTCCAATGAACAGATACCATGAAGTGAACTTGAAAATAAGATGTGTGAATCTGCTGTTCCCTTGGTGGTTCTGGTTTCTGAGTACCTTTTTCAGTAACTATAGCTCCAGGGCTCATTTCTCAGCACAAGTCAAACTACTTCATCTGATGTTCAACCAAAGGAACTATATAATTTGTTGCATTTCTGGGAAAAAAGTCTCTTCTGGACATTCTAAAAGACAGTGCTCTACTATATTTAAGAGAGTAAGTTTGACTATAGACAGTGTTTGCCTTACATTACACTTAAAAACCTAAGCATCCGTAAGATGGGGGACTCCACTGTCACTTAATATTTTTAAAAGAAGAAAAGACTGAGCGTTTTGAGATATAAATTCTGGTCCCTGTGTGACCCTGGCCAATGAATTGCCCTTTCCAGGGCTTCAGCGTGATGGTCATGAAGTTGAATCATGATTCCTGAGGTCTTAGATACATAGAATATCAGGGCTAGGTGGACCTTAGAGAACATCTGGTTTAACTCCTCGTATTTGAGACAGGAGGAAAGAGTCCACTCTAAAAGCAATCACTTGCCCAGGGTTACTCAGTTAGTAGAGAACGGCCACAAGAATCTAGGCCTCCAGTTTCCTGGCCAGTGTCTGTGCTCTGCCCCTCGCCTACAGCATTAACCAGCTGTGATTCATATGTCTCATCTGGGCACTGTAGGAATCCACACATTGCGGCCACATTCCAAGGAAGCAAATCCTGTCGTGCAGATGTGCATGTGCCTTGAAGACCAAAGACTGCAGGAAGTCAGGCTGGAGAGGAATTTTCATAAAATGAGAGCATCCAGACCACAGCCTTGGGGTCCTGCCCTTCTTCAAGCTGCTGATGTGCAGTGTCAGCAATTCCGTCATCATCACCCTGATGGGCCAGGGTGGGAAGGGCAGTCTGTGGACTGGGGCTGGGCTGAAAGGATTCCTGTGAACTGGACGGTCTTTTAAACCCACTCCCAGGCCTGCCAGGGGAATTCAGTCACAGAATGAAAGAGCCTCAAAACAGGGGATATTATCCCAACAGACGGAAATGAGTGATACTCCAAGTTCCTTGGAAAAGGACAGCACTGGCATGATATATTTACAAGTTTTCTTCAAATGACACGTCACTAAGGCAACTCCAGCAGACTATAGTCTCTTAATGGAGTGCTCATGGCCACGGAACTTCAAGAAGTGGCCGCTGTAACATATTATTACCGTTTTCTGGCATTATCCTAACTAGGATAATGAGGGTTTGGGGGGGTCATCTGGAAAGCTCTGGCAAGGAGAATGAAGATTAAAATTCTGGAATTAAGGGACCGTAGGGATCATCTCATTCTACTCCTCATGGAACAGACGAAAAGACAGAATTTTGTAGAGGGGTATTGACTTATCCAAGGGTGGCATGGCTGGTGTGCTCATGAAGGGAAGAGCCTCCTTCTCATTCATAGCCAGGAAAGCCACATATTCTGGGGGTGGAAGGTTAGGGAGAGAACACAATTAGACAAAGTCAGTGGGTTTCGACTATATGTTGAAGGCTTCTGGGTTTTAGGGTTCACAGGTGAGCGTACTAGTCTTGTCCCTGAATTGGGAACTTAAGGAGTATTCAAGCTGTAATTCCTGCAAGGTGTGACCTTCAGGGGGACCAAGAAGGTTGAGTGAGCAGAGTGAGCTTCTGAGCCACCTTCAACCCTAGCAGCCTCACTTCTGTTTCCTATATCAGGACTACTAGAAGATTTTTAAGAAGAAAATGTCCACTAGGGAGAAAATATTTGAAAAACAATAACAACAATGACATGGGACTAGGTGGGTCTCCAGAGGGCCCCTGTGGCCTGACATCCTATGAGTTCTTGAGTCCAGGAGGGGAACTCTGCCGGGCACATATGGGCAAGGACACAGGGCCTGTCTCCACATGAGCACTAGTCATCAGCTGACCAGGGTGCAGCGTCCTGTGAAGGAAGGCCTGCTCAGGCCCCATGGCTGCTAGAACCTCTGCAGGGAGGCCAATGCTAGTGCTGGGATGGCATTCTGGAAGGAAGTGAGCTGTGCAAGCCCAAGCAAAGTAATACCTCTCTGTCCAATATGCTAATCTCTTCTTCTAAAGGAACTGGAAAAATGTATTGGAATCAGAGAAGCAAGGACTGTCGGGCACTTCAGGTAGGCAGCTCAGTCTCTGTGTTGCCTCACACAGACTGTTTCTTTGCTATGCTCAGAGGTCATAAGTCTAATTTTGGAGCACAGAGAGTGCTAAAAGATTGTCTTTTCTACTCCAGATCATTTGGGAGTTAGTGACAGATCTGGGACTAGAACAGGCATTTCCTGAATCCCAGTCAAGAAACCAGGATGATGCTGCCCTTCCAGAGGTCCTAGTCCCATCTCCTTGGGCTTTCAGGAAGGTATCTCACCATCCTAGACAGAAACCATCAATCAATTTCCAAAATATTCTCCAACCAGAAAGGCCAAACTTTGGGTAGAAATTTCAGTGTCCTTAATTCAGGGTCAGAAGAGGTCTTCACAGTCTATTGTTGCCCTTGAAAAGTATCATTTTTTTCCGCTACAAAGTGTAGCTGATGTCAACTCTTTAATCTGCCTTGCCAGGAGACTCAATTTATTTGGGGGCAAAGGAATGAGTTAAATCCTCTATTGTGTGTTTATCATCTCGATAAAGGAGTCCTAACAAGGTCAAACCTGGCATCCATATAAATAAGAGGAAAACTTGTGAGAAATGATTGAATATGAATTGAGAGTGAATTCTTAGGGTGGAGGCAGGGAGGAATAATGAAAAATAAGTCATTGTCACAGCTAAAGAAAAAAATTCTAATTTCTGTGGTCTTGAGGCCTCAGCTACTAATAAAGGCAAGTGTTTCCGCTGGCAAAATTTCTAGATGATTGACATATTTGAAAGTAGAGAAAAAAGCAGTTAGGAAGTTCACATCTAGCCTTGTCTAAATCTATGGAATTTACTCTTCTATTAAGTCACTGTTTGGTCATCTTCCTTCTGCTAAGTTCACTCTCCAACCTAAATATTTGAGAATACCATGGTTGTACGGCAAGCATCAGCTAGGGGAATGGGCTGGGGGATTCTGCTAACCTAATGTCCCCTACCCATAATGCATCTGGGATCCTGGAGTTTGGTTCTGCCAGAGGCTAGATTATGTCCTAGAAGACATAACTAACCTGTTTGTTAGAAATTTCAATTTAGGATGATAAACACTTAGGATCTCGGTGAATACTCTTTGCTTGATCCTTGCGAGTCTGAGAAGTTGACTCCATTTTCAATGAATTTATAGAAACTGTCTGTCAATCTAGATTACCAAGCCACATCATCTCTTAGAGCAACCAGTTTTACCTTTTCTCATTCTTTTTGTCAATCTTTTATTGTCATTACTCTTTTTCATCTTGCGCAATTGCTATTTTTCTAGGCTCATCTCTCTTTTTAAGGGACTAGATTTTTGTGTCCTTAAATTCTCACAGTTTCTAGCACAGGGCATTCAAAGATGGGCAGCATCACACAGAGAGACCAATGGTTCTCAAATGGAGAGATTTTGCTCCCCTGGGGATATTGATAACTGCTGGAGACATTTTTGGTTGTCACAACTGGAGTGGGAGTGCTACTGGCATCTAGTGAGTAGAAGCCCGGGATGCTGCTAAAGACCCTACAATTCACAAAACAGCTTTCTTCAGCAAGTAATTGTCTGGCTCAAAATGTCGATAGTGTTAAAATTGAAAAACTGTCATGGAGCACCAATTTTAGAAAGTTTTCAGTCACAGAAAATGTGCTTTAAATGGGATACTTGATGCATATCCAACATATATAATTAGCAACACCCACCATTTAAAATGAGTTGATCAGGGTAGGGGTTCACAGCCCCACTTACCAGGCCTCCGCCCCACCCCATCCCACTGTTCTTTTCAGCCCCTGCGGTATCCTAGGGCTCAGTGTAGTACAGCTTGTGAGCAGTTTGGTGGAGCCAAAAGAACATGGTATTGAAAGTCACAAGGCATGGGTTTGGAACCCTGACCCATCACTTACTAGCTGTACAATGTTGGGTGAGTTGCTTCACCTTCTTGGGGTTGTTTCTTTGTCTGTAAATGGGACAGTAGTACCTGTCTCATAGGATTGTTTTAAAGGTTGAATGAGATTTTAAGTGTAAATCACCTTGTCAACTCACTTCTTTGCTGTTGATCAAACATTCTGGTAAATACAAGGTTACCTCTTGTTGAATTACAGGCTGTGGAAAAATGAGACTATACTAATACCAAAAATATAGAAAGCCTACTCTAGGGTGGTTTGATGAGAACTTCTACCAGGAAGCCAGAGAGAGTTTATAAAGTAGGTTCTTAGGTCTTCACATCTTTTTGAACCAGATACAACCTTAATAAGTGTCATCTCTCAGAAGTACTTTAAACTTTCTTAGCTCCACTTTTAAGAGAGAACAGCTTCCCACCCATGGCATTGTTTGTGGGCTCTCCTTAAATTCTGGGAAATGTTGTTTTGATGTTGTAATCATTTTCTGCTCCTCTTCCATTTGTCTTTTACATCCATCTGCATAGTGACCCCCCCACTGTTGCCCATACTCTTTGTTGATAAAATCCAAACTCGTTAGCTTCATATTCAAGGCCCTTCAGAATCTCACCCCAAACCAAACTTCCAACTTCACCTCCTACTCTCCGCTTCCGCATACTCTACACTTCCCAAACACTTGATCATTACCTAGGGAACAGGGCAATGCTTTCTAATGCCTCAGCTTTGGATATAATGCTAGCTTACTCTGATTAATGCTGACTCTGGGGTATCTGCCCTTTCCTGCTTGTTGAATTAAAGGTGACATTGGAGCAGAGGTTAGTGGAAACGTTAAAGACTTTGAGATCAGAAAGAAAAAGGCAAGGTTGTGTTTGGCTGAGTCACACTTTGCCAGTTTCAGTTTCCCTCAAGGTCTTTTCTAGGTCTTCCTACTCAGCCTGCACCTAGCATGCCACCCCCAACCCTCCTTCATAATGTTATAACACTGTAATGTCTCCCTCACTGGACTGCCAGCCTGGGTGGTAAACACAGCATCTAATTCATCTAAGCTCCTCTAACTCCCAGCAGATTCTCCCACAGAGAACCTGGGGAACCTAGGGAACATTAGGGGTCTCACCTTCACATAGTCGTATTCACAAAGGTAAGAGGATTCCAAGTTGAAGTGCATGAAGTAAAGTTTGATCCGAAATCCCTCTGGGACAGTGATATTCCACGTCACCTCTGAATCACTTGGATAAGAGTCTGGATAGCCAGGCGACTGAATCTGGCCAAACATATTGTTAAGCTCCACTATGTGGGCCGAAGCCTTCAACAAGGAGAAGCACAGAGCATGAGAGAGAAGGAGCCACCTGAAAGACATGAATGGATTCACTTACATTCACAGACACTGGTCCTTGCCATTTAGCGAAATCAACAGCCAGGAGAACAAGTTCCCAGCATGTCTCTGCCACTGACCTGCTGTAATTACTTCGTCCTTATGGGTCTTGCTTACCCAGCCTTAATACTGGAGGGCGGTAACTTCATTTTAAAGGTTGCTTCCAGTTGTGCTCTTTTTAAAGATTTGATAATAGTATTAAACTTTCCCAGAAAATACCATATTTGGGACTCTGAGGCATATCATTTTTTGGTTGAAAATATAAATTTCATAGTTAGGTAAAAGCTGATATCATTTCTTTAGCTTAGCTTCATTTAAGAATCATAAACTCTTGACTCAATTTTCTAAAAAGTAAGTAATAGTAACATGGTAATATTGAGATAAGACTTATACTCGATGGGATCTGTGTAGTACCTAAAACAAATTTAACAAAATCAATCAAGAAACGCAAAATTTTGAATTAAGAAGGAATGAGCAAAACAAGGTTTTTTTCCTTTTGGCAAGTGTTTTTATAAAAGGATCAAAAACATACAGTTTATTTCCAGCTGCAGGAATGAGAGATGATGGACTGTGAAAAGAGTTGCATAAGGGGCACGGGAAATTCAACAAAACTTGCAGAACACACCCAAAGTGGCTGATGCAATAATGAGGCAGAATGTCCAAGGCTTGTCAAAAACCTACTGGTCGGGCTTCCCCGGCGGCGCAGTGGTTGAGAGTCTGCCTGCCGATGCAGGGGACACGGGTTCGTGCCCCGGTCCGGGAGGATCCCGCGTGCCGCGGAGCGGCTAGGCCCGTGAGCCATGGCCGCTGAGTCTGCGCGTCCGGAGCCTGTGCTCCGCAACGGGAGAGGCCACAGCAGTGAGAGGCCCGCGTACCACACAAAAACAAAAACAAACAAACAAAAAACCTAATGGTCAGTACACAAGACAACCAAGGCATCTACTAGATTGCTCCCCGTGTGAGACTCAAGGACCTTGAACTCAAACATCCCAATCCTGGCTCATCAACTTCTCCCTTAAATACCATATGTTCTGCTTCCTATGTCTTGGGAACCCCTCTCCTTCTCTCCAGCCAATTCATTTAAATGTTCTTATCTGGACTGTTGCTATTTCATCCTAACTGATCTCCCTGGCTACCACTTCATACCATTCAGCAATCTTCCGCCAAATTTGATTTTCTAAAACACAGATGTGTCCCCACTGCTCCACTGTGCCTGCAGGGCAAAGCATCTGCTACCGGGATGGCTGATAAGCCCTTTGTGATCTAGGGCTGATTTACCTGTCCAACTTCATCTCATAGCAGCCATGCCGAGGCAGATCATTCTGGGAGCATGCCATGCCCATCCAGGCCTTGGTCCCGTTGCACATGCCCTGCTCATTCCTCACCCGGTTGTCTTATTTATCCTCCACCATCCAGCTCAAAGCTTCCCAAGATACCACAGAGTATCCTTCACTCCAGATTCCAGCTCCCTGTACATGCTTCCAATTAGAGCACTGCTTTAGGCACAGTCCCTGAAGTTAGGTGTATTTGGGTTCAAATCCCGGTTCTCTTACTTACTGGCTGTGAAACCTTGGGTAATTAGTCTCTGAGCTCAGGTTTCCTCCAATGTAAAATGAAGATTATAATCTCTAATTTACAGAGCTCACATAAACATTGGAGATGATGTATATGAAGGACCTAATATAAAGCCTGGTGTATAAGAGATGATGAATGAATGAACGAATGAATGAACGAAAGCATGAAAGTGGGGCCAGAGTCTTATATAGCCTAAAAAGTAACTTCTGGGAAATTATACCAGCGTCTTAAGATTAAGATACAATTTGGCTAATCAGGAAGTTGTTTCTCCCCAAGGTGCCCCACGCTGCTCAGTAAACAGATGCGCATATGTTTATATATGCACGCATATGAAGTTTTGAGTGTGTAAACACAATGAGATTATCTAGCTGTCTTATATAATATTTACATAAAAGGTAAATACGTAAGTGCAAAATGGCCTACAAGGGTGTCAGTAGGATATTAACAGTAGTTATCTCTGAAGTGGTAATATGAGTGTTTTTAATTTTACTTTTGTGTATATAAAATGTTCAGATGTGTCTAGAAGGGCCTTGTGCTATTTTTTCAATTAAAAAAAATAGTTATTTAAATTTTTTCCAAGGCCCCTGCAATAGCAACATGTGAGATGCAACTAAGGAAACAAAATGTTTTAATCCAATTGCCAGGGTCAATATTTTTATAAACCAATCTGTGGAGGACAGAGAAGGGGAGGCACAGGTCCAAGCTCTCTCGTGAACTAGTAGGAAAGCTTGAGTCTAGAAACTCTGGCTTGCAGGGCTCAGGCAGCCCCACTTTCAAGTGAGGAAATACATTGATGGTGCTTGGGCTAGGAGTTCTGGTTCAGTTCCGCTTGGGGAGGGGAGAGCACTGGTCTTAGGTTGGAATAGCTGGATTCAAGTCCAGACTTTGACTTTATTTATCTGACCCATCTTGGGGAAGTCAGGTAAGGTCTCCCTCTCAGTTTCTTCATTCTTTAATTGGTGATAATAATGACATCCCCCGGGGCTGCTATCAGAATAAAGGACGATTGGAAAATAAGTACTTTGTTAACTGTCCAGCCCTAGGCAAACATTAGTTATGATTACTCCATCATGCTGCTTCCCGAAAAGCAGGGGTTAGGAATGAGCTTTGGATCCCCCAACTGGACCTCCCTGCAATAGCGACACCCAGATTATGTAAGGCTGAAAGGTCAACTTTCTCCATATCTGCTTTTTCCAGACCACATGGAGGAGGCTGAGCTTCCTAACGCTGCTTCTGTCAAGGGCTGGCCCAGGCTAACGGCTCCATCTATCCTCAGAGGCCTAGGACCATGTGTAGTAGGCAACTGGTCATCGTGGGAGGAAGGCCTGTGAAGCTTTCTGTTCTATTTTGTTTGCATCTCAAAACAGTTTCAAACATATGAAACAAATCTCTCTTTTCACATAATAAGCCTGAGCATATGCTTGCTTGCTTGCTCTCAGGGCTGCAAATTAAAGAATGTAAGTGGCAGCTTTCATTTCCCATCACACTCTCTGAATGTTTTTGGCTTCCTATCCACCAGGCACCGGCTGTACAAATTCTGACACCTGCTATCTATTCTCCAACTAATCAAAAAGTTTAATTACATTTGCTTGAAATGTCAAAAGTAATATATAATGCCAGGATTTCCTAAGCTCTACCGTAGGAGCAAGCTCTCAGGAATGCCTTAAAAAATGCCGGCAGATATCCATGGTTGTGGAATGAGTAGCACTTTCTATCCTTTCCATTCACTCCTCACTTCAACCTACACTACACCAAGACTGTTTTGGGGTAGAAGAGTTGAAATGGACTATATAGATCCCTTTGACAACACCCGTACTTGACAGATGACGAAAAGGATACCCCAAGAGGTGACATGTCATGCCCAATACCATATGGTGAATTAGCTTCAACAGAAGAAGGGAATAACAAAAGCTCACAGAGGATGCTGGGTCCATGCCCATATCATGCCCAGGCATCTGGCCAAAGCAATTAATCCTGTGAAAAATAATTTAAAAACCCGTAGCTTTATATGAAAATTAAAAAAAAAATACTAATACCAAAGCCCTTCCCCAGCAGATTTTAGTTTAATTGGTCTGGAGTGAGGCCTGGTCACTGACATTTTTTTTTTTTTTTTTTTTTTTTTTGGGGTACGCGGGCCTCTCACTGTTGTGGCCTCTCCCGTTGCGGAGCACAGGCTCCGGACGCGCGGGCTCAGCTGCTCCGCGGCATGTGGGATCTTCCCGGACCGGGGCACGAACGCGTGCCCGTGTCCCCTGCATCGGCAGGCAGACTCTCAACCACTGCACCACCAGGGAAGCCCTGACATTTTTTAAAGCACCACAGATGCTTCTAACGTGCAGCTAGGACTGAGAGCCGCTGGTGTAGAATAATATACTTGGTTGAGAGTCTGGCAAAATACAGTAGAAAAACATCCTGAACTTGGAGCCTAAAGATACAAATTTGGGTCTGGGCTTTTTTCAAGATCATCAGTGTGGCTCTGGGCAAGTTGCTAAACTCTTTTATCCTCACTTCTCCATAAATCCTACCTCATCCAAAATCTGAAGACCAGATGAGACAGTGCCTATGAAAGGGCTTTGCAAACTCTGAACTGTTGTGTCTATGTGAGGGAAGACCTTTTATAGACTTCTAGTGGAGCACTTTTCCAGTAGTAGTTTTGCTATTGAACAACTGAATTCAATTCAGCTAATATTTATTGCATGCCTAATAGGAAACAGACATTATGCTAGGTACTAGGCATACAAAGATGAACATGCCATAGATCCTATTCCTTAAGGAACACTCAGTCTTGGAAGAGGAGGTGGACATTTCAACAAAGAGGTATTAAGAAAGGTAGCTCCCAAGGACAGAGATATCACAAAGGAGAAGATGCTGACTCTGGGGATACTGGGCAGGGAAGAGGAGGTGATGTATGAGCCAGCTTGAACAATCGGGTCCTCTAGAAATAGGAGAAATAAGAGGGAGAGCTATTCTGGCTTAAGGGATCAGCAAACACAAAGATACAGAACTGATCATTGGCCTTGCAGTTTGGTATGGCTGGGGCACTGGGTGGTAGGGTGAGATTTGAATAGTGGACAGATCAATCAACTTGTCCTTCCACGTAGATGGGCATAAATCTCCTCTCTTTTAGGAGAAAGGAAAATGAAGTTAGATAGCAGGTTTAACATTACAATGGACTTAGAAAGAAGAGAATGATTGGATTAACCTTAAAGACCTGATTATCTCTCTAAACCACAGGTAATCTGAGTTCAAAGAGTTAACATAGCCTGAAGCCCCTCATTGGCCCCAGACCCTGAAAAGTTGCTAGGTGACTTTGCAGAAGAGAAACAAATAGAAACCCTTTTCCAATTGAGAAGAAAATTAACGGGAAAAGGTGTTTAGAGACAACACATCTGCAGAGTGTTTTTTTTTTTTTCTTTTTTGTATTTTTAACAGTATTAACACTTATAAGTAGTAAAAGTAATTATGGTGGTCGGATTTTGACACTTGGAGAGAAAAACTTACAAGAAATGTCTGGTAACAAGCATCAAGTAACTCTAAGTCTAGGCTAAGGAATGGGGAATATTGAAGAGCTCGGAAACAATTAGAATTTAAAGTCCTAGTTTCAGAACTCCGAAGACTCTTTTTTTTTTTTTTAATTTCAATTTGTAATATTCCTTTAAGAGCCATTTGGTGCAATTCATAGCCTGATTCACGCCACTGGCGGCCTCTGATTTCAGTAAGAAATGCAGAAATTTATAGTGGAATGTAAAACGGGGACAGGTTTTTAGTTTTCTAAATTGAGGTTTTAAACTAGCAAACTTCTGAAGGTTTAAGAAGCCACATAGCTGAGCTACGGGAATCTGGTTTCTTTTCCGGTCAGAACAAATAAACACACAAACACATATCTAACTCACAAAGTGTTGGAAGAGATAAAGCAATGCTCTTTACAAAGGAGGAAAACAAAAACTCAGCCTTGTGGGCAACAGAAGAAAAGTCACACTGGCCAGCAGACAGCACCCTACGCTGGCAGAGGGAGAAATCTGAGTTCCAGCGGCGTCAGGGGCATTTGCACACAGCCTCCCGTTTCAAGTTGCATGTCTCCGGAGTCCCAGGGAAGGCCCCAGCCTGTCTCCCTTCTCAGAGCCCCAGGGAGTGATGAAAAGCCCCTGAACCAGCCACAGGACTCGCAGGTGAGTCGGCCCAGAGACAAGGTCAGACCTTCCAGGGCTACTTGGCACCTGGTCCCTGGAAGGACCCCCTGTGCCCACTCCTGCCCTGGCACTCACCTCATTTTCCTGCCTTGGGTGCTCCTGGCTGCCTGGTCCCCCCGGCCTGACTTGTCTGCGAGCTCGTCCCCGGTGTGGTGTCAGCGATGCCTTATCTTTGTTCTGAGGTCCCTGTGTGTCTCTGGAATTGGCTGGCATTCTCCATTCAGGTCACGCCTTCCCCTGCCTGCAACAGATCCCCTCTCCCCCTCTCTCCCTCTGCCTTTTCCTCTCTCTCTCCTCTCTCTCTTCTCTGACTTGCTCGTACACACACTCAGAGGAACCTGACAGAACAGAATCTGTCTTCTTCCTTAAAAGATCTGTTTCTCCAGGTCCCTCCTTCATCCCATACGGCTGCTTCCAGCTCCTAAGAGAGAATAACTGAGCAGCTCAAATAGGTATTTGTATCACCATGTGTGTGTGTATGTGTGTGGATATATGTGTGTATATGTGTGTGTGTGTGTATGTGTGTGTGTGTGTGTGTGTGTGTGTGTGTGTGTGTAAAGGGTGGAGGGGGACAAAGTCTGATCTCTCTGTCTCACTTGCCAGATGGCTATAGTTTTCTGCTCGTGTTCAGGACACTGGCAAAGGACACCAATTAAACAGGATGATAACTAAGAGGGCAATTCTAACATCTACACTAGGCAAGAAAATAGAACCAAATCCCAAAGCTTGTCTGTCTGCAAACAACTACAGGCTTTCCTGTGAACAGGGCGGCTGGCCCCGTATGTGAGGGGAGCAGTCAGTCCTGCAGTTAGTTAGTTGTTCTTCGTCACTTAAAAGCAAGGCTTGTGCTGTTTACCAACTCAGAGCATTCAGAGGCCTGATACAGCCCGGGGAGGACCTACTACAGACAGAAAGCCCCGCATCCCATGGCTGTAGAGAGATCTGGGCCTGTAACGGTGGCTAGACCTGGAGTTTGTGGAGAAAAGCAGCATCAGATATAAGCCAAGCTGAATAAGAAGAAAATTCCTTTCTTCACAACAATGACCACCAGTCCTGAATAGGGAGAGAGACATCTGGGTGTAAAAAGTAGATTTTACTGAGAACCTTTTCTGTGTTAGGCACATGGCTAGGTGCAAACATCATCTCAATTACTCCCACAAACCTGTGAGGATCATACTATTATAGTCATTTTACAAATAAGAAAACTGAAGCATAGAGAGGTACACAATTTGCCTGGATTATCCAGCCCTTTATTACTCCTTACTGCTACCACGGCAAACGCAAACAGTTAACATTTACCGAGCACTGTGTGTCAGGTACTGCTCTAGTAATGTATTGATTGCTTTCGATCATCTTTACATTTTGTGTATCTGGGTAGTAATATTATCCCCATTTTCCCGATGAGGAAACTGCCCAGAGAGCATAAGTAAGTTACCCAAGATCACACAGCTAGAAAGTGATGGGGAAGAATTTGAGTTCTCACCCACAATATTGTACTGCTTCTCACTAGAATATTATAGTACATACGGCATTTCAAATACACACCACATTCACAAAGACACTCCATTTGGGGCATTTTGAAAAGAGCAATTAGACTCAGCATCAGAGTTGGCTATAATCTTCCCTTTCTATCCAAGCTGGCTGTGCACTTTGGCCCCAATTGTTAACATCTCTGATCCTGTTTTCTCATCTGGAAAATGGGGGTTGCTTTGAGACTTAAAGGAAATTATCCTTGCCATTTTTTTAGCTGTTCAGTGTGCCCAAGAGAGGGCTCCCACCCATTCTAACCAAGGTGGCAAACACATGCATTCTCCACCCTCTGATAACACTGCTTTAGCACATTTGGGGCAACAATGCCTTGCATCTTGCTGAAATTCTCCTGGTTCCATTTTCTCTCCAGTTTCTCTATTTTATCACTTTTAAAGGTCAGCTTTGCTAATCTGGGCATTATTAAGAGGCTGTGTTTGATAATGTGAGTGCAGGTATATGAGATGGGAGAATATGTGTGAACCTAGGCACCATTCTGGCTAAACAGCCTAAACATTTCTGTGTTAGGCAGGATAGAAAAAAAATCCCTTTAAAAGTCCCATTAAGAAGACTCACAGGCTCCTCAAACATCAAATAACTCTCACACAACATTTTAATGATTTAAGTGCAAATGAATCAGAAACACATGGACTACATTTCTCTTGGAATATACAAGGGTTTTAAAACCAAGGGATAAGGAACTTGGCACGAAGCATCCTGCACCATGCAGAGGGCCCTGCCCACTAAAGACATTCCCTCCATCAACACTGCAGCGGAGCTGACCCTCTCCTAATTTAGGGCACATCCAGGGAAATGCAGTCATTTGTTCTGGGCACAGAGGGGAGAGCTTGGGAGGGAAAGCCATCAGCTTCTCCTTGCAAAGTGTCATAGAGTAACTGAGCCTCCTGGAATAATTTCCTGGCCATGTTTCTTTAAGGCTGCCAGTGCTCAATGGGAGGCATTTGAAATACGTTCTGAGCCAAAGTTCTGCCAATATACAGCAGAGCTGATTTGTGCTTCCCTGGGAGTTAGCCAAGGCTCAGATGGAATCTGCATGATAACGGGAACTATGTGGCTCAGGACTGATCTGGGTGGGATTCAGAGCTGTTTCCCATCGTGTTGGGCTGCATTGGTGATACCTTCCTGACCTCTTGATAAAAACTTCCTGGGGTGTCATGAATAGATCACGGGGAGTGGGAGGAATGGAAAAGACTCAACATGAGTAGGCTAACTCATGGGACCTTGGGCAAGTCACCTACTTTCTCTGCTGGAGGAGGGGAAGGAGTGACACCAGTTTGCTCCGCTATAAAATCAGGGGAGAGGAGTCCATTGAGATCATGGAGTGAGGACTAGGAAATTGCAGTGGAGGTGGGGAGGTGAATTGCTAATGATCTGTAAAGAGAGTCAAGGAGTCCTGAGTGACCTTCTAATCTTGACACTTGTTTTATCTGTGGTCACAGCAGCATTACATTACTCAGGATTCAATCGTAGGTATTCAGAAAGATAATTTTTAAGAAGGTTCAACTCGTTTTTTAAAATGTTGATGAAAAGGTTAACATATGAGTATAAGGAACTAACAGTATGTCAATTAGAATCACAGAAGTGTAGAATGACGGATGTGGGCTCAACATCTCGTTTATAGTCAGGGAAAGGGATCAGAAAGCTACTACTAAGAAAGTAAATACTACAGCACTCCTACAGCTAGAACTGGGCTTGGTTTACATGTTCTACCAAAGTATTTATTACATGCAACTCCTGAGCCCAGACTTTCTGGAATTCCATGAATGCGCTGGAAAATGTAAAATATTTGGGCAATGAGTTTTTGTTGGCAAAGTGTGAAATCCAGGCTTCCTATAGAGTATATGAGAACTGATAAATAGCCCCAAAGATTACACCTTAGAATAAAATTTTAGGTTATTCAACACATTGGCTGACAGTATGCTGGAAACCCTGGCTTCAGAACCTATCTGATCATCAGAATAATATGGGAAATTAAAAAAAAAAAGACAAAAAAACCAGTGCCTGAGCTTCATCTCAGAAGATTCAAATTCAATGACTCTCGGGTGGGGCTCCTGAATCTGTAATTTTAAAAGCTCCCATGGACGGTTTTGTCATTTTGGGTACTTACAATGGTGCGTCTTATAATTAATGGCATCTTAGATTTGATGATATAGTCTTAGTATCTGCCAGATACCTTCATATAAGTCATTACATGTAATATTTACATGTGTTTAAAGGTGAGGACACTGAAGTTCAGAGAGACTAAGTGTGTCAGCAAGAGGATGATGGACATCTAGAGCCCAGGACTCCTGACCCTAAATCCAGGGCTCTTTCATCTGCAGCCCCTTGATCCTGCCCGTGGACTTTGAGCATCCATGAGCCACGCTGTCATGTGACTGCAAGATTTCAGGGAAGGGATATATAATTTACATTCAAAAAATAAATTATTAAGCTCTCTTATGGGCTAAATTGCTCCGCTTCAAAATTCACATATCAAACCCGAGACAGGAACTTTAAAGAGGTCTAAGTTAAGAGGAGGTTATGAGGGTGGGCCCTAATCCAATATGACTGATATCTTTATAAGAGGAGGAGATTAAGATAGAGACAATCAGAGGAAAGACCATGTGAGGAGACAGCAAGAAGGTGGCCACCTGTGACCCAAGGAGATGAGGCCTCAGAATAACAACCTCGATCTTGAACTTCCTTAAAATACCTGCCAATACCTTGGGCTTGAACTTCTAGTCTCCTAAACTGTCAGAAAATGCACTTCTGCTGTTTAAGCTACCTAGTCTGTGGTACTTTGTTATGGCAGCCCTAGCAAACTAATACAGGCTCTCTTACAGAAGTTCTCCCAAAGCGTGAGCGCATACCACCACGGTGTCAAGTTGATTTCAAGCACCGCAGGCACAGAATTAACAAATGCTGGGTCAGTTAAGGTTCTGTTTGGTAGGTAATAAGAGAAACCTTGACTAAAGCTGAAACAGAGTTTATTTTCCTCACTTAGCAAGAAGTGAGGCAGTAGGTGGGCCTGGGGACATTTTCTTTTTTTCTGTTCTGCCATTCTTAGGAGCTAGGCTATGTGTAAGGAAGAATCCAGGGATTCTTAAGTACTTGAGATACTTGAGACATAGACCGTTTGTTATGAGCTGAATTATACCCCCACCCCAAATTCATATGTTGAAGCCTTAACTCCCACTATCTCAAAATATGACTGTATTTGAAGATAGGAGCTTTAAAAAGGTGATTAAGGGCTTCCCTGGTGGCGCAGTGGTTGGGAGTCTGCCTGCCGATGCAGGGGACATGGGTTCGTGCCCCAGCCCGGGAAGATCCCACATGCCGCGGAGCGGCTAGGCCTGTGAGCCATGGCCGCTGAATAAAATGGGGCTGTTAGAATGGGCCTAATCTAATTATAAAAAGAGGAGATTAGGATACAGACAACACAGAAAGCAGGGAGACCACGTGGGGATACAGTAAGAAGGTGGCCATCTGCAAGCCCAGGAGAGGGGTCTCAAAAGAAACCACCTAGACTTCTAGCCTCCAGAACTGTGAGAAAATAAATTTCTACTACTTGAGTAATCCAGTCTGTGGTATTTTGTTATGGCAGCCCTAGGAAGCTAATAGAGCATCCACATCTCCCTTACCTTTGCTCACCTAAATCCATTTGATACCAATTATTGTTGCTCTTCACTCATATTAGGTCTCCCCTCCCACAGAAGTTCCTCAGATGCTAAGACTACATGGCCCAAGCAGATTCAGCCATAGGACAGGATTAATTAGGCCTTAAGAAGCAAATGGACAGCTGAGGTTAGACCATGTGAAAGGCAGGATTCAGATCAGGGGAGTCAGTGTTATCACTTCTCTAACTCCCTAATGCTGTTTCAGTGACCATGACTTTTCCATCCTCCTTCCAAACTCCCTTGCTCTTCTATCATTCTGGCACACCCTACTCATCTCTATTACTGTCACCTTCCAATCTCTTGGTCCCATCCTCTGTTCCTTTCATTAGGAACTTAGGCATGTGGCACCATGCTTACCTCTCCTTCCCAATTCCTCCTGACATCCTGACACTGGACCCTCATTGCTTGATCTCCTCACTTCAACGATGACTTCTTCCATTTCATTGTAACCATCTACTCTACTTAAAGCCACATCCACCTCTGAAATCTTAAACTTGTAACACCCCATTCTCTGACCACCATCTCTTACCTTTCTAAGTCTTTGACTCCTTCAATAACCCTAGACTTCAACCTCATCAAGACATCCAGTCCTCTGACACCACTCCATTTCCAGTCTATCAGATCCTCTTGGCTTTATATCTTTTCTGAATCCCACAACCAATCACCAGCACTCCTGTGTGGATCCTTCTTTCTCTACCAGTTTCTTGACTCTCTTCTTACTTCAGAGGAATGATTCCTCATCTTTCTGGTGAATCACTGAGAATCTAATGAAAGCTAGATTCTCTGTCTGGAATACCCCCAATAAAGCCACGTAATTTACTCCCTCACTTCTTCAATTCTTTCTAAAAATGTCACCTTTTCAGTGAGGTCTTTCCCGGCCAATCTATTCTATTATTTCTATTTCCACCCAGCTTTGCTCTCCCCATATCCTGTTTTATTTGTCTTAATGGCAGTAATCATCAGCTAAGATGGTATTTATTTTAAGTTTTTATTGGTTTGTTGCTTGCTCCCCACCCCATTAGAATAACACAATCTCCAAGTGGACAAGTATTTTTATATTTTTTGTTTACTGCTCTATTCCCAGTACCAACAATAATGCCTTTGACTTGCACAAAGTAGGACCTTAATAAACATTTGTGGAATGAGCCATCTTCCAAGAAACATTTAAATAGGCACACATTCTTGAATTTTGGCGTATAATTTCAGGGACTTGATGGCTCTTCTGAAGCCATGAAGCTCAGAAGCTCAATTTTTTTTTTTTCACCCGTGTCCCCTGCATCGGCAGGTGGACTCTCAACCATTGCGCCACCAGGGAAGCCCCAGAAGCTCAATTTTAACCATTCTTCCTGAATATTTCTCATACATCCCACCACTGCAGTTTTAAATACCGTTACATATTGATCACTAGCAAATCTATTTCTTTAGTCTAAATGTCTCCCCATAGTTCCTCACCCTCAAATCAAATGTCTATTCTCGCCTCCATCTGAAAGTTCCACCGGGCCGAGGTCATTATTTTTCTATTCCTGACTTGCCCATTCTCTCATACCAACGATGTCTATGAACTACCATCAACTCAGAAATTCAAGCCAGATATTTGAGTGTCATCCCTGATTTATATTTTCCTTTTCTCCTCATATGCCATCAATCAATAACTCCTATTGTTTACATATAAGTATCTTTCAAATCCATCATTATGCATAACTTCAATTCCCCACTACCGCTGCATTAGTGATGGGATTCATTAGTTCTCACTGGATTATTTCAACAACTTCTCATTTGTTTCTTTGCCCTTAGTACCAATCTTATAAATATACAAGTCTCATTAATTGTCTCCCTTTGTCAAACCTTTCAGATCACTCCTTTGCTTACAGAATAAAATAAAAATACCTTAGAAGAGCATTTGAACTCTGAAGTTTAATGTTGACATGAGGTGCAGCGAAACTGAAGTAGCCTGCAGTGCTGAGCCAACATGTGGAGGACAGCTGCCCTGGAGAATGGCTTGGACCCACAGCAGACTTTGCATAAGTGAGAAAGAAACTGCTGTGCAAAGCCACTGAGCTTTTAGTATTATTTGTTACTGCAGATAATTTAGCCTATTCTGACTGACACAATACTCTTATATGGGATAGCTCTTTCACCTCTATATTCTCTCCTACAACCAGCACACTTACATATACAGACTTTTATGTCTAGAACTGGTACCAAACTAGTTGCATATTCCAGATTTTATCATGATTTCTCATGTCTGTATGTACTGATATACTTGGTTCTCTTGGTCTTTAATGCTATTTTATTCCTCATTTGTCTGTAGAATTTCCTCTTATCTATCATATGAAATCTTGCTTAAACGTCAGCTTCTCTGGAAAATCTTCCCCAATCATTCAACACGGAAGTAAACACTACCTTTGTTCCTTACACTTAAACTTTAAATTATAGTTTAAATTGCATGTGTCAAATTATACAGCAAATTTTTGTCTACTTGTGTCATCCTTTCATCACAATAATTTGAGGGCCTGAACAATATCCTTTGTACCTTTGGCTCAGTAAATGTTTACTGAATACACAGATGTCTAAATAAATTTTTAAAAAGGCATCAAGACATTGGGCTTCCCTGGTGGCGCAGTGGTTGAGAGTCCGCCTGCCGATGCAGGGGACACGGGTTCGTGCCCCGGTCTGGGAAGATCCCACATGCCGCGGAGCGGCTGGGCCCATGAGTCATGGCCGCTGAGCCTGCGCATCCGGAGCCTGTGCCCCGCAACGGGAGAGGCCACAGCAGTGAGAGGCCCGTGTACCGAAAAAAAAAAAAAAAAAAGGCATCAAGACAGGTAAACACACAACTAAGTCTATAATTATAAATTGTGATGAATGCCATGTTGAAAGAGAGCAGAGTTCTATGAGAGAGGCTAATAGAAGGGCTTAATTTACACAGAGTGGTTAGCAAAGTCATGGTGAAGTGGTATCTCAGCTGAATAGGATGAGTACAAGTTCTCTAGTGAAGAGCTGGTGATTTCACAGTGATGGACTTTGCTACCTGGACTTCCACACATGTGGAAATTCCCCATTTTTATAACCCAGTTCATAGAAATAATAAAGATATAGAAATGAGATTAATAAATGAACAGCTGCACCCAGAATCAAGAAAAGGTATTTCCTGTGGGAAAGTCCGCAAAAGGAGGGTGGTAGATGAGAAGCTATGGCAGTGGGTTGCCCACAGTGGGAACCCATCCTGACCATGTGGGAAGTCTTCACAGTCCCACTGGAAAGCTGGGGGCTGACAGGGCTGTATGTGAAGTCACTGGGGAAGGAGTGAGAATCACCACCACAGAAAAATTGCCAAATAAGGATCAACAAATATTTTTCAAAGCCTGCATATGGAAAAGGGGTAATAAACTCAATAAGAAAAGGATTTCATGGAAGGAAATAGAGTTAATAGAACCATAAGAATAGGATTTTAAAATAAGCTGTTTCCATAAAGCTAAAGGAGGGGATATCATCTGTGATACAAGAAGAGGAGAAAGATTTGAAACAAGAACAGGTTGAAATGCAAAAAGAAGCAACTGGATAATTAACGAAATTAAAATAACAATTTTACACTTATTAAATATAATTTATTAAATATATTTATTGAAATTAAAAATAAAATGCAATTGTAAGTATAAACAGCTGAATGGTCACAAATGAAGAATTAATTAACGATTTGGAAAATCAAGCTGAGGAATTCTCCCAGATAAAGAGATCAGAAATATGAAAAAAATAAAGGGGGTATGGATTCAGAAGGTCCTACATATGTCTAATAGAATTTTCATTAAAAATGGAATAAAGAGGGCTTCCCTGGTGGAGCAGTGGTTGAGAGTTCACCTGCCGATGCAGGGGACATGGGTTCGTGTCCCGGTCCAGGAAGATCCCACATGCCATGGAGCGGCTGGGCCTATGAGCCATGGCTGCTGGGCCTGCGCGTCTGGAGCCTGTACTCCGCAACAGGAGAGGCCACAACAGTGAGAGGCCCGCGTACCACCAAAAAAAAAAGGAATAAAGAGGGGGAACAGGAAGTAATCGTTGAAGAAATATTGGCCTCAGTTTTCTAAGAATTGAGAAAAGACAAGAATTCTCAGACTGAAAAGATCTACCAAGGCCCAAGTGAGATACTTACATAAAGTTAGATCTAGATTCCTTGCAGCAAAATTTCACTGTAGTAAGGATAAAATTAAAATCTTAAAAATTACCAAAGAGAAAGAATGAAATTAGATTATCATTCAGACATTCTCACCAGCCACCTGGAAACAAAAGGGAAATAGAGAATACCCACATGTACAAAAGGAAAATACTTTTAAACCTATCATTCTATACTAGCTGAAGGATTATGTAAATGAAGCTGAAATAAAGACATTTTCAGACTCTAAAAAGCCTACCATTCGCAGGCCCTTTCAGAAAGAGTTACTGGATGATGTTGGAGCTGGTTAGTGTTGCTGAAATTGTAGAGAAATAACCACACTTGTACCATGCATGTGGGAATATAAAGTGGCCTGGCTACTTAAAGTACAATCTGGGGGTATTAATAAAATAAAAATTTGCATATCCTACAAACCAACAATCTTACCTCAAGATATCTGTCCTAGGGAAACATTCATTTGCAAACATGTTTATTGTAGCAAAAGTTGTCAAGGTGAAAAATGGGCATCAGTAAAGTAATGGCTAAATATAATATGGACATACTATGAAACACAGAGCACCAGTTAGAAGGGATGAGAAAGATCTTTATGCATCAACCTGGATTTATCTCCAAGATTTACTATTAAGTGAAAAGGGCAGGCTGAAGAATGACACGTGCATTAGGATACCATTTATTTAATGAAAAAGCAATAGGCTCAACCAGCAATACATATTTTGCACATACCATAGATATTTTGCATGTATTTTCCATATATCACTGAAAAAAGCATGGAAGGAAATATACCAAACACAACAAGTTACTTGTATGGAGGATGTGGTGAGAGGCTTTATTCATATTTGTAATAAGCAAAACCTTTAGTGTCTGGTCAGAGCTGTTTAGGCAGGGGATTTTAAGGATAAAAGAGGACTCTGGGAAATGCAAATCAAAACTGCAATGAGATATCTCACCCCTGTCAGAATGGCCATCATCAAACAATCTACAAACAATAAATGCTGGAGAGGGTGTGGAGAAAAGGATAAATAAATAAATAAATAAATAAAAATAAGACCGGGGAGAGAAATAAAAAAAAAAAAAAAAGGAGGACTCTGGGTATTGTGAGGAAAATGGATTTGGAGGATAGGAGGCAGGGAGACCAGTTTGGAGGCTGTTGCAGTAGTTAGGACCATTAGGCACAGTAGGCACACAGCCTGGGGCCATGAAAATGTTTTAATTTTAATTCTTTTAAAATCAGAATGAAAACTAAGATAATAATGAATATATAATAAAGAATCCATTTACTTTTATAGCAATGAAGCACTAAAATACAATTTCTATTTATTTATTTATTTTATGAATAAAGCCCAGATTAGGAGAGAGAATGCTTGGATGGATCAGAGTGGTAGCAAGTGAACATGGAGCCAAGAGGATAAAGACAAAATATATTTTGTAAGAAGAAAAGCCTGAACCTGGCCATAAATTGAGAGTGAGGAATTGAGGGAGAGAAAGACAGCAAAGATAACTCCCAGAATTCTGACTTAAGACGGTGTTGGTGCCATTTACTGAGATGGGGAAGAGAGGTGGAAGGTGAGCAGGGGTCAGGGTGTAAGGAGACTTGCATGCCGGACTAGATGTGGAAAATCTACTAGACAGGCCAGGGATTCTCAACTCTGGATGGATGACAGAGTCACATGGGAGCTTGAAAAATTCAAATTTTTGCAACAACCCCCAGACCAGATCCCACCCAGAGTCTTGAAAGGGTTGAGGAACGCTGAATTTTTAGGCCACAGGGAGACAGAAAAGATTTTTAAACAGAGACTGACATGATCAGATAGCGTTTTTAAACAAATTCATATTTGAAAGCAGTATGGGAGCTGGAAACAAGTTGGCAAGAGATTGGAGGATAACCAGGAGCTACAATACCCAATGAACCCAGGCCCCCTGATTCTCAGGTCACTCCCAGGCTCAGAAAAGTTTAATGGAACCAAAGAAGTTTGGAAGAAAGCTGAAAAGACCTCCCAGCCACACCCAGTAGAGAGCACAGATTGACTGAAGGCCAGGGACATTTGAAGCACGTGGGCCTTGGGGCCATCAACATTCTCTCTGGCCAAACCACAGTGCTAAGTTAAATGTTCAGTTGTCACAGGACAACAAACCTGAACCACAATTGCTTTTTAAAAACAGGATTTTAAAACCTGAAATACTTCACAAATAAAGCATGTCAGGAAAGCTGGCTATCTTTGGTTGGGACAATTGCTTTAAAATGCGGGCCTCAAAATATTTTCAGCCCCCCAACGAAGGGGCTGAAGAGGGAAGGGGAACAGAGCTCTATGGACCTTCTGTCTTTACCCATATCTGACTGTGAATAAGGGTGACTCTTCTGGAGACATGCCAGCAGACCCTGATAGTTGAGCAGGAGATCATGATACTCAACGCTTACACTCATCAGGACAGTGAGGGCTTTTGGGTAAGCTATGGCAACTCTTTGGGCCTGAGTTATTTTGTTTTGTTTTCCCCATAAGATGGGAGAAATGATAGCACTTTTTTTTACATATTGTTTCAAGGACACAGTTGTTCTTAAAGCCTTTTGAATGAGTAACACCTTTGAGAATCTAATGAAAGTTGATCTTCTCTGGAGTAAAGTATAAAATATACATGTATCTGGGTATTTATAGGACTGGTAATTAATCCTTGGTAATGTTATAAATCACCTGCAAAGCTCCTGGCCCTTTGTGGAGACTCAACTGATAGTAATTATTATTAATATAATTAGACAGTAAGGGTAGGAGGATCATGAAATGTATATGTAGAAAGTGGCCTTCAGGATGGGACTAAAAAGATGAGCAGGACTTCAATAGGCTGAAGGAAGAACAAGAGCTACAGTAATGGCAAAAAGTGAAGTGAGAATCAGTGATGGAGGGATTATGCCTAATGAGTAATAATACTGACCATTTGCTGAGCCCTAGCTATGTGCCAGACGTTACATGCATGATCTCAGTCAGTCTTCACAAGTGAGGTACTGTTAGCCCCACTTTAGAGATAAGGAAACTGAGAATTAGGGGGATCAAGAGGGAGGCAAGAGTAGAGGCAGGATCTTACCTCAAAAGTCTCTATTTCTGTTCTTTATGCAATTCTCTTTAATTTTGTGTATGTTCGAAAATTTCCATAATAATACATTTTAAAAGTCTCCCACTCCCTACAATTTTTATACCACAGGATGGCTTAATGGGAAGCCATTAATGGGAAGTAATTTCTTCTAATTATTGAGTTATCTATATATGAGTCCATTATATATACAAGTCCATTATCAGATGCATGATTTGCAAATATTTTCCCCTAGTCCATGGTTTGTCTTTTCATTATCTTAATGTTTTTTGCAGAGGAAAAGTTTTTAATTTTGATGAAGTACAATTTATCAATGTTTTCTTCTATATATCATGCTTTTGGTATTGTATCAAAGAAATCTTTTCTTAACCCAAGTGTCCACCATAATAAAATACCATATTCTGGGCGGTTTAAACAACAGACATTTATTTTTCACAGTTTTGCAGGCTGGGAAGTCCAAGAGCAAGGAGCCAGCAGATTTGGTTTCTGGTGAGAGCCCTTTTCCTGGTTTGTAGACTGCCCTTATGTTGTGTCCTCACATGGGAGAAAGAGAGGGCGTCTCTTCTTATAAAGACACAAATCTAATCATTAGTCCCACCCTCATGATCTTGTCTAAGCTTAATTACTTCCCAAAGGCTCCACCTCCAAATACTATCACATTGGGGGGTAGGGCTTCAACATATGAATTTTGGGGGATACAAACGTTCAGTCCATAACACCAAGGTCACAATACTTTTTCCTGTATTTTCTTCTAGAATTTTTAGGTTTAGATTTACATTAGGTCTATGATCCTATGATTTACATTTAGGTCTATGATCCATATGGAGCTGATTTTCACATATGGCACAAGATATGAATTGAAGTTCATTTTTTTACATATAGATATCCAATTGTTCCAGCATCACTTGTTAAAAGGACTATCCTTTCCCCACTGATTTGCCTTTACATCTTTCTCAGTTGTCCTTATAAGTGTGGATTTATATCTGTTTTCTCAATCTGTTCCATTCATCTATTTGTTGATCTTTATGCCAATACTGCATTGTCTTAATTACAGTAGCTTTAGAAAAATTTTGAAATATGTAGTGTTAGTTCTCCAACATTGTTCTTTTTCAAAGTTGTTTTAGTAAGAGTTCGTCAATTTCTACCAGAAAGCCTGCTATGATTCTGATTGGGATTATGTTGAATCTATACATCAGTTTGGAGGAGAACTGACATCTGAAGAATATTGAGTGTTCATATTAAATGAACACAGTATATCCCTTCATTTATGCGTCTTTAAAAATTTCTCTCAATAATGATTTGTTGTTTTCAGCAAATAGTTCTTGTCTACCTATTGTCATATTTATCTCTAAGTCTTTCATAAATTTTGATTTCATTGTATCTGACATTTTTATTATGATTTCTGATTGCTTAGTGCTAATATATAGAAATACAATTGATTTTGTAAATTGGTTTTGTCTCCTGCAACCTTGCTGAATTCATATTTTATTTTAATAGCTTTTTTTAAGATCTCATCAGATTTTCTGCATAGATGATCATATCATCAAAAGAATAAAGACAGTTTTACTTCTTCCTTTCTTTTCTTTTCCTTCTTTTGTTGCACTGACTAGAACCAAAAGTACAATATGGCATAGAAGTGGAGAGTGTGAACATAAATGTTTTATTCTTGATCTTATGGAGAAAGCATTCAGTCTTTCAACATTTAGTTGTTAACTGTGGTTTTTTGTAGTTGTTCTTTATCAGACTGAGGAAGTTCCCCTCTATTCCTAGTTTGCTGAGAATTTGTACCAGGAATAGCTGTTGGATTTTATCAATTGTTTTTTCTGCCTTTATTTGTTAATTTTTTTGGCCACGAGGCATGGCTTGTGGGATCTTAGTTGCTGACCAGGGATAGAGCCCCAGGCCCGGGAAATGGAAGCATGGAGTCCTAACCACTGGGCATCCAGGGAATTCCCTTTTCTGCCTTTATTGACATGATCATATGATTTTTCATTTTTCATTTGTTAATATTTAAAATGTCAATGTTAAAATTTTACCATATTAAAAATAAGGTAAATTACATTGGTTTATTTTCTTGACTTTTCCAGAAAGTTAATCTTGCATTAACTCCACTTGGTCATGATATATTATCCTTTTTGTATATTGTTGAATTTAATTTGATAAAATTTTGTTAATAATTATTTTATATATGGTTTTGAGGGACACTGGTATGAAGTTTTCTTATAACATTTTTATCTGATTTTGGTATCAGGAAAACACTGGCCTCATAGAATGAGCTGAGAAGTATTTCCTTCTCTTCAATTTTCTAGAAGAGTTTATGTAGAATTGGTATTATTTCTTTCTTGTTTCTTAATACAGTGAAGTTATGTAGGCCTGAGTTTCCCCCCTCCCTCTCCTCTGTGGGAAGATTTTTAACTACAAATTCAATTTCTTTAATAGATAAAAGGCTATACAAGTTATCTGTTTCATCTTAAGTAAACTTTTGTGTTTTTCAAGGAATTTGTCCATTTTATCTATGTTGTCAACTTTATGGATATAACATTGTTCATCGTAGTATTCCTTTATTGTACTTTTAGTATTTGTAAAATCTTTAGTAATGTCACTTCCTTTATTCCAGAATTTGGTATTTGTGTCTTCTCTCTTTTTGTGCTGACCAGTTTATATAGAAGTTTGTCAACTTTACTACCTCCTCAAAGAGGCTGCCCTTGATTTCATTGATTTTTTTCCAACATATCTTTGTTGGGTATTTTGTGGATTTATTCCCAAACCTTTAGTATTTCCTTTCTTCTGTTTACTTTGAGTTTAATTTTGGTTTGATCTTTAGTGCTATAAATTTCCCCATAAGTTCTGCTTCAGCAGCATCCCACACATATCTATATGCTGTGTTTTTTGTTTTTTGTTTTTTTTGCGGTACGCAGGCCTCTCACTGTTGTGGCCTCTCCCATTGCGGAGCACAGGCTCCGGACGCGCAGGCTCAGCAGCCATGGCTCACGGGCCCAGCCACTCCGCGGCATGTGGGATCTTCCCGGACCGGGGCACGAACCCGTGTCCCCTGCACTGGCAGGCGGACTCTCAACCACTGCGCCACCAGGGAAGCCCATATATGCTGTGTTTTTGTTTTTACTCATTTAACTTTTTATTTTTTGACTTCTGGTTATTTAAAAATGTGCTATTTGGTTTCCAAATATTTGGTAATTTTCCAGAAATTATTCTGTTATTGAATTCAAATTTAATTCCATTTTGGTCAGAGGACCTACTTTGTATGACTTGAATCATTTTAAATTTACTGAGCTTTGTTATAAAGCAGAAACTAACACACCATTGTAAAGCAATTATACCCCAATAAAGATGTTAAAAAAATTTTTACTGAGATTGGTTTTAGCCCTGAAATATGATCTATCTCAGTAAATATTTCACATGCACTTAAAAGGCATGTATATTCTGCTGTGGTTGGAAGGAGTTGTGTTTAAATGACAGGTTGGCTGATCATGTTATTTAAGTGGTCAGTATAGTTACTGATATTCTTTCTGCCTGTTCTATCAACTATTTAGGGAGGAATGTTAAAATCTCTAACTATATTGTCAAATTTTCTACTTCTCATTGCAGTTCTGTCAGGTTTTGTTTCATGTATTTTGGAGTTCTGTAATTAGATGCGTAAACTTAAGATTGTTATATCCTCTTTGTGAATTAATTCTTTTGTTTACCATTATGATCTTCTTTATCCCTGGTAATATTCTTTGTTCTGAAATCTACTTGTCTGACATTAATATAGCCACTCCAACTTTCCTTTAATTAATGTTAGCATGGTATATCTTTTCCTACCTTTTTCCTTTTAATCTATTTCTATCTTTATATTTAAAATGCATTTCTTGTATGAAGCATATAGTTGGGTCTTGCTTCTTTATTTAATCTGAAAACCTCTGCCTTTCAATTTTGTCCAATTTAGACCATTTACATTTAATGTGATTATTATTTGGTTGAGTTTGAGTTTATCACACAGCTCTTTGTATCCTATTTGTCCCATCTGTTCTTTGTTTTCTTTGGTTTTTTTTTCCCTTTCAGATTAATTTAGACTAGAATTAGTATATTTGTTTTTATTTCATTTTATCTACTTTGTTGGCTTATTAGCTATACTTCTTTGTTTTGTTATTTTACTGTTGCTTGGGGTTTTAACTTATTACAGTCTACTTTCGAATGACATTATACAACTTAATGTGTATTATAAGAACCTTAAATAATGTACTTCCACTTTCCCCTTCATGTCACTATATGATTGCCGTCATTAATTTTCCTTATACATGTGTCTTGAGCCCCTTGGTACATTGGTATTATTTTATTTAAACAGATAATTATCTGTAAAATAGATTTAAATAATTTTTAAAATCTTCTGTATTTACCCAGGTAGTTGCCATTTCTGGCGCTCTCATCTCTTTGTGTATATTCATATTTCCATTTGGTATTATTTTCCTTCTGCCTGAAGGAGTTCCTTTAATATTTCTTTTAGTGTGGGTCTGCTGGTGATGAATTCTTTAAAACTACATATCTGGAAAAGTCTTCACCTTGCCTTTATTTAAAAAAAATATTCTCATGGAAGCAGAAGGGTCTATATTATTTTGAGTGTGAAGAAAGGCATAATTAAGATGACAGTTCACATATATCAAGCACTTAGTTTATGCCAGCAACCTTCTGAGTTAAGCATTATTATTATTTGCATTATACAGACCTGGAGACTGAGGATCAGAAAAATTTAAGTTTTCCAATGTCATACACCCAACAAGTGACAAATGACATTCATATTTCTCTAGAGTCTCTAATGTTAACCACAACATTCTGCTGTCTATCAAGAAAATAGAGGACATATAAGTACACATTCCAGGAAATGCCTCATACTTATATTCTGGGAAAAAAAATTAAGTCACTTGAAAGTCATTCCAGACTCTTTCTGGGACAATGGTCTTAACAAGAAACCCTGGAGCCCTGTGAAACCATACAACTCCTCAGAGACCTGCTTATAGAGAATATAATCAGCAAAGCTCCACAACACAGCTGGTTGGTCAAGGGCACCCAAAGTCATTCCCAGAGCCTGAGAAATGGCTCTGTAAAATTAGCAGCTGGGGGTTGGCGTGGGTGTTGGTTCTAAGGGAGCATTTCCCAGTGGATGGCTATACACACTCATATGAAAAGAGGGCTGCATTGATAGTGCTGGGTCGGGTGTCATGCTCTTTTCTCAAATGTTCTGTGGAAGTAGCATGGACAAAACAAAGAGCACTGGGTCTGCACCCATGCTACCTGGATGTATGGATTTAGCATTAAGAACTTGAGCGTCCTATGTTACTTGCCTGGGCCCGTTTCCTCATCTGTAACAAGAGGACATGAGTGGTCATTCAGCCTACCATTTGGTGCTGTAAAAATGAGAAGGATTATTATTTTTGTTCTTATTTTTATGAATGTTTCAGGATTCTGCACAGGGATACAATGAAAACGTTTTATATCACACACTGAAAAATGAAATATACCAAAAAAGCTGCACCAAGTTAGAATTTGGAACAGAAATTATTTATAAAATAGGCAATGCTACTGGGCATGTTTTGGTCTTCAATTAAATTCTTTTTAAACTCTGGCTCCACAGTGTAATGGTTTTGGAATTAGTAATAATAAAACATTAGTTACACTGGTGAGTAATGGTTTTATTTAAACAGGATGAAATGTTAACCCAGTGGTGCCCAGAACCAAATGTAAGACCTCTAAGTGGCTATCCCGTGAATGTCAGAGGCCAGGGTCATTGCTATTAACCTTTCGGTGGGGGGCTGAGATACACACAGCCCAGCTACCTGCATTTCACCTTATCATTTCACCTCGATGTTTTATCTGTGCCTCAAAATTCTTTTGGGAGCACTCAATATTGACTTTTTTTTACTGTTAGAGACACTGGGGCTCAGAAAGATTGACTTGGTCAAAGTCTCACCGCCTGTAGGGGGTGCAGAGCCGAAGAGGTCATGACAGTGCAGAGAGCACAGTTTGACTGTGACATGACAGGCGTCGGCTGGGGTGGGTACCTGCATAACTGAGGAACAGTTACTATGTGAGAACGGGGATAATACCTACTTCGTGGAGACTAAAATGTGCTACTCAGGCCCTGGCACTTACTTAAATACTTAATAAAAGTTGGCTGTTCTTCTCCTTCTTCATCTCCCACCTCACTTTCCATTAGAGCACACAGGCGTCTTGACAAATACAGCCACAGGCAAGCTTCTACTTACGCAGTCCCCCAACCACCAGGAACACGCCCCCAACAAACCTGTCTGAAATGGACTCCATTCCACTCCCCTTCCAGCTTGTGAGTCCTGGGCTTTGGAGATGTTCCCGCACTGCTCCCTTTCCCTCCCTTTGCCTTGGCAGCACTTCAGCTTGGGCCTGTCCTCACCTGGCTCTGGAGACTTCCCAGGGGTGGGAGGGAGGGGTGCAGGGGTGGGGGCAGTGCTTCATTTCAGGTGGGAAGGGAGAAAAAAGAAGAAAAGCTGGTGAAACTCCTCTCCTGGGGGTGGGGGGTGGCTCCTGCCCTGATCTCCTATCAGACCCCGTCCCATCTGTCAGGTCTGCATCTCCTTCTCCTCCTTGGCTTCAGGCCCTAGGGCCAAGCTCCCTGGCAAGTCTGCTTTTCCTCTGGAACATGGGGCCTCTAGCTCTCCTCTGGGTTTGCAGGGAACCCCTGCTAGCAGCAGTATCTCCTGAGAACTTGCTGGAGACCCACATTCTCTGAAGTCTGGCACCAGGCCTACTGAACGGGAACTCCAGGGGCAGGCCCCAGCAATTTGCGTTTTAAGAAGCTCCCCAGGTAATTCTGATGCACCCAAAGTGTGAAAACCACTGTTCTAGGGAAACAACGCAAAAGGAAGCTGAGGACCTGAGTATTCAGCTCTGCTTCTTGACAAGCACAGTGAGAGCCCCCCAAGTTGTGGTTAAAGGCTATGTGTTAGTTCCAGGCACAGATGGTGGGGACGGGGAGGGAGATGAGGAGGGGAGGGGGAGGGGGAGAAGGAAGGAGTGGGGAGGAGGATGGGTGTGGGTACAGGGAGATGGTTGGACAGAGGAATGCAGACGGAGTGGGGAGTGGGAGATGGAGAGGGAGGGGTTTGTGGAGGTGGATGGGGGAAGGGGAGGAGCTCAGAGACTGAGCTCTGTTCTGTGGGAAAGGAAGGGGCAAGGGGTAGGAATCCTACACTTACTGAGTACTTCCTACTAAGCAGATGGGTACAGGGAGATGGCTGGACAGAGGAATGCAGACGGAGTGGGGAGTGGGAGATGGAGAGGGAGGGGTTTGTGGAGGTGGATGGGGGAAGGGGAGGAGCTCAGAGACTGAGCTCTGTTCTGTGGGAAAGGAAGGGGCAAGGGGTAGGAATCCTACACTTACTGAGTACTTCCTACTAAGCAGGTACCTGGCATCCACTGTTTCCTTTCACTTTTAATTTAAATTTTTTTAAAAAAAGTAAATGTTATTTATCCCTGCATTACGGATGGAGACTCTGAGAGGTTGGGCTGGGAAAGGGTAAAGAGAATAGGGTGAGAGTGATACCAATACAGGACCATAAATGTACGACCATAGATAGGATAGGACATTATCGTCTTGTGGAACACCTGCACTGTACAGATGGGGAAACTGAGGGCCAGGGAGGAGAAAGGACTTGCCCAGGATCACACAGAAAGTCAGTGTCTACTAATTCCTAACCTCGTGCTCTGTCCCCAACCCTTTAAAATGCAAGAAAATCAAAAGCATTTTCTTGCATTTTGAAACTTGTTTTCAAACTTTTTATTTTGAATTAATTTCAGATTTACAGAAAAGTTGGAAAAAAGTATAGATATCCTTAAGTCCCTCACTGCTTTTCCCCTAAAGGTAACATCTTACATAAGTGTAGTATAGTAATCAAAAAGTTTTGGGGAAGTTAATTACACTTTTTACTTTGAAGTAATTGTAGATTTACATTCAGTTATAGGAAATAATACAGAGCATCCTGTGCATCCTTTCTGGAGTTTCCCCCAATGGAAACATTTTGTCCAGAACTTTTATGCTTGTGTGTTTTTGTTTTACTCTTCAGATTCATCCTCCTCACTCAGAAGAAAGTTCTCAGATCTCTTCTGAAGAGACAGAAAAGACAGGATATAAAAATAAAAATGGAAAGGGTTTTCTCAGCAGGAAGGATGGGCATCTGCTTTTCCTGGACCCACTATTTCTTCTCCAGGGACCGCCCAGGCCTTCCAACAAAAACCTCTGGGTCTAAGATAACTGCGCGGGCAGCAGGGGAGCATTGGCAGTGTTCCAAGAACTTAAAACCTCGTGAAACCTTGCGCTTGGGAGGAATCTTGAAAATCAGCCACCCAATTCTTCATTTGATGCTTGAGTCTCTATCAACCTCTGCTGGGAACTCACCCCTATTCAAAAGCTTTGATAACTTGGAGTGCTAGAAAGTCCTTTCACTGGACTTGGGAGCAGGACTGTGATTTCTTGTTCGCTGTGATATTCCTACTCCCCCCACCCGCCCCCCAAAACAGTGCTCAATAAATACTAGTTGAATGTATGGATGAATGAATGAACTAATGAGCAGATCTTCTGCCCAGTGTGTGTGGTTAGAAGCACAATCTTTCTGTGAGGAAGGGCGTCAGGGTCTGCCTGGGATGCTGTCAGCGTGACTCAGCACAGCCTGTGCCTTGCTGAGGGCAGATGCCCTTGGAACTTGAGGTGGGTAGGAGAGTTCCCGGCTAAGAGGCCCCTGGGGTGGGGAGACGAGTCTTTCCAGTGTTCCGAGTGCCAGGGCCAGGTAGCAGCCTTACTCCATGGCCATGACTTATTACATTCCCGGGCAAATCGAAATACAATCCATATGTTCTGGGGTTATTTACACGATTCTCATCAAGATGCCGCCGTTGCGTAAGAGCCATTTGACATCGATGGCACGGCTTTCTTTTTTCCATTCTGAGAAGAGTCCCTGAAGAAAAGCCAATTCCACTGTCCCTGGAAAGGGAGGGGCAGGAGCACAGGGAACAGTCATCTGGGGCAGCCCTGCTGGCAACGCAGTGCCTGGGGAGACTGTTTTCAGTGAGTCTCATAGGGGAGGCTGAGGAAAGAGGGAGACTCCTGCCAAGCTGCATGCCCACGAGGGCTCTGCCAGCTGCTGCCAGCACGACTTCAGTGGAGGGCGGGGTGGAAATGGCTTAAGGAGTTGCCAAAGAACAGGGAGGAAGAGCTGGTGCATTAGGAAGATGGGGGCTTCCAGGAAGGACACCTGGGTTGCATTCTGGTGTAACTTTGGGTACATTACTTCCTTCCCGCCGCCCCTGGGCCTCAGTTTCCCCTTCTGTGAAGTGTGAGGCTGCACTCATGCTCCACCATCCTTATGCATCCCGATAAGACTATTCTAGGGTCCCTTTTTTATATCTTCTTGTGAATATTATCTGGCAATGCCTAGATAAATATTTTTCAAGAAAATATCTTTACCACAATCCTTAGTAAGAAATACATTTTACACAGTAATCTAGTGTGTGTCTGTGTGTGTATATATGTATGTATGTATGTATATATATAAATATATAAAACTGAAACAAAGTTTTCACAAATCAATGCTTACCCTTCCTACAAGGATAGACATGTAGATTAATGGACCAGCAGAAAGAGTCCAGAAATAAACCTACACATTTATGGTCAAGTGATTTCCAAACAAGGTGCCAAGGCAATTCAGTGAGGAAAGATAGCCTTTTTAGGTGGTGGCACAACTGGATATCCATATGCAAAAATCCATCCATCCAGACATACATATATACACGTATATACTTACACCCTTATTTCACGTGATACACAAAAATGAATTAAAAATGGATCTTAGATTGAAATGTAAGAGCTAAAAGTAAGGAGCGAACTATGTGTACTTGTTAACCACAAGGACGATCCTCATGAACATTATGTTAAGTGAAAGAAGACGAATGTGAAAGACTAAATACTTTGTGTTTCCATTTACATGAAATTTCTAGAAAAGGCAAAACATTAGAGACAGAAAGCAGCTCGGAGGTTTATTTGGGCTGTAGGGCTGCTAACAGACATGGGAGAACTTTGTGGAGTGACAGCAGTGTTCTGAAACTGTGGTGATGGTTACACAGCCCTATAAATTAGCTAAAGATCATCAAATTGTACACTTACAATGGGTGAACTTTATAATATGTAAATTATAACTCAAAGAGACACACTAATAAAATTAAACCTGAAGGATAAAGATGGTACATGATTTGTTTGTGATGTGTTCTTTGGGGGTGATGAGTTAGTTCCACACCACCTCTTACTGTCTTATTTGTCTCTCTTCATAACATCCACAGAATCATTGCACATAGATATACTACTCATAACTACAGTCATTTGAAAAGATTAGAAAGCATAGATATATAGTGATTAGATTTATACTGAAAACTAAACTTTTTTAAGAAAAGGAGTTTATAAATCTAAGCAAGTCTTCCAACATTATGCGACACCAACAAATGCTATTAGTAGACCATAATTAGCCATACTTTCAGGCAAGTAGTTTGTCATAGTCACCAAAGGCATAATCTGACAGTTCTGAATGATCATGAAGTGCAAGGGAAAACGTTCTGTCTCTCTTTAGTAGCTTAGGATGGGAATCAGACACATCCAAAGACTTCCAAACCTAACTGATCATGAGGATGACTCACGGACAGCTCCACACCTCACCCCCAAGACCTCCGAGGTGAAGTTTTAGGATTCTTCAGTCTTGCAAAGATCTCCCAGGTGGTAAGGGAGGTTTGTGAGTTTCACTTGGTGAAATCAGTGTAATCAGATTTGAGATAGAATACGAAGATTGGTTTCCAATTATAGTTAAAATATCAAGGTTTGCCAATGAACGACTTAAAAAAATATATAAAGCAGAGTATAGATTAAGTTGCCCAAATCTGACCAACCCTGTTTTCTGTTCATACCTAATTTAACAGTCTCATTGAGTTTGTTTTGGGGAACTGGTCTCTCCTTCTGAAAGCACTCTTCCTTTGGTTTTTCAGGCGCTGCTTCTCCCTTCCCTTTCCCGTCCCCCAACTGTTTTCCCTCAAGGACCACTGGGAGGCATCTCATCTCCTTCACTTCCCATCCCCTACATGTTGACCTCCGACCTCTGCTCTCTCCTCCTCTCATTCTCCTCCGGTGGTTTCTCAAGTGTGCCCTTACGCCATTTGTATCAGACGCACCCAAAGAGTTTGCTTCTTGCTGAAAGTGCAAATTCCAGGGCCCTAGCCCAGATCTACTGAATCAGAACCTCTGGAGGGCACCTAGGAATCTGCATTCAAGCTGTCTCTCCTAGAAATTGTAAAGCACACTGAAGTGTGAGAACAGCAGCTCTACAGACTTCCCCTGGGCCACACTCTTTAATCTAATGTTTCCTGATTCATCCATCCCACTGCTGCCCAGACCTCATCTCATTGTTCTACTCCTTAAAATCTTTTACACAGGCATCTCGTCCCTGGAAACTGAGGCTAAGCTCCCAGATCCTGGCATTAAAGACCTTTGTCACTCGGCCCTTGTGAAGCTCTTGGGCTAGGCTTTTTCTCCCCACCGCTCTCAAATTTCTCTGCACTCCAGGTATACCCTTAACACACCTGCCTGCTTGCACCTCTGGGCCTGGCTGTTCCTGCTGCCCAAGTGCTCTCCACCAAGGTTCTCCTGAATTCACCTTCAAGCCTCAGAAACTGCCTTGAACATTATTCTCCGAAACTACCCTGAGCTTGACAGCCTCACCATGTTCTCTTTTTGCCCTCAGGGCGCCCGTATGTAAGATTCCTCACTCAGTATTGTCCTGGACGGGCCTCCTACCCACCAGAGCTCTGCACGAGGGGACCCATGTCCATTCTCTTCAGAACCCCAGGAGCATGGGGTTCCGTAGCACAGAACAGGAAGACAATGGTCGTGATGACAGGTGCAGCAAGGGTGCTGCTTTCCTGGGTGAGGGGCGACTTCTCTCATCAGTTCACGTGCGCTAGGCTCCAGGCTGGGGCCCTGTGTTCGGAATGTGAACTGTCTCTGCTCTCAAGGGCCTCTTGTTGAGTGAAGGACACAGAAAAGTTGGTGGGGATAATCTGGGTGCAGAATGCTGTTACAGAGGGAAGTGTGGAGAGCTGTGGGAGCATGGAGGAGAACAGTCAGCCGGGACCTTGGTTCCAGATGGAAAGTTCCTGTCCCAGGAAAAGGGCAAAGTGATAGGGAAGGTTAAACACGGAACAGTGCACAGGATGGGAAAGAGCTCCTGAAGGACAGCGAAAAAGGCTTAAGCCTCAATCTGGGCTCTGCCACTGATAAGCTGTGTGACACATGCTTACACAATTCCTGAGCCCAGACTTCATGTAAGTAAAGGGTGGAGTTTAAACTAAGCTCAGTTCTGAAACCCTTGAAAAGATCAGAGATGGGAACTTGATACAATGTATGTTGTGAAAGGTGCACTAATAGTGTTAGACACCAGATGGCAGGAGAGGATCTATTTTTGCACAAACTTCGGGCTTTACCTCCATCACTGAAACCTCACCTTGGGGGTGGTTCATTAGAATTGGGGCTGATAGACGCCACCAGCTCCAGACCTGGCTTCTGTGTAAGAGGCTCTTCTGAGACATATGAACAGCAGTTCTTATTAAAAAGAATTCTCCCTCACTTTGGAGGAACTAGTCATTAGTTGGCTTTAAATATGCAGATTTGAAAAGCAGCCCCCGTGATGCCTACTGATATACTTCCGAGGCCGTCCCAGCATTGTTACGATGCAGCTCTGGTTCTGATCCCATGTGCTGGACACATGGAGGGAGGTGTTTTATTCAGGTCCTAGTGGGACAAGCTGCCCACCCCTCACTCTCTGGGGGCAGATACTGATCACAGGAAATGGATGGGCTGCCTTGCAAGGTGTCTATGCCTTATCCCTGGGGTTTTGACCAAAGCTGGGCAGCTGGGGGGCTAAGGAGGTAATTTCTGATCCTCAGTGGCTAGGTTTGGAGAAGAGACCCTTGTGAGGATCTGATGGAAGCCATAGACCCTGTCCTCCAGAACACTCGTAATATACATGTTATTTCAGCAGCTTCTCAGACCTTGTGTCTAGGGACCCTGACTGTGGACCACTCAGAGTTCTTCTCAGTCTTAAGAACCTAATGTCATGTATTCACTCTCAGTGGTCAGCTATGCACATTTGCTTTCTAATCTGTGGTAAGACTAAACTCTTGGTTATTTCCCCTAGAGAAGCAGCTGCAGGAGTGATGAATCCCGAGTCTTACCATGGCTAATAACTAAATAGCGGACCATGAAGGATCAGTTAGATATAACTGTAATGCTTTTGGATCTGGGTTTCCTGTGAGCACTTCAGCCGTGCAAAAGGCTGCATTCTCAAGCTCTGCTCCAGGGGAGGCTGAAGAGCTGCGTATGTTTCCAGCCAGTGCCTGCCTGCTGGAACACACCTTGGCTGCACAGGGAGGACATGAAGCTTTTTGCCAGCTCTATGTCCACATCTTGGTCCTGAGTGTTCTTTGAATATCTTTCTCTTTGCTAGAAAACCCCTGCTGCCTGCTCTTCCGTGCACTGTACAGCGGCTCCACACACTCACGGCTTTGGGGTTCTTTGCTTCCTGAGGCTAGTGACCCAGAAGCATCAGAGGACACAATAACTAGCAATGACCTTGGGGTGGGAGTCTCTGTCTGGTCCTGGCTCTGCCATTTATTAACTGTGAGTCTCTGGGCCTCAGATATATAATGTGGATAATGATTCCTTTTCTGGCCTCACAGGGTTCGTTTATTTGACAAATATGCATTAGAGCCTGTGTGCCACTCCCTGCTCCAAACACTGTGGATACAATGAATGAGACAGACATGGATTTCCAGTCCAGGCTAGTGTGAAAATCAAATCACAAAACATATCTGAACACCTTGTGCTAACTACGAAGTGCTCTGCTGACATACAATCTTCCTTCTGTTTTCGTCTGAATGGTTTTGCGGCCCATTGTGGCGGGAGACACGGACTCAGGGCTCCAAACATCACAAATATGAGGAAGTTACCTTCAAGCAGAGTTGATGGACCTCAGTCCTGCTTGGTGGGAAATTGCAACCAGGCTGGCCCTGCTCATCTGCATTCTTTTTTTACATCTTTATTGGAGTATAATTGCTTTACAATGGTGTGTTAGTTTCTGCTTTATAACAAAGTGAATCAGTTACACATATACATATGTTCCCATATCTCTTCCCTCTTGTGTCTCCCTCCCTCCCACCCTCCCTATCCCACCCCTCTAGGTGGTCACAAAGCACCGAGCTGATCTCCCTGTGCTATGCGGCTGCTTCCCACTAGCTATCTATTTTACGTTTGGTAGTGTATATATGTCCATGCCTCTCTCTCACTTTGTCACAGATTACCCTTTCCCCTCCCCATATCCTCAAGTCCATTCTCTAGTAGGCCTGTGTCTTTATTCCTGTCTTACCCCTAGGTTCTTCATGACATTTTTCGTAGTCTTTCTCCTGGAAGATAAGTGGATGGGACTGCAGTTTCCATTATTCAAACAAAATCTAAGTCCTCCACCGAGCTTTGGGCAGACAAGCGCCATCTTGTGGAGAATGTAGGTGGGACGCTGCTGGCCAGGGCAGCACCCCAGGACACCCCCGAGTCTCATGTCCCTCGTCTGTATGTGTTCTTCCCCACAGTGCCCTAAGCCTCCCAGGCAAACTGATTCCTAAGACAACCAGTTGAAAGTTTCCGTTTGATCTTACTGTTCCACGTGATCCCAAATTTCCAAGTCATACGTTACATACACAAAATAGTTTACTATTAGTAATGGGGAGCTGGGAGACCCTTGATCCTCATTTCCACTCTTTTTCCCTTTCTTCTCCAACAAGGCCCTTTCTCATGGGAGAAATGCTGTCAGTGGACAGGCTGACATTGTGTAGTGGCAGAAGTCCGACAGCCCAGGGGACTCTGGATGAGAAAATGGGGCTCATCCTCACCCCAAATGCTCAGGAATGTAGAGTATAGCCCCCCTCTCTCCCCAGTAGCCCTCTCAGTCCTTTGAATACCCACCCCTCTCACTGGGTGGGCTTTAAATCAACACTGATGCTTTCAGACAAGACCTGCATGTCGAGGGTCTGAATTCACTCAGGAAGGGGTGTGAGTGTGTCACTGTTAAAGTTGCATTTTTATTAAACACTATGTTAGACCTGAGCTATTCTATTCTGTGCAAATTATTCAGAAAATGAATTTTCCTGGACAGAGTAAAAAAAAAAAAAAGACTAGGGAAAGGAGGAATTAATTATTAGGAATTCTGAGGACAAAACCTTCTCTCTTGTTTCTAGGAAAAATTGAAGAACATTTGTCTGCTTTAAAGAAGACATATTTGCAATGTTTGTGTATAAAACAATTTAAGGCAACCCTTCCTCTGCCCGCCCCCCAGCCATATACACCTTCTCAATACCAAGAGTGTCCTGTGGGTCACATGAGGTGCTATGACAGCTCCCATCTCTCCAGGGGCTCAGCCCCAAAACCATGCTGTCTTTGTGACCTCTCTCTTTCTCTCATACCATAGATCCAACCAGTCAGGAAATCCTATGGACTCTACTTTCAAAACATATCCAGAACCCAACCATTCCTCACTTCTCTACTGTGATCTGAGCTCTCAGGAAGGTTAGTGCAATAGCCTCCTACTTGCTCTCCCTACTTCCCCTCTACAATCTATTTTTTAAAATTACAGCCAGAGTGGTCCTATAAAACCTAAGTCACATTCAATCAGTTTCCCGGCAAACCCTTCCATCGAAAAAAAAATTAGAAACCATTTGTGTTCTCTACTGACCATGGGAATGTCTGACGGGCTGGGCAGAATCTATGTGTCCTTTGTTCAGTAGTATTAACTACTACCAGCTCTTGGGTTTGGACCTAATTCTCCTATAGCCTCTTAAAGACTGAAAAATCCTGGAAATGAGGTAGCAGCAGAGATGGGCTGAGATTTCTCTGAGGTTATTAATTTCTGTTTCCCACTAGCTAAATTGGGCCTGAGGTTCTCCTGAGAAGCACAGAGCAGTGATTCTAGCAGAGCCCTGCCAGGGTAGGTCCAAGGGATTCATCCAAGTCTGGCACAAGAGAGCAGTCAGAGGAAAACCAAAAGAGTCCATGCAAAGTCAACTGGAAATAAATGAGCCTTGGATAAGCTTCATTAACTGGCAAGTTTTCCCCCCTCACCCAGTGTCTTTCCTTCAAGGGGCACTCTGCCAGACAAGTTCCTAGATCTTCCTGCTGCAAAATCTGATTTCCCATTCAATAATGTGAGGTAATACTGACGATGGCTAATAATTCTTAAGTACATATTTTGCCCCAGACACTATTCTAGACACTTTATATTCATCCTTTCATTTGTTCACTCATTCAACAAATATTTATTGGGCACTTAATAAATCTATAAATAAAACAAAACAGAAAAATAAACCCTTACCTTCCAGAGCTTACATTCTGGTACAGGGAGACAGAAAATATAGGACCATAATGAATAAGTAAATTATATTGTATACTAGGAAGTGATGGGGCAGGGGGAGGGAAAGGGAGCATCTGAGAGCAGGAATCACAATTTTATAGTTGGTCCAGGTAGGTCTCATTGAGGAAGTGACATTTGAGAGGAGAAGGAGATGGTAATGAAGTTATCCATGTGGTTACCTGGGGGACCAGCGTTCCAGTGCGAAGACCCTGCAGTGAGAGCGCCTGGATGCTCTGGGACCAGCAAGGACTGCTGTGGCTGGAGCAGCCCAGTGATGAGGTCAGAGGCAATGAAGGGACCAGGAGGCCATTGGAAGGGCCCAGCTTTCTCTCTTATCAAGTGGGAAGCCATGGGATGACTTGACTTAAGGTGAGCTATGTTTTACAGGACCTGACTGCTGTGTTGAGAATAGAGTATAGGATGCAAGGGAAGAAGTAGGGAGATCAGTTAGGTGGCGGTTGCAATAATCTTGGTGAAGGATGATGATAGCTTAGGAGAGGGGATGAGAAAGGTTTAGATTCCGGATATGTTTTAAATATTGAGTCAGTAGGACTTCTTGGATCTGTGGTGGGAGAGAAAGTAAGGAGTTAAAAACGAATACAAATGCTCTGGTGACCTAAATGGGAAGGAACTCCAAAAAAAGGGGGAAATATGTATACGTATAGCTGATTCACTTTGCTGTACAGTAGAAACCAACACAACATTGTAAAGCAATTATACTCCAATAAAAATTTTAAAAAGCAAAACACAAAAAACGAATACCAGGTTTTGGCCTGAGCACCTGGAAGAATGGAGTCGCCCTCAGCTGAGATAGAGAAGAATGCAGGTGAACAGGCTTTTGGAGGAAGGTCGGGAGTTCAGTTTGGGACATGTTACGTTTGTGGTATTTTTTTGGAGTGGGCAGTTGGCTCCATGAGCCTGGATTTCAGGGGAGTGGCTCAGCTGGAACTATACATTTAAGAGTCTCTGGTACATAGATGGTAATTAAACCTTGAGCTTGGATGAGCTCACTGAGGGGCTGTATGTTGTAGGTAGATAGAGAGGAGGACCAAGGACAGGACCCTGAGTCTGGGAGAAGATAAGGAACCACCCAGGGAGAATGAACAGGAACAGTCAGAAAGGGAGGACAAAGCCAAGAGTGTGTAGTCCCAGAGGTCTAGGGAAGAAGTGCCTTGAGGGGGCAGTGATGACCTGCTGTGTCCAATGTCACTGGTGGCTCAGGTAGGAGGAGGACTGAGTTGGTCAGTGGGTGTAGCAATGTGGAAGCCATTGGTGGCCTTGACAAGAACACTTTATGTGGAGTAAAGCGCATGAAAGCCTAGTTTGAGTGTGTTTAAGAAAAGATAAGAGAGGAATCGGAGACAATGAGTATATCAACATAAAAAGTTTTGCTGCAAAGTGTTACAGAGAGAAGAATGGTAGAAGGCAGGGAAAGCATGGTCAAGGGAAGTTAAAAACAATTTTTTTTTTTGAGATGGGACAAATAACAGCCTGTGTGGAGCCGATGAGAATGATACAGTAGAGAGGAAAAAACTAATGCTATAGGAGAAAAATGCTGTTGGACCAATGTCTCAGGGTAGTCTAAACGGGGTAGAATCTAGTCACTTTAGGTGACTGAAGGGCTGGCTTTTGTTGTAGTTTTCTAGAGCTGCCAGAACAAAGTACCACGAGCTGAGTGGCTTGTGGCCACTGAGTGGCAGTGGAAATTAATTTTCTCACAGTCCTGGAGGCTAGAAACCCAAGGTTAAGGTGTCAGCAGGGTTGGTTCCTTCTGAGGTCTATGAAGGAGGATCTGTTTGCAACCTCTCCCCTAGCTTCCGGTGGTTTGCTGGAAATCTGTCATTTCTTGGCTTGTAGGCACATCACCCTGGTCTTACCTTCCTTTTCACTTGGCATTCTTCCTGTGTGTGTCTGTGGACAAATTTCCCCTTCACATAAGGACACCAGCCAGTGGTATTGAATTAGAGGCTCACCCTACTCCAGTATGACCTCATCTTAACTAATTACATCTGCAATGACCCTAGTTCTAAATAAGCTCACTGAGGTGCTGAGGGTTAAGATTTCAATATACAGTTTTGGAGGGCACAGTTCAACCATAATAGCTTTCGATAAGAGGTGGAAAATTCATCTTCAGTAACAGAATGGAAGGTAGAACACTGAAAATGCTGGCAGATTTATAGATAGATTTGTGGGAGTCCATGCAAATACTCTTCTGATTGCTTCTATTTTCTCAGTGATGTGAAAAGCAAGGCCATTAGCTGAGAGTGTGGGTAAAGGCAGATTGAGGAGGAGTTTGTTGTGAAGTTGTTTCTAGCAGGGTGGGAGAGTGGGTGGTCTAAGGGGATACAATACAGCATCTGGGTATTCTTAAGGGCACACCTGTGGCCCTTGGTCCTGCATCTAAGGCAGGTCAGTCAGCGGGGTCCTGACTTTTTCTCAAGCTCCAGTCAGCTGCAGAAGGGCAGGCGGAGAGTGTGAGGAGGGTTACGATTCAGTAGGGCGTGATATTGCAAAGTGAGTACAGCACCCAGAGGAGAAGGACAATCAAGGGAGTTGAGAGTAAATACAAGGAAGTTGTAATGACAGACTGTGGAAATAAAATTGGATAACAGGGAAGGGAGGATCCTATGTGGAGATGTTATGATCACTCTGATTTCACAGATGAAGAAAGTGACGGATAGAGAAATGAAGTACTTTTGGGGGTTCAGTCAGTGGCAGAATCAGAACCCAAATCTAGGCAGTGCATCTCAGAGCCTGTGTTCTTTGAGACAAGACCAGAAAGGTGGGAGGAAGGAGGCAGGAAGGATGGAGCATCAGTAGTTATGAAACTGTTCTCTCCACTGACCCCATGTGACTGTAAGCAAGGCATTCTCATCCCCTGTGACACAGCATTCCATGATTCCAGTGATTTCCTCCTCTTTGGAGAAGAACCTCTTCTCTTTTGTTCTGACAGATACTCTCTTTCATTTAAAACAGATATCCCTGTCCCTACTAACCTCCCATCCTCCCTTCCTTTCCACCCTTAAATATGTACACTCTTTCATTGTTCACAAAATACTTTTGTATTCATTTCACACTTTGTGTTCACTGCTACCCTGCTCTGGCAGGGTAGCATTTCCTTATTTTCAAGATAAGGAAATGAGGCTTCGAATAGTAAAGAGATGAACACAACAGCCAGTTAATAGTAGACCTGGGCCTCAAATCTAAACCTTTAATTTAAAATTCAAATCTCTTTCTATCTCCTAGGATACTTTCTTTAAAAATGATGATTTTTCTGGTTTTGAAATAGGGTGAATTTGAGGGCAGGTGTATCCCTGACACTGGAGAAGTTCAGGAACATAGATCAGTACTCTTCTAGGATTCTGTAGAACAAATTCAAGCAATAATTATGGTGTTAGAGTACATGCCACTCACATTTTCCACCCTTGACTCGGTGGTAAGTCAAGGAATAAATGCCTGTGTTAATAGAAGGAAGGCTAGTTAAATGGTTTAGTTATGGTACACTATTGGTAATATCATGTTAGATATGGTAGGTGAAGCTGTCTTACTTGTTCTTGGGACATTCTTTGTATTTCAACAAAATATTCTTCAAAGATTTCAAAATGCTTCTGGAATATTTGCTAAAGCTCCTCAGTGAAGTTTATTCACTCAAACATTCAATCATTCATTCATCAGACTTTTATTAAGCCCTTGCTATGAACCTGGAATTGTGCTAGGTGTTGGATCCTTGTCTTTAGGAAATTCATAATCCATCAGGTGATACAGACCTATAGACACATACCCTATAAATGCTGTAGGGAGAAATGAACTAACTGCTAAGGAGCACAGAGCTGAGACTGATCAATTGCCTGGGGAGAGGAAGGAGGACTTCAAGTTGGAGGTGATATTGAAGCTTCTTAGAGGAGTTTTCCAGGCGGTGCAGGGGAAAAACTGCACAGTCCCGCTGCTCTCTCCATTCCTCTCCCCGAGACTGGTTTTAGCATGACCTCTACACCTGTACTAACAAAACACATGCCACACTAATAGTTTAAGACAAGTGAAGAGCCAAATGATTTCTTCAGCTCCTCGAGGTCATGGAATTCAAGAGGAAGACATTGCTGTGACCAACGAGATTATGTGCAGGAAAGAGGGCATGGGCAGGCAGAACCGAGGGTTCTTGTATGGGACAGTAACTCCACCCAGGCTTGTAGTCAGTCGTGTGTTCCTCTAACCAGTAGAACAAAGCACAGTCTTCCTGTCTCAGAGAGAAGGACAGAGGATGGTATGGAGGACACTTGGTCAATGACCTGTTGACAGGTCAGATTGTTGGCTGACCATTTCTCGTCTGTGGGCCACAGTTCATAAATTATGGAGCTGATAGTGCTAACTGTGATGGGCTTATGGATAAAGGTTATTTCTTTAAATTATTTTACCTTTTCTGTATTTTCTGCAATGAGAATGTTTTAATTAACCTTTAAAAATGAGGAGATTGAAGTAAATGGCTTCTGAGACCAATTCCAACTCAAAATCGGATTTTAAAGGAAGAGTAGAGATAGAGAAAATAAGCAGATAGTATTGACTTTTGGTGGCAGTAATATATTATGTTGATGAGGCTTCTTTATAGTAGCTCTCATTTACTGAGTGCCAAGTCTTATGTAAAACACTTTATGTACATATTTAAATATATATGTAGAAATATTTAGTACATATGTCTAGCTATCTATATAGACATAGCACATACCTTATATAGATATTCAGATAGATATCTATATCTATCTATCTATATATCTAGATAGATATCTATATAGAGATACAGATATATTCCTAGAATAAGGAGAAGAAATACAGTGAAGTGTTTGGGGTCCTTTTGACTTGGAGTTAAGTTCTGGCTGGGTCTATATATTCCTCATCTGTCTCTGAGCCCAGTTCTAATAAAATTAAAAGAGAGACACACTTCCTCTTTATGTGAGCATCAGCTGTATACTTCCCCAGGTCCTGACGGTCTCAAGACCCACTGCTAGTGCTATCCATCCCCACTTCCTCCCTTCAGTGGGCCAACAGCAAGCTGCATGGGTGAGTGCCCTTAGATCAGGATGGAGCCTCTGAGTGCTGGGGCTGCAAAGAAGGGCAGTACCTGCGACAACCAGAAGCAATTGGGAGCTCCCACATCCAGAAGTCTGGCCACGGGCACAACTCATTGCCTACAGCACATCCCGCCCCTCCACCACAGGGCTAGAGTCAGATTTTGGTAAAGAAAATGCATCCTCAGGTGGCATTAAAGGCAACCTCTAATAAAAGTTGAGCACGTTACTAAGAACTGCTAAAGATTTAAGGATAACAAACATCATATAAGAAGGGAATAAAACTCAACACACAGAAAAATTAGCTCCCTGGGAAATAGAAAGTGGAATAGATAAAAATGGGGGAAAATGTAATTAATATTTACATTTATGAAACAAGAACAAGATGTTATGAAAAAGTACCAATTCGAGATTTCAGAAATGATAAAATATGCTTGTTGGAAAGAAAAAGCAAATCAATGAGTACCGAGCACATTGGACATAGTTGAAGAGAAAATGAGTGTGTTGTAAGCTGGAGCTGAGCAATTCCACCAGTTTTTAGAACAGAAGGACCAAGAGACAAAACATTCAGAGAAAGTTAAGACATGTGGAAGACAGAGTCAAAAGTCCAATATCTATTTATTGAATATGAGTTGAAGATGGACAGAACAGACAAAACAAAAGAGAGAAAATCAAAAATATAGTAGAGGGCTTCCCTGGTGGCGCAGTGGTTGAGAGTCCGCCTGCCGATGCAGGGGACACAGGTTCATGCCCCGGTCCGGGAAGATCCCACATGCCGTGGAGCAGCTGGGCCCGTGAGCCATGGCCATTGAGCCTGTGCGTCCGGAGCCTGTGCTCCTCAATGGGAGAGGTCACAACAGTGAGAGGCCCGTGTACGGAAAAAAAAAAAAAATATATATATATATATATTTGAAAAAAGTACCCCAGTCCTGGAGAAAGATGTTTTTAGATTCAAAAAAGGATACCTTGCTTCTGAGTAAATGAAACAAAACAAAAATTCAACCTTAGGCACATCCTAGTGAAATTTTGGGCAACGAACAGGAAAACAATCTAAAAGCTTCAGAAAAAGTTACCTACAAAGAAGGAAGAATCAGATAAACAACAAGTTTCTGATGACCAATAATGGCTACAAGAGATAATGGAATAATATCTTCAGTATTAGGAGAGGAAATAATTTTGAGCCTAGAATTCTTTAACAACCCAAATAAACATTAAAATGTAAGGTCAAAGTAAAAGGATTTTAGAATACAAAGTCTGTACAACAACTCTTATTGTAAGAATTTCTGAAAGCTGTAGTCCAGCAAAATGAATACAAGAGAAAATTATTTCAGAGAGACAATTTTTAATTAAATCTTAATAATTGTTGACTATAAAAAATAAATCAATATTATGCTAGATGCCAAATGCAAAATGATTCCTATGTATGATGTGGCAAAGAGGAGGTTATCATTTTTATCATTATAAATAGGGGAAAATATAGACATGGTTTAGTTTTAGGTCATAGAAAAGTATATTTATTGTGTTGTTTGGACTGCAGCAATAAGTGGATTGCTTTCAGAGTTTGAAAGGAAAATCAGCAAGATACGTATAAAAGAAAAATAAGAATCCTTCATCAAAATGAGAATAGCATTCTTAGCTAACACCTCAATTACTGAATCACTCATTTCCTTCTAATACTTATTGGTTGACTGTTTAAAGGTAAGAATGGAGCTGTGAGTCTCACGCTTTGCTGCACATTAAATTACCTGGGTAGTGTTGATAACTCTCAACACCCAGGCCCCATTCCACATTAATTAAGTCAGTATTGCTGGGGGTGGGACCCAGGCATAAATATTTTTCAAACTTTCCAGGTTATTCCAATGTGCTGCTGAGTGTGCTAACCAGGGAATAGAGGAGGGTACTGTTAGGGAAAACGTCACACTTCAGGTGGGATTAGATGGCAGAGTGACTCTGGGCGGGTCCTTGCACCCTCAGACATTCTCTGAGCTGTAAGAGTTGGTATGCAGGAGCTCTATGGGCCCTCCAGAGCTGAGGAACTCTGATTCTATAAGACCAGTCTCAGAAAGAAGAGAATGTGTTTCCTCCCTTTTAAAATGTACCACATGGGACCAGTATGAGTACAGGGCTCACCCCCACCCGGTCCTCAGAGCTGGCACCACACTGTTGCTCCATTTGCACTGTTGTGGCCAAACATGACCCCTTCTCATTAGGAGCTTGCGCACAGCTATAGGTAAAAAAACCTATCAAGGCCTTCTTGGTCTATGGTAACGGTTAGTGCCCTTGCTGAGAAGTGCTGCTGGACCCAGTGCCAAGCCTTGCCCAGCCTGAAATACCTTCTCTCTCCTCCTTGCCTGTTCAGGACACACCCGGTTTCTCTAGGAAGACATGGCTTCCTTCTCTCAACTCCTGGTAAACACTATCTTGGCTCCTAAGTAGATGTCAACCTCCTATTTGGTATTTCTTTTTAAAATCCTCCAAATGCTTGTTTGAGCCTAAGTCTGATGCAATGAAGAGGCATTTAAGCCTGCAGTGCCTCAATGAATTCTCACCATAACCCACCAATGTGTAGGTCAGTCTCCTGAATCTCTTTCCCCCTTTGACATGATGAAATCCAAATGCCTTTGCGTGGCATTCACACGCTTCACAACCTAGTACTCATCAACCTCACGGAACATCACTTTCTCTGCCTTCCAGTTAAGTCCATTCTCCAGCAGTCTCACCAAGGTTCCACACCATCCCTGCTGTGAGAACATGCTACTCACATGAGTGCTCCATTAATGTTCTCTGTGAAGTGTTCCTGGACTCCCCATTCAGAGCTGAGTTCACCTGTCTTTGTGCTCTTATGCTATTGTATTCCTCCCTCTGTGACAGCGGTCATCACTGTGTATTATAATTATAATTCTAATGTGTAGTTTTTCTTGATAGACCAGAAGGAACTAGAAAACAGAGTACTGGTCTCTGTCTTCACCCATGGCTAGCACAGTACCTTATGATTAATAAATATTTATCAGATGAATGAATCAATAAATGAAATGATTTAAGACCCTAACTGACCTGGCCAAAAAGAAAAAAAAAAAAAAGCTCTTCAGCTTGGCTAGAAATTCTAGAAATCAGAATTAACATGAAAATTTGTTTAAATGCTTATTCCTAAGCTTCAGTCCAAAATGATTTTGATTTAGTAGGACCAGGGTGAGACCTGGCAATCTGTATTTTCAAAAGGCCTGTCCTCCCCCACCCAGCACTAAGTCTGATTTGTAAGATCTGGGGACCTGCCATGGCTTTGGAAATTCTTCCTTGGGAAATGATGTACTTTTGCCACTGTCCCAGTGCTCAGGGGCCAGAACAACACAGCTGGTTATCAGTCTGTTTGGCTCTTCTCTTTCCAAGAGGGCCGATGAGGCCAGTTGCCCCTCCAGTATGCTGACCCCACATAACGAAGAGTCTTTACAGCTTAAAAACAAACAACCTGGGGCTTCCCTGGTGGTGCAGTGGTTGAGAGTCCGCCTGCCGATGCAGGGGACACGGGTTCGTGCCCCGGTCTGGGAAGATCCCACACGTCGTGGAGCGGCTGGGCCCGTGAGCCATGGCCACTGAGCCTGCGTGTCTGGAGCCTGTGCTCCGCGACGGGAGAGGCCACAATGGTGAGAGGCCCACATACCGCAAAAAACAAAAACAAACAAAAAAAACCCAGTCCAAAAATGGGCAGAAGACCTAAATAGACATTTCTCCAAAGAAGATACACAGATGGCCAACAAACACATGAAAGGATGCTCAACATCATTAATCATTAGAGAAGTGCAAATCAAAACCACAGTGAGGTATCACCTCACACCAGTCAGAATGGCCATCATCAAAAAATCTACAAACAATAAATGTTGGAGAGGGTCTGGAGAAAAGGGAACCCTCTTGCACTGTTGGTGGGAATGTAAATTGATACAGCCACTATGGAGAACAGTATGGAGGTTCCTTAAAAAACTAAAAATAGAACTATCATATGACCCAGCAATCCCACTACTGGGCATATACCCAGAGAAAACCATAATTCAAAAAGAGACATGTACCACAATGTTCATTGCAGCTGTATTTACAATAGCCAGGACATGGAAGCAACCTAAGTGTCCATCGACAGATGAATGGATAAAGAAGATGTGGTACATATATAAAATGGAATATTACTCAGCCATAAAAATAAACAAGTTCTTTGTAGTGAGGTGGATGGACCTAGAGTCTATCATACAGAGTGAAGTAAGTCAGAAAGAGAAAAACAAATACCTTGCACTAACACATATATATGGAATCTAAAAAAAAACGGATCTGATGAACCTAGGGGCAGGACAGGAATAAAGACTCAGATGTAGAGAATAGACTTGAGGACATGGGGAGGGGGAAGGGTAATCTGGGACGAAGTGAGACAGTAGAATTGACATATATACACTACCAAATGTAAAACAGATAGCAAGTGGGAAGCAGTTGCATAGCACAGGGAGATCAGCTCGGTACTTTGTGACCACCTAGAGGGGTGGGATAGGGAGGGTGGGTGGGAGGGAGGCTTAAGAGGGAGGAGATATGGGGCTATATGTATACATATGGCTGATTCACTTTGTTATACAGCAGAAACTAACACAACATTGTAAAGCAGTTATACTCCAATAAAGATGTATAAAAAAAAAAACACACGGGCTTCCCTGGTGGCGTGGTGGTTGAGTGTCCGCCTACCGTTGCAGAGGACACGGGTTCGTGCCCCAGTCCGGGAGGATCCCACATGCAGCGGAGCGGCTGGGCCCATGAGCCATGGCCGCTGAGCCTGCGCGTCCGGAGCCTGTACTCCGCAACGGGAGAGGCCACAACAGTGAGAGGTCTGCGTACTGCAGAAAAAAACAAACAAACAAAAAAACCCCCACAACTTTCTGAGAGCTGTGTCCTGAATAAGACAGGGCTGTGCCCATGCAATTGTGCCTGGTCATGGAGCCCAACCTGACAAAAGATTTGTATTTTGGCTAAATTCTAAATCTGAGAGGATGTGAGAAAAATAGAGCAACATTCTGCTATTGGGGTCCTGTCATCTGTTACTTTCTGATGTGAGGGACAACCCTAGTACAAGCAGTCTTCTTTTCAGCCTCTGTCTTCCTCTAAATGAATATTGATGCTGTGTTTACCTTTAATTAATATTCATTGTGATAAAGGAATTACACTCATTCACTTTTAATTATACCCTTCTTGCATAAACAAGCTTTTAATAACAGATTTTCCAGGGTAGAGAAAAACAAGCTCTTTGCCTGCAGCCTTGTTTGATGCCAGGAAAGCTGCCTCCGCATTTGATAAAGGGAATTTCAGTTTGTTACTTGGTACAGTGGGAGGAGCCGTGGTGGAAAGTTAGGTCTTCGGCGTTCTAGCTCCATCCAGCTATGCCATAGCTACTGTGTGTTCTTGGGCCAATTCCTTGCCCTCCTGTGCTTCACCTTCGTATCTGGAAAATGGTGATGGAACCCAACCAATCATTCTCATCCATGGCTGCATACAGGGAAAACCTGGGGGATTATTGAACAATACCAAAGCCCAGGCTGCATTCCAGATGAATTAAAACAAAGTATCTATGGGTTGGGTGTAGGTGCAGGTATTTTTATAAAGATCCTCAGGTGGGATTCTTTTGATGTTGGGAATTATGGGTATCATTCTCACCAGACTTCTAGGTGTTTGTGGCTCCTGCCAGGGTGGCAGGTTGCACACGGCCCAGAAGGAAGGCCAGCACGGACCCCAAGAACCAGGTCAGCCATGCCCTGGTGCTCCCCTGTGCTGGGTGGGTGCTCACATCCTGGGATTGGCTCAGTGGTATTCGCTAGGAGCAGGGAGGAGGGATAATGTTCACTGAGCACCTGCTCTGTGACAAGGCACATCCAATGTCCCATCTGTCAGTCATGAGACACGTCCCCTGTCTTCTCTGTGCCAGGCACTGGGGGCTTAATGTTGGTGCGTAAGGCAGTTTCTGCCCTCACAGACCTTATGACCTAGTAGGGGAGAAAGACTTCAAAGTGTGTAATTAACAATTACATGAGTTTAAGGAGTTGAAAGGAAAAGTACAGGTTGCATCAGAGCACATAACAGTGGTGGGGCAGTGTTGTTAAGAGAGACCTGCGTTATGAAGCAACGTCTAAGGTCTGAGGCCTGAGGATGAGTAGGACTTAGTTTAGTTCATAGACGGCGAGCAGCATTCGAGTAAGATATAGTGCTTCTACAAGGCAGATGCTGGCACTCCTCTTGTACAGATGAGAAACCCAGTCCCAGAGAGACCAGGTCCGAAGCAACCTCCCTGGTTCTGACTTTTCAGCTGGGAGGGATATCAGAAATCACTGAAATCGCATGGTGGGACAGAGCTCATTAAAATGACCACAGCTGCAGCTGGACAGAGCAGAAATCAGGTTGAAATAGGAAAGGAATGAAGCCATAGGCCTAAGGCACACTAAAGGCAGAAAATGCCACCTGCCTGGTCAGGCAACAGGCCACATGCAGTCCTGGGAAGGAAGCCACATCACAGGGTCCAACACGGATCTTGGATGGGAGTGGGCTTCTCTGTGAGGCAGATGGAGACTGGTGTGGCATGACCACAGGAGGGGTCCAACAGCAGGGGATATTCTGATGCTCCTAGAAGGTGGTCCAGAGCAAAGCAATCTTTCAGCCAATAGCAGTCTCCTCCCGTTAGTCTGGAGTTGGGGGATGGCACCCCAGATGCTGAGAAAAGCAAAACAATGCTCTGCCAATCAGTGCTGGACAAGCCCAGCAGAGCAGCTCCCTCAGGGAACGAGGTGAGACCACATCTCGGCAGCTGGCTCGGGCTCAGGGTTGAGACTAAATCAGGAGGTCAGAGACAGTTCAGCACCGGGGGCTTGATGCCGAGATCCAGAGCTTGAGGACAGGATCAGTGCTGGAGGCTGTGGGGAGGCTTATCCCAAGGGCAAGGATCAAGTCGTTCCAGGTGTGGGGGGAGCAGGTAGGCAGAGGTGGAAGGCAGGTGGCACCTGACCATCCATTCCAGTGGTTCTCAGTGAGCATCTAATATCCACTGAGAATCTGCTTCAACATAACAGCGTGGGATGTGGGTACCTGCACTTTTAAGAAGCTCTACAGGCAATTCTAGTGTACATTTCTGGTTAAAAATCACTGAGCTAGACCAGTCGCTTCAGTTTTCAGATGAAGAACCTGAGCCCTAGAGAGAAGTGACTTGCCCAAGGTCCTACAGCACACTAGCAGAAGTAGGACTAAAACCTTGGTTTCTTCACTCCCAGTCCACTGCCTATACATTCAGGTTAGCAGTTAACATCAGCAACAGTAGCAACAGCTCTGGAGATGCATACGCCCCTGCCTCTGATATCATCCGATGTTCTCAGTTAGGGAACATTGCTTATTTATGCCCCATAAGCAAACCAAGACTGTGCGAAGTGAAACCATTTGCTTGCTCAAGCCCATATAGCTGGGCTGGGACTCTTTCCTAGTCCTGAGATCTTTCTCTGGCTTCAAGCACCACATTACGAAGCTGGAGTTTAGGCTTTTCTCCCAGGAGGCAAGACCTGACCTTTTTCAACCTGGATGGTCTAATGGCCTCTAATCCATTTCCTGTGCATGTGGCCAGCAAGCCCCTAATGGAGTGTAGCTATAAGGCTAAAGGGGAGCCTGGTAATTAGAGGCCTAGAGGCATAAGTGACATTTGGACAACTGGCCAGCTGGCTACAGTGCATTTGGCACCCCAAGGGTCCCAGAAACCAGAGCCGAAGTGCCAAGCATATCAAACTCATGTCACCAAGGTCTGCGCTCAGCTGCTCCCTTAGCATTTGCAAAATGTCCTGCCCACACTCTTCCCCTCGCATCCTCCCTTGGCCATTTGCAGGAGCAGATGAGTTGAGGTTACATGCAGCTGATCCCAGACCTGCTGGCTAATTATCTTGGCCTGTAATTAGTGTTTCCTATTCCTCACTCCTTGCCAACTCCTGCAGTTAATGTATCGTTTCTCTCTCTGCAGAGATTCCTTTGGGAGGGTTCTGAGGCCCTGGAATGAACATTTCTGGTAGTGGCAGGATTTTGGAGATGTTCCATCTGCTGCCTGTCCCACCACCCCTTGGCATCATCTCTGCTCCCTCCCACCTCAAAGTCTACATCCATCACCAAGTCTTTAGTTCTCTCCTGAACACTTCTTGAACGTGTCGTTGCATTTCCATCTTTGTGGCTCTGATTTGATCAGACCTCATCATCCTTCATTTGGACTCCTACAGTATTTTCTTAATGGGCCTTCCTATCCTGGTCCTGCAAATGTCTCCTCTGCAATATGGGAAGAATAATCTTTCTAAATTGCCGATCAGGCTGTATGACTCTCCTACCTAAAAGCCCAACCTTTTTAGTTTGGCACATAATGTCCTGGGCAGTGTGGTCTGCCTAATTTTCAACTCCCTCTTTCACATGGTTTTTACATGGTTTTAAATTCAGAACTGCTGTAATTTTCTCCTCTCCTCCCTCCCTTACATGTCCCAATACGTACGTACATGGGTGTGTGCGTGCACACACACATGCACACACACACGCACTCCATCCATCCATGCTGCTCCATGAGCAGGAGGACAGAAGACAGGGCAGGAAAGGGATCTGATTGACTTGGGCAAGCACCCTAAGAGCAATCATTAGGAAAGTGAGAAGGGACTCATTCTCCGTGACTTTGGAAGATGGGACTAGAAACTATTAAGTTCATTTTAATACTCAGAATAGATATTTAACTGATAGGGACAGAGTAAAGGGACAAAGTACGTGATTAAATAGTTAATCTCACTAGGGGACTGTAAATAGAGAAAAAAGGTATGGGAGACCCCTGTAAGTTAATCATCACTCAAGAAAGTACGCTTTTGTAGCAAGAAAACCATGCAACAAAAGCATGAGACATGCTCCTCAAACAATAAAACAATGGTGGAATGAGGTCCACATCCTGCCCAGTGATGTCTGTAAGTTATCGATTCCTAGGACATGCTTCTCTGCACCTACTAAAAACAAAAATATAGGGAAAAGGTGACATTATACTGAAACCTGAGATGATTTACCATATTTTAGTATGCTACCACCTTTTGGCCCATTTCCATAGCGCCATGACAGTCAGTCCCAGTATGACCAAGTAGGAACAAGAAAACTCCCCCCATCCAATGTGGAGGAGGAGCTGATGATGGAAGTTTGATGTCTATTCAAAAATGAGGAAGGTGGTCTTTCCCCATCCTCACTTTTCCTTTGATTATAAAACTGTATAGTATGACCAACAATTCTATTTCTTGTGCATTTGAGCACAGCATAAGTAACGAGGGAACATCATCACAGTAGAAATGACTGATGACATTAGAGCTGTAAAAAGTCAATGTAAAAATCTTGATAGTGAACATTAGTGCTTGAAAGGTACTGCAGAGGTATGGAATGCCTACCAGCACATGACAAAGTCTCTGGGACATGATAACATTGTAGAGCAGAGGGTTACTACAGATGGCCAAATAGCAGTCATAGGCCATGGCTGACAAGACAATGAACATAAGGAAGAAAGCCAGCTGTGTGGTGCATGCGTAATAGGAAATGGTATTTTGATCCACAACAAAATATACCAGCATCTCAGGACAAATGACAGTAGAATTACCAAGATCAAGGAAAGCCAGGTGTTTGATAAAAAAGTACATAGGTGTGTATAGGTGGGAATCCACTTGGATCAAGGTGATCATTCCCAGACTTCCCACCACTGTGACTGTGTAGCTAACGAGGAGGACCCCGAAAAGTGGGGCCTGCAGCTCAGGACGCCTTGTGACTCCCATCAGAATGAACTTAGGCAGTGATGATAGATTTTGTTGGCCCATTTAGTCCAGTTAGCTTTTCTGGAAAGAAACAGGTTGTTATTAGCTTCCTTGTGGTTTCATCTAAATAAAGTATAATATGTATAGACAGAAAAAACCAAACAACTGTAGCCCAGTAAGCTCGCGGGGTGACACTCCCTTGCCTAACGCTTATGTTTCTCACAAGCGTCCTATACTCATAAATTCTTTCCTTACCTGTCACTCTGCCTCTTGCTGCTTTCTTTCTACACTGAGACAGACCTATGCTCTACTGAGTCCCAAAATGCATTCTGCGGTGTCATAACCACTGAAGTTATCTGAGCACAAAGTGGGCTCCCCCAGGAAATAGTGAGTGTATCACCTGGAGGATTCGGGCAGAGGCTGTCAAGATGCCACAGGTGCAATTCCTGCACTGCGCATGGTCTGGGAGTCTTTGGCCCTCAAATAACATTCTAATTCCAAAATTCTGTACATCTCTGATACAAAAGCCACATCAAGTTTTGCTGCTTCCACAGAGACTTTCCTGTTTGGGAAAATCTCACCTCTCTGCACATTTGTGTCTGAATCCCGTCCGTGCACATACACACACGCTCCACACACTGCGTCAAATGCTTCAAATATCCGGTGGAGACCCATCTTACACTCATTCATCTATAAAAGCTAGAGGGGGAAGAAGAGCAGGAACATAATTTGAATAACATGGGGATGACTCCTGGTCTTCTGCTCAATAAGCAGAGGCCCCAGGCCAAGCGGAGGTGCGATGGGAGGTGAGCGCCTGCCACCGTATCCTCACTGTGTCTCATTCCCTGTGGGCCGCTCAGAGCTGGGAGGCATCTTGAAGATAGGGCTGCTGAACACAAGCCAGCTACTGCAGCTGAGGCATCACCAAAAAGCAGAAATCAGTTCCAGCCTCAAAGGACCGACTGGTGGTGCTGAACCCTATGAGGGACATGAAGTCTGCTTCTGTTGTGAGGTCTTCCAGCGGGAGTTTACAGGGAATTTAGGTACTGTTTGATTTTTCCCTCATGTGCCGCCTTTAGAGGGTACTGAGGTACAACTCCACTGTGCAAGGTCTATCACCATGTCTGGTGTGGACCACAGGTTGGGGAGGCCCCAGATCTTCTACTCTTCTCATCTTAGAACCCTGAGAGAGCATGGTGCTGGGCACCTAGTTATTGAGTAATTGTTTAGAAGTTACTTTAGTCTTTCAGAACTGGTGTGGTAGAAGAAACACGAGTCTAATGGTTAGTGACCCAATCATGGTCCCTTCCAGTTCAGTGACTTTAGGTAAATCTCTGTGGGGCTCAGCCTCTTTATCTGTGTGTGTGGAGTATGTTGCAGGGGCTGGGGAGTGGGGAGGGGAGAAGAGTATGGATTAAATGACCTCCATTCTTCCTTCCAACGTGAATGTGCTAGGATTCCGATTTTTCTGTTTTAGAGGTTGGCAAACTTCTCCTGTAAAGGGCCAAAGATTTTAGTGTCCGCACACCACACAGTCTCTGTAGCAGCTATTCGGCGCTGCCATTATTGCATGAAAGTAGCAATACATGAATGAGTGAGCAGCTTTGTCTCAATAACACATCATTTACAAAAACAGGTGGCAAGCTGAATCTGGTTTGCTGACCCCAGGTTTGTGGACTATTGTTCTAGTCTAGTCTATCTATTCTCCACATAGTAGAACTTTCTTTTTCTGTCTGAACTGAGTGGGGGGACTCCATTCTATACCACTCAGTTGCCTATCTCATGAAGAGACTCTCACCAAAGCTCCTCACTCCTCTTCTGCCAGAGTAAAGTGGTTCCAACTTACAGTAAGCCTTTCCTTAGATCATCTCAGAGTTCTGCTGAATTCAGAGCTAAGAACCTTGTGGTGAAGCAGGTAATAACAGTTGACCATTTTCACTCTGTCAAAGAAGTCTAGGTTTTCAAGATTTCCCAAACCATTATGATGAGTGGGAAATTTAGTTAGTAACAGATGCATTGAATCTTTTCAATAACAACATCTGGGAAGAATATATCAAGAGCTGGACACACTGGTCTCCTAAGTTTGGCATCCAATATCCTCTTGATTTATCATCAGTGGCTTTTACGTACCCTCCTGTAACTACCACCAGACATTGTATCAATTCCAACACTTCTAAGCTCTGTGACTTCAAAGAAGCTATTCAACTTCTCTATGCCTCAGTTTTCTCAGTCTAATGAAATAATTAAAGAGTTTGCATAGCACCTGGCATACAGTAAGCACTTGATATGTGCCATTATTATCTCCTTGTCCATGAACATCCCTCATATTTACATGCCTCTGGGCCTTGGCTCACCTTCATCCTGGCACATCTGTATTCTTCCCATTGCTCAGGATTGAGCTCAAATACTGATTGGCCAGGAAGAGTTCCCTGAACCCCTTGGTAAGAAATAAACTTCCCATGTCCTTGATGGGACAAATAACCTTCTCATACCTTGATCCCTCTCTACTTCTCACAGTAATGTTCTACTTTGTCATAGTTTGTTGGCACCTATTACTATAAATATCTTGGGGACAGAACGTGTCACTAGTTCTTTTCTGGATCCCCTCCATGATGCTGAGCAAAGTACCTCAGCACATAAAGGATTCTTGGTAAGTGTTGGTTGAATTAATGAATCAAGTAAATCAAGAAAAGTCTCAACAGCCAGATTTTATTTTCCCTTTCATTTTGCATTGTGATACTTGGTTTCATGAGGATGCGACTCTACTGTCAGTTTCCAGTAGAAGTTTAACAACAGGCTCATTAGTTTTCGGCATATACTGGATATGATAACTGACAGAGATGTGATTCTCACTCAGGTTTCATTTGAGTATGGGTGGATGTTTTTTCTTGATAACTTGTACCCTATGAACTCATCCATTTATACCACATCTAGGCACAGACTGGAGACTGGAATTCTATGCCTATGAGGCAGCAGGAGCAGGTGGGCTTGGAGCCTAGGGCTCGAGAGAGAATTTGTCAAGTTTTGCTAATTAAGCCTGGGATCCATCTTTCCCTCAGCCTGCCAGGATGATGACAATGGACTGCAGCTAGTCATTTTACTGAAGAATTCCCACTGTAATTTTTTTCTGTTATTAGTGAGAGAGAGGTCTGTGTGCATTAGCCACATATCGAGGCCATACTTTACCCCAATTTGGAATATATATTTGGTCCTACTTGATTTCACATTTATGGAGTTGAGTTTAACTTCAGAGAAATTTTGGTTCCCAGGCCTATGATACTTCCAAGTGCTGGATGAATCATAGATTTTTAGAAAATTGAAAAGGGTCACAGAGATTAACGATTCTAATGTCTGATGCATCCATCTCTCCAAATGTCTCTAAGCGCTGAGCAACTTTCTCATGCATGCTTCCAGTGATAGGGAGTTTTACTGCTACATGAGACAGCCCATTTCTTTTTTAATTATAACTTGAATTCTTATTGATGTAACATCAGCTTGCATTTTCATGGTGATTTACTTCCAAGAAAGTATCTTCACATTCATAACGTTTGGTTTTCACAAGGTTGTTTGGAAGAGGCCTGGACCCATTGGTCCATCACCCCTACTTCACTGAGGAGGAACCTAGGGCTGGATGGCTCTAAGCCATGGATCTTGTGCAGGGTATTGGAGTCAACACATGAGGTGAATTCCACTATGCCATGAGTTCCCTTTTTAACAAATAGAAGTTATTTTTACCTTCAATTTTCAAATAATGAAATATATTTTCTGCAGATGTAGAGGGAAAATAAAATACTCTAACTGCATGTTTTGAACTCATTCCCAGCTCAGTACTCTTTTGAGATGGCTTAACCCCTATGACCAAAGTCCAGGGAAGCAAGGAAGCCTGGAAGAGGTCCCACTGGCCTGAGTAGGGTATCAGTTTCCATGGAGATGATTCAGGCAACCACCTGGAACTTGCTTGCAGTGGGTAATGGCTTGCCTCTCAGAGGGAAAGGGGCAAAGCGCAGGGAAAGCCAGCCTTCCAGTTAGTGTGCTGTTGACAGTACCAGGAGGAGCTGACCATCCTGGCACCAGCTGTCCTAGGTGGGCCAGTCCTGCTGAGGGGCATCGATCTTTTTCAGTGCCCCCTTTTTCTTCTCATGAACCTGGACAACTTCATGGACCCAGTTGCCTTTCCTTTTCCTAAATTCAGGAATCCTAGCCTGTCTACCCTTTGCTGTTGATCTACCTGGAAAGGGTCCAACACCTTCAAGTCACCAACAGCCTGACCTCAATAGTGCTGAACGAACCTACACTGGCTGATGGTGCTGGTACGTCTAGGCCTGTCTTCATAAGAAATAAAAATACACACATACAGAAGAAGAAGGAGAAGGAGAAGAGGAAGAAGAGGAGGAGGAGGATGGGAAGGAGAAGGCTAAGAAGGAGAAAAAGAGAAGGAGGAAGAGGAGGAAGAAGAAGGAGAAAGAATGATAAGAAGAAGAAGAAGGGGAAGAAGAAGAGAAAGAAAGACTGGAGGGCTTCCCTGGTGGCGCAGTGGTTGAGAGTCTGCCTGCCGATGCCGGGGACACAGGTTCGTGCCCCGGTCCGGAAGATCCCACATGTTGCGGAGCGGCTGGGCCCGTGAGCCACGGCCACTGAGCCTGCACGTCCGGAGCCTGTGCTCCGCAGCGGGAGAGGCCACAACAGTGAGAGGCCCACGTACCGCAAAAAAAAAGACAGACTGGAAATTTGAAAGAATGAAAAGCCAAAAAGGAGAGCTAAAACATTGAGAAATCAAAATAAAGTGGAGGCTGTTTAAGTAGAATAGAGGCAAGAGAGCAAGAAAGAGAATTCTCTGATACAAATTTTCAATGAGATTCAAGAAGATATTACCAAAGAGAAAGCTGATAATAAGAAAACTCTCAAAAATTAGGAGAAATAATTTAAAAAACAATTGCTGAAATTAAAACAATCTAGAAGGAGTGAAAATATATGGAGAGACAGAAAACTGAATTACTGATCTCAAAAACAGACCTAAAAATATACTCCAGAATATAGAGCAAAAAGGACAAATGAATGAAAATTATTAGTAAAAATAAGAGAGAAATGGAGGAGAGACTCAGGATACATAGCTGACAAAGACAAGCAGCTCAGGAAGAGACAAAGGAAAAAATGGGGAAACGATACTAAAAAATAAAAATAAAAAACTTTTCTGGAGCTAAAAAAAGACCATTTTTGGATTAAAAGTCACAGAGTTATACACAAGATTAATAAAAATAATATAAACATTTTCTTGGGAAAATGTTAATTTCCAGTAATAGAAAGCATATATTACAAGCTTTTAGAAAGACAGAACAGCTTATTTACAAGGGCAAGATAATTATTTTGACACTAAAGTTCTTATCACAACACTGAAAGCTAGAAGACATTGAGAAATATTTAAAGAATATCACTGAGAAAGGACTGTGATTCTTTGGTTTTCCAACCAAGAACTGCAAGGACTCAAAAAGCATGCAGCTACGGACTTCTTACAAAGGAGTTGAAGAAATATGCCTTCTTCATTAAAATGTAATTAGAAAAAAAAATCAGATTGGGGAAGATAAAATATGTAAGAAAAATACTGACTTTCAATGAATTCAATAAATCTCATTTTTAAGTATAAATCAGGTTTCTTAGAATAGAATACTGAAATAAATGTTTTAACAACTCAGAGTAAAACTTCCAATCATCTTAACAGGCAGGAAGAGGATAGAGTGAGGGAAAGCATTCTAAGAGTCTCTTCTTGAGGGACTATAAGCATATACAATGTACAAAAGTCAAATGTATTCATACATACCTGCGGCAAGCAGTTAAAACACAGAATTCTAAAAGTATGTCATTTATAAGGGTGTAAAAATACGAAATATCTAGGATAAAATCTAATAAAAGATGCTCGAAACCTCTCTGCAGGTAAGCATAAAATTGTTGAGACGTTAAGGAAGACCAAACTAAATGGAGAGATACAGTATACTCATGGACTGAAGACCTACTGTAAATACGACCTTTCTTCCAAATTGATCTAAATATGCAATACAATCCCAATCAAAATCTTAAAGCATTATGATCATGTTTATGATTATGATAATCTTAAAGCTTATCTTGATAAACTGATTATAAAATGTATATGAAATATGAAGAGTCAAGCATAGCCAAGATACTTTTGAAAAGGGAACCAAGGTAGGAAGACATGCTGTAAAAATACGAAGCCTTATTATGAGGTTACAGTTATTAAAACAGTGTAACCTTAGCACAGGAATATAAACCAAGGGACTAGAATAGAGAGCATAGAGGCAGACTCCAGTATATATGGATGTCTGATATGTTATATAGGTGACAATGCAGAGCAGTAGAGAAAGACAGTCTTTTTAGTAAATGGTGCTAGCTTGACCCCTACCTTACAACATATGCAAAAATTAATTCCAAGGGGAGTTGAGATCTAAATGCGAAAGACAAACAAAAAATATTTTACAAGATAAAATAGGCAAATTTCTTTATACTTCAGGGAAAGTAAATTTTTCTTATAGAGGGCATGAAAGGGGAATTCCCTGGCAGTCCAGAAGTTAGGACTCTGCGCCTCCACGGCATGGGGCACAGGTTCAATCCCTGGTTGGGGAACTAAGATTCCACACGCTGCGTGGCACGGCCAAAATTAAATAAATAAATAAATTAATTAATTAATTAAATGGACATGAAAGCAATGATCATATAATAAAAGAATGAAAAATTTGAGAATACTAGAATGAAGAAATTGCGTTCATCAAAAGACACCACTGAGAGAGTGAAAATACAAGCCATAGAGTGGGAGAATATTTTTTCAAGGAGTTCATATCCAAAAATATAATTAAGAAACAAATCAATAAGAAAATCCAAGAGTTAGCAAGAGTCTGGAACAGGCATTTCACAAAAGACAAAAAATTGTACGAAATTAATATATGAAAAAGCACCCACTTTCAATAGTAATCCCAGAGATACAAAATTAAAATCATTGGAAGATATCACTACACATTCACCAGAATGATTATAATTTAAAAGACTAACAATATCTCACATCAGGGAGAATGTAAAGCAATAGGAACTCATACGTGTGGGAGTTATAAACAGGCACAATCCCTTTATATAAGTTAGGCAATCTCTACTAAATTTAAAGATACTCACCATGCTCCAACAATTCTACTTATTGTTACATAGCCAATGGAAATGTGTGCACAAGAAACTTGTTCAAGAATGTTCATAGCAGCATTATAAAATAGCCCAAGATGGAAATAACCCAAATGTCAGACAATGGTGGAAAAGAAAAATAAATTGTTGTGTATTTATATGATGGGATACTATACAGCATCGCCACCAACAACCAAAAGCTATAGCTACACATAACAAGATGAATAAATCTTTAAAATGTAATACTGAGCAAAGGAAGTAAGACATGAAAGATTTATACAGAATAATTTTATTTATGTATGTTTCAGAAACAGGCAAATCTAAATGCTAAAGTACTGAATATACAGCTTGGTGGTTAAAATATGAAGAGAAAGGAGGAAATTCCTACACAAATCAGGATAATGGTAACATTCAAGGGGAAGGTTGAGAATAACTGTTGGCTTTTAGAGTTCTGTCAATGATCTACATTCAGTTACTTGAACTGGGTAGTGGTTAGATGAGCAATTCTTTAGGCCATACACTTGTGTTCTATGCATCTTTTTCTCTTTATTTCATAGTAAAAATTTAATGTATATCCTTAAAATACAAAAAGAAAAGAGAAACACCTAAGAGTGGCAATGTTAATATCAGATAAAGTAAAATTTGAGTCCAAGAGTAAAAATGGAAAAAGAGAATATTTCCCATTTGATTAAAAACACCAAGACTAGAACTCCCTGGCAGTCCAGTGGTGAAGACTTGGTGCTTTCGCTGCTGTGGCTCGAGTTCAATCCCTGGTTGGGGAACTAAGGTCCCACAAGCTGCATGGTGCGGCCAAAAAACAAAAAAAATAAAACCCCACCAAGATTATATATTTGTCATAAACTTTCATGTACTCTACACTAAACAGTACTTTGCAAGATATACAAAGCACAACTCTTAGAGACAAAAACAAAATTTGATAAAAACAGAATTGAAGAGTTTTTTTTTAACATCGCTGTCTCAGAATTTGATTGACCAAATAGACAAAAAAATATAAAAAGGATATAAATGAGTTTAAGTTTATAATTTGTAGGATAAACTTACTAGATAATCTAGTACTTGATACTTTATAGAGAATATATATTCTCACATGCCCATAGAAGTAGAAGAAAATTGTGATGTGTTTAGTTATAAAGAAAATCCTGAATAACACTTTTCAAAATGTAAAAGTCTTACCACATTTTGGGACTATCACACAATCAAACTAGAGCCACATGAATGGTAGATCAAAACAAAACAAAAACCAAACAAATAAAATCCACACTTTCTTTAAAGAAATTGTAAATTAAGTCAAAATCATACTCTGAGATCATCTAAATATCAACAAAAATAAGAACAGTGCATAGCAAAACTATGGGTTGGTGCTAACAAGAGCTATTATAGATTTAAATTCTTTTACTATTAATCAAAAAAGGCCAAAGATAACAACCAAGCTTTCAACTCAAGACAATAGAAGAATTAATAAAATAAGCCAAATATATAAAATTATATATTATAATTAATAAAAGCAAAAATTAATAACCTAGAATGCTAAAAATAAAACAGAATTAATGAAAAAAGGAAGTGATTCTTCAAGAAGATAAAATAAGCAAGTCCCTAGGAATCTGGGCTTTGAATAAAGGGAGAAAATAAAAATATAAAGCATTACGAATGAGAAAGGTATAACTACATTAAGAAGCTAAGTGAAATATATAATTCTTTAGGAAAGTTGAAATAACCAAAATTGACTTGCAACAGGGCTCTCTGGCTCTCCCACCTTGCCTATGTGGGCACAGGGGTATCGGGGGGAAAAGGCCTTAGCTCTCCAGTACCTTTCAGTGACTGGGAAGTTCAGTTCACCACTAGAGCTGCAGAGCTCCCTATGTTCTTCAGTCCAGCTTTGCCAGTAATAAAGGGTATACTGTATTTTCATTCCCTCCTAGGTCCAGTGTCTATTTTTCAGTGCATTCTGAATATGAGTAGAAGGACGTGTGAGTAATTAGCTTTCCAACATATTTAGAGTGTAACTGAAATGAAAAATTTCTCAAATCTTTTTATGAGACCAACAAAGACCTGACACCAACACTTGCTAAAGAGAGCACAAAAAATTAAAATACAGACAATTCTAGTTTATGAATGTTACATCGTGTCAACTGACTTAAGGGAAAAGGGGAGCTTATGTTTATGTCCATGTTACCAAAAAATACAGGAGTATGTCTTTTGGCACACTAGAACAAGTGCGTAAAGCTTCCCTTTGTGCTGGTTTCATTCCCAATCACACTTGCACCTGGCTGTGGCAAGGTGCTTACCAGTTGTATAAGCCAACATTCTATCAGCTTGGAACTGCAGCAGAATAAGAGAACCTCTCTCCTCACAATTCCAGCACAACTCCTGATAAGGAGTCTCACTTATCTGGCTTGGCTCCAGTGCCCATCACTGAACTGTTCATTGTGGCCAGGAGATTGGTACTCCAGCTTGAACAAGAGTGGATTATGTGTCCACTCCTAGAGCAGGGATAGAATTTGCTTGACCTGATCCTCTTGGTCTGGGAGTGAGAAAGCAGTAACTCTCCAAAGGAAAACTGAACCTCTTTCTAAGAGAAGGGAGAATGGGAGAATGGATTCAGGGTAAGCCAAGAAAGAAGAAAGAAAAAAAAAGACACACACACACAACAGACAAAAAATATAAAAACAACATCTAATTTAAGATTACTTATAAAATCTTAGCAAATCAAATGCAGCTATATATTCAAGGAATAGTATATTGTCAATAAGAAGAGTTTATTCCAGGAGTGCAGGATGGTTCAGTATTAAGAAGTCCATGAATGCAAATCATAAGATTAATTATTTAAAAAAAACGTATGAAGGAAAGTCACTGGACTTGATTCAGCATCTATTTCTGGGTAATTGATTCATTCCTCCAACAAGTATTTCGTGAACACCAACTATGAACTAAACACTCTTCTAGTCATTGGATATAGGAGTGAGCAAAACGGGTACAACTCCCTGCCTTATAAAAGTTACATATTAGTGATTAAAACTCTATACAAGGGCTTCCCTGGTGGCACAGTGGTTGGGAGTCCGCCTGCCAATGCAGGGGATATGGGATCGTGCCCCGGTCCGAGAAGATCCCACATGACGCGGAGCGGCTGGGCCCGTGAGTCATGGCTGCTGAGCCTGCGCGTCCGGAGCCTGTGCTCCACAACAGGAGAGGCCACAACAGTGAGAGGCCCGCGTAATGCAAAAAAAAAAACCAAAAAAACTGAAAAAAAACCTCTATACAAAATAGTAAGAATATGAACCATCTTAAATATGGTAAAAAGTATCTGACACATGCTAACAGCAAAATTTACATCAAATATTGAAGATTTTAAGATATTCTCTTCCTAGGATTTCTATTTTACTTATCTTTCAGAGCACAATTTTAATAAGATTTCTGGAAAGAGGCAATGTATATATTATCTGGATTCTTACTTGTTAAGAATATCTTTTCCTGCCCTTGCAAGTGAAAATAACTTGCAAGATTTCTCAGTCTTGAACATTTTCCCTTTAAACTCTGCAAATGTTGCTTCTTTTCCTTTTGGCATTTAATATTAATGAGGAATTATCTGCAGCCAACCTAATTTTTGTTTCTTTGTAGGTAAGCCATTTCCTCCCACTCAATTAATTAAGTATTCTACAGGACTCAATTAATTTGATTGCTCTTTATGAAACCTTTCAAACTGAAACATCGCCTTTCTTTGACTCAAGAAATGCTTCTTCTTCTTTTCCTTTTATTGTTTCTACTCAATTTGCACTTTTCTCCTCCAGGTTTTATTTAATAACTAAATGGCATCTTCTAAAGTTTTTCCCTATGTCTTTATTTTCAGTTGTTCACCTTCTTCTCCCTTTCTCTGGATTTGTGGAGAGTTTTTTTTTTTGTTCCTTTTGCAGTACGCGGGCCTCTCACTGTTGTGGCCTCTCCCGTTACGGAGCACAGGCTCTGGATGCGCAGGCCCAGCGGCCATGGCTCACGGGCCCAGCCGCTCCGTGGCATGTGGGATCTTCCCAGACCGGGGCACGAACCCGTGTCCCCTGCATCGGCAGGCAGACTCTCAACCACTGCGCCACCAGGCAAGCCCTGTGGAGACATTTTTGAAACTTTCCCCTGCTTTGGTTTTCCTTGGTATCCCTGCTGTTTGTATTTTGTTGGTGTTATTCTTTGTGAGGCTAACATAGGGAAGACAGGCCTTCCCTTATAAAACTGCATGATGTCGTTAGAAGAAATATCTATTTAGTTAAACATTCTCGGAATATAAATTAAATACAGTATCCTCTCTTTCTTTCCCTAGCAATTTTATTTAATAGAAAGATGATGCTCTGATTCCAGAAGTCCATGCTTTCTCAATATCAGATGTTGAGCCTGAATCTATGAACAATTACATGCTGACCTTTTAGACATTTAGGTCTAGACAAGGAGAGACCAGAAAAGGTTAGATTTGCAGTACTTTTCCTTTCTGGTTCTGCATTCCTGAAGCCTGGGAAGGGGAGGCACAAGTCCAGGGGCAGTGATGGCTAGGATCTTTGCATTCTTTGCAGGGCTCCTTTCCTTTCTTGTATTCTGCGTGATCTGGGAGTTAGCAGTAGCCTCATCTGCTCACCTTCAGGGTCCCATGGCACCTGGCTCATAGGTCCTTGGACATGCACCAGTTACCAGTATATCTTTATGTTAAAAGGACCAGGAAACCTAATTCAAACAGTTCCAGGCAATAAAGGAGAACGATGTGCTCAGTTAACTGAGATAAGGTGAACTCCACAAGGGTTTTTTGGCTTTTGGGTTTTTTTTTTGCTATGGCCCAGTGATGTTGTCAAGGACCAAGTTCCTTTTTGATCTCCCTTCTCTGACTCTGAAGTGTCAGCTCCACTCCTAGGCTGAACTTCCTTAAGGAGACAAGGTAGCTGCAGCAGTTCCAGACCACATGGCACAGCAGGTGATGAAGCTGACTAGCTCAGAAGAGGGCACCTGAACTTCATGTGACTTCTGAAGGGGAATGCAATTTCACTAATTAGCTTAGACCGATCTTGGCACTCCTGCCCCCATGGTTGGGATGGGCAATTCACTCTTCCTTACCCCACCACACGGCTGCTACCCAGGGGAAACGGGTGGCGAGGCGTCACCCATAATATATTCAGATTTTTAGGGTTCCTTTTAGCATGTTCTCAGGGTTGGAGACAAGTTCCAGAATTGGTCTAAACAATGCAGGGATAAATTTATTTGGCTATGTAAGTCTATTATATTAATTATTCAGTTTATTAAAATCCAATTTTGAGAGTGACAGTTTGGGAAAGCCCCTTAGCTGTTATTTTGGTTTTATTTCACTTTGATATTCTGTCAATCCAAAATCCATCAGAGCGGAGAAAGGAGACTGGACTAGCAGAATCTCATAAAATAATGCTATATTTTGGACATTTGGATTCATTTATATATATAAGAAATACTTTTGAGCACCTACTACTTGCCAGGCATTTCATTCCTAAATGTGGGGATACAATGGTATACCAGCTAGAAAATGCTCCTGTTCTCAAAGAGCTTAAGTCATAAAAGAGATGATAGCAAAGTCAATAGATTTGTGAGATAAAAGGAAAAATACCAGCTGCTATGAGACCACACAGGGTGGGTGCCAAATCCAGGCTTGAGGAAGCAGTCAAAGCTTACTTATCAGAGAAAAAAGTCATCTGAGCTAAAACTTAAGTGATGGGTAGGAGTTGGCCAGGTGAAGAGGAGACGAAGGAGCCTTCTAGTTAGAGGGTTCGTATGTAGAAAGGCCCAGAAGTGAGAGAGGCAGCAGAGCAATTCTAGAGGTAGAGCACCTGGGTTTGATTCCTGGCTCTTCCACTTAGCAGCTGTGTGATAGTGAACATTTAAGCTTCCATCTGAGAAACAGATAAGAATGGGAGTGACCTCATGCCATTATGAAGACTGAACAAATTAATATTTGAAAAGCACTAAGAACAGTGCTCCGTTTGTTACATAAGAAGCAAAATAAATCTTACATAAACCATAAAACACATATTTCCACACTGCTTCGGTCAACAACGAGTAAGAAAGAAGTTACTTTTTGGTGTCTTCTGTTCAAGAGAGCCATGCTTTTTCTCTAACCTCCACAATAGTGGGTCCAGCTGCCTGAACAAGACTGTCCACTCAGTCCCCCTGGACTGAACCCCTTATCCATTCAAGAGAGGCTACAGTGTGAGATCACAAGAGAACAGTGAGAGTGGGAGTTGACAGCTAGGGCAGCAAGTAAATGCGAAGAAGGTCAATGAGGAATCCAGGAGAGATGGTTGTATATGTTGAAGGTGAAGGCAGGGGCAAAGCAACAGTCAGCCATCTGGGCAGGTTGTCAGAAAGACTGACAGCAGGTCCTTGTCAACGCTTCCAGACCCCATACAGAGGCAAGACTCCATCTCTGGGAAGCCTGACCAGGACAAAGCCAGGTCCATATCCAGGGAAACCATAATGCCAGGCAAGTTATCAAAGCAATGATTCCTCCTTTCTTTCATTGATTCCACAAAAAATTTATTAAAATGCTTAACATGTGCTAGAAAACACACCAGGTGCTGGAAGTATTAGTAATAAGACAATGTCTTTGTCTTCAAAAGATTTGAATTAGTGAGACTAGTGAGAGGATAGACTAAATAATGTAGTGTTTTGATAAAACTATTCACAGGGCACCATGGTAATGATCCCAAAATTCTGACCTTACCAAGTCCAGTTGTAAGGGTGAGGAGAGGAGCAAGGAAAGGGGGCATAGAGAAAATAGAGATAGAGAAATGGATTTAGAGTCTTCACTGAGAAGAAACCCAATTATTAATATAAAATCAGAGCAAGATGGCTTCCAGAGTGGCCTGTTGAAGCTACTTCATAACATGACTCTGTTTCTATAAAGAAGGAGTTGAAGTGTGCAAGGACAGAATCATATAACGAAGGTAAGGAAGGACAGTGTCTGAATGAAAGAGAAAAAAAAGCAGAGTACCCATAAAATATGAACAAAACAAACCTCAAAAATATCATTCTATAGAAAACTATTCAACAAAAGAAGGGAATGAAGTACTGATACATGCTACAACATGGATGGACCTTGAAAACAATACGCTAAGTCATAAAATTGCATGACTCCATTTATATGAAATGTCCAGGAAAAGCAACTTAATAGAGACATAAAATAGACTAGTGACTGCCTAGGGCTCAGGGGGTTGAAGGAAAATGGGGAGTAACTGTCTATGGGTATGAGGCTTCTTTTTGGGTGATGAAAAGGCTCTAAAATTGATTGTGATGAGGGTTTTACAGCTCTGTGAATATACTAAAAACCTTTGAATTGGTATACTTTGGATAAATTGTATGCTATGTGAATTACATGTTTAAAAAACTGTCACAAATATAAAATAAATTAAAAATGGTTCAGTAGAGGAATAAGGAAAAGCTACTATGGCTAGAAGTTCAAACATAAAGGTGTAGGGTGTAGTGACAGATCAGTCTCAGGCAGTGGTTCTCCACCAGGGTTGATTTTGCCCTCTAGGGTACATTTGGCAATGTCTGCGGACATTTCTGGTTATCACAACTGGGGAGGTGGTATGACTGGTATCTAGGGGATAGAGGCCAGGGATGCTGCTAAATATCCTAGAATGCACAGGAAAGCTTCCTACAACAAAGAATTATTTAACCCAAAATGTCAGTAGTGTTGACGTTGAGAAATCCTGGCCTAAAGAGGCAAGCAGAGTTCAGGTCATGAAGGGTTATGGGGACAAGTCAAGGAGTTTGGTCTTCCTCTTAAGAGTAGTAAGGAACCATGATGGGGGATTGGCACGGTGAGATCTGAATTTTAGATCGATCACTTTTGGTGCAGCCTAGAAAAAGGATTGAAGAGGCAGGGGGATAGAGATAATGATGACCCAACTAGGATGGCAGGAGAAGAAATGGAGGGATTTGAAAGATATTAACTTAGGAGAAACAATTGGTGGAATGTGATGATTTGTTTGATTCAGAGTTCAGGAAAAAATGGAGAAAGAGGGGCATGTTGGCGTCTAGACTTCCAGCTTGTGCTAGAAGCTGGATGGTGGTAATGCCATTGACTAAAGTAGGAAACAAAGGTAAGGGAGTTGGTTTGTGAAATAAAATAAGAGATTATATTCTAGATGCATGGAATGTCCTGTGGAAATCAAAGTGGAGATGTTCAGGGGATAACTGAAGATAAAGTTATGCAACTCGGGAGAGACTGGAACTGTAGATGGATATCAAGGTATATAAGGCAATTGTACATGGGAATTCCTGGGATAACCTAAGGAGAGTGAGGCTTGAGATGAGAAGGAAGAACTCTGAGGGATACGAACAGGCATAGAAAAAGGAATTTGCAAAGGAGACTAAGAGAGTAGCCAAAAAGTTGAGGAGAAAAACAAAACAACACAAAACAGGACTGTATGGCAACATAGAAGTCAAAGGAGGATTGTTTCAAAGAGGCCAAGAGTAGAAAATTCTGCAGAGATCAAATAATATGAAGACTGAGAATTACCCAATGGATTTAGCAACAGGAGTTTGAGGGAGACCATGGTGAGACCAGTTTCAGTGGTGTGTCGGGGATAGAAGTCAGATGTAGTGGGTTGGAGAGTAAGTGGGAGGTAAGGAAGTGGGTGCAGTAAGTGTAAGTGACTCAGCCATGGCAGGGCAGAGAGAGATCAGTGGTAGCTGGAAGGGAATGTGGGGATCAGATTGGGGGCTTTTTGAGAAAAAAGACGTCAACACTTTAAATGCTGAGTGGAAGGGGTTGGCAGACAAAAAGATTAGAGATATAGAATAGAGAAATTAAAATGTCAAGGTTTGGGGGAAGGACTGAAGTCATTGCTTAACTTTGGTTGAAGGACATCTCTGCTATCAAAGCACTAGAAAAGGACAAAAGGATGGATGCAGACAAAAGAGAGTTTATAATTTTGGTGGCAGAAAATTGAGGATATTTTCATCCGAAGTTTTCAAATTTCCCCGTGGATGAGGTAAGGTCATCTCCTGAGGGTGAGCCAGTGAAATGGCAGGGTTAGTATTTTGTGGAGAGTGGACACAGTTTGAAATAGCTATAGTAGAGTTGAAGAGAAGGAAGCAGATGGATAATCTGGAACATGACAAGGTCAAGTACATGGCCATGGGATCGGATGACAAATAAATGGATGTGAAGGTCATTGAAAATGAATGGGGTCAGGGATTTAAGATGGAATTTCTTCATTGAAGCTGACTTGTCTTGGCAGAAGAAAACTATATCATGCCTCTTGGGGTATGTGCAGATTCTAAGTAATGTCTTGTGTTGTTTTCGGTTCTCAATTGGATTTTATCCTTAAATCTAGACTCAACAGTACTTGTTACACTTCAAATCTCTCTAGCACTTATACTTAAGGAAATCATGCAGAGAAGAATGGAAATATTTCAGAAGGCTACAAATGAATACGGACCATGATGTGCTCAATGACTTGAAGGTTGCTTCCTCTTGCACATGAAAACTCTTTGGTCATTCCAGGTAGCCACCCGCCTAGTGCATCTTCCCTTCCTCAAGGTAAGTAGTTCCATTTACTTCACCATTTCTTCCCTCTTCTCAGACACTGACTTGTACATACATGCTGGCTTTCTCCTCTTCCAGCAGGTACATTCCAGATCTCCTCCTTAGCTTACATACTCCCCAGTTTTCTCTAAGGGAAAAGCCTACCAGAAGATACAACCTTCTGGAGGATGGCACTCAAGTTCACTACTCTACTGCACACTTGGGACATTGGGACAACTTGATGCTGTCAACAGTACTAACATGGGACACAGGAGGACTCTTTCACATCCCCTAATGTAGGTCCAGAGTCCTGATCCATCCACAGAATGCCAGAATTGCAACTGAACTTGGAGATCGTCTAGTCCAATGCTTTATTATGCAGAAGGGGAAGCTGAGGCAGGGAGTTGAAGTAACGTGTCCAGATCATGGCAATCAGCTAGTGGCACAGCCTGGATTCAAATCCAGATCCTCTCGCCCCTAATCTGATCCTCTTTATGCTTATCAAATTCTCTGGAATAGTATCTCATTTTCTTCTCTCTAAATATCTATGGCAGAATAACTTTTCAGCTCAGTTCCACATATTGACACTCTGAATATTCATTTCCCAAACCTCAGGAGCTTAACAAGAACAGAAAAATGGATCAAAAAAATTAATCCATTATTGGGTGACATGGATTATAACAAATACAAAGTGGGAGAAAACACACAAGAAAGTAAAACCTCAGCGTGTTTACAGCCTTATGACAACCATCAGGCCGCTACCAAAATTGGACATGACAGAGCATTATAAATCATGGGACTGTAAGTGAAGAACAGGGAGAGAAGAGTACAATAGTGCTGACGCCTCAAGCAGCATTCATCACCTATAATCTCCCAGCCTTTCCATCTTCTGAGCAGGTCATGTGCACAGTAGGTTTTGGTCTGAAGCAGTAGCCCTTACTGATCTCTCTCTGCAGACCTGACACGTTCAACTGATTCCCAGTAATTAAAGATGATCACAGGGCCAGACAGGCTCCTCCTCATTGAATCAGGGTTATAATGTACCTGGATTTTTAAAAACGAAATGGAAAAAAAATCTCTCTGAAGAGTTGGCAGGGAGAGAGATAGCATTGACCTCTTTTTCCCCAACAACAGTGGAAAACCTAATCTTCAGTCTGTGGCTGAAAATGAAGAATGCCCCACAGAGAGATACACAAAACAGGCTATCACAATGGCCTGTCAGAATGGACTCGGGAGAAGTCAATAACTTCAATGGAAGACTCTAGGTCAGACTGTAAAACAACTCCAGCATAAATCTCATGAACTACCCTTTAGGGGGGTAATCCTGAATTTTTGCAAAACATCTACATTGAAGTCAAGATCAATGACCTTTAATGCACTCACCAAACCACCCCTGGGTGAGTCTGTGGCTTTGAGCCTACTTGTTTCCTGCTACTGGCCTGGGGCCCTGGTTGCTCTTTGCACAGGTCGGAAGTTCTCACTGACATCAGGAGGGGCCACAGGGCTCTCACCGAGGCCCAAGCTGCACTTTCATGGCCAGACTGAAGCTGCAGAGGTGAAAAGCCAAGTTTGGCTTATTGGCGTGAACATCAGCAGGCTGTGCAGCACCTCGCAGCTTCACATCACCTTGGCCCTGGATGATCTGCTTTCATTTCTCATAGCTCCCCTCCCTGGACTTCAATGTGTGCTGCTGTTAATTCAATTCGTATATTAGGACTGTGTCCATCTCGTGGCCTCCTTCCATCAGAGAGCAAGCTGCTTTCTGGTGCCAGGTCAACTCAGCCATAATGACTAGACTAATGAAGGCTGACCTTGCCTTCCAGATCTGCATGGTGGAAAAAAGCACACAAGTGGGATTTATAGCACCCGGATTCATCTCCTATCTCTGCCACTCATATGTTAGATCTTAGGATTTGCTCAAGCTTCCTGAGCTTCAGATTTTTAATTTATAGTGATTTTCATGCAGGAGGGTATTTTGGCATCATTCTTGGAGTTTTCTAAAAATACATGCCTCTCTACCCCCATACATGTAGAATCAGAATTTCCAAAGGTAGGCCTGGACTTCTGTTTTTTCCAAAGCTCCATTATAGGCATCTGTTCTGAAACACTTCTTATTAAGGGTCATAAGCCACTGGGCTATTGTAGTAACAACAAAGATATGGTGATAAACATATCTAACAGATAAAGTGCTCTAAAATTTAGTTATTCATTTTATCTTCCTCTTCTCTTCTCCATAACATACAGACACAAACACTTTCTAGGTTCTTGGTCTTATATATCTCTCTCCTTCACATATAAGGGTCCTTATCTCTTTTTTGCCCTTTAAATATCTGGTTCAAATATTCTTTTCCATCCAAGAGCTACTATTTCAAGCCTCTACATATTCTTTCTTTTTTTGAAATAATACTGATGTTTTGTAGTTATGGTTCATATCTATACCATATCAGTACATATACCATTAAATCTAATGGTATGGGTATTATTATTTCCATTTGGTAGATGAAGACATTAAGATTCAAAGATCTTAAGTAACTCAGTAAGTGTTGGAGTTGGAACATATAACCTTGTCTTCTAATTTTAAATCCAATGCATTTCTCCCTGAGTCAGTCTAGAAACAGTATCTGAATTTTTACTCATAAGTCAAATGGTAACCATTACAAAGCAAGCAAGTAAAGAATAGGACTTAGAGGGCCTTTAAAATCTCTTCCAAGTCTTGGTGGTTTAATGATTCCAGTTGTATATTTAGAAATCTTGATAGCTAAGTTCTTTATTCCTCCCCCAAATATTATGAGATGAGTTGGGAATTAGTTTGACCTGTGTGGGACCTGGCACCTCTCCCAGAAGGCAGCACAGGGGTAGCCCTGCCCCCTTAAGTGTATGCCAGCCTCTGCATTCTCGTCACTGCAAGTTTGGTGGGCTTTGTACTCATTATCGATCAGAAAAGGAGTGAAGTCATTCCCATCCCTCACAGTGAAGGATAGAAGGGGCTGGTATTTGGGTATTTCCTTTCCCCCAGGTCAGTTAGGCTTCTGTAAAACCCAGCTGTGTTATGCTCCAGTGCAACAGTTTTCCTTAAAGGCAGACTTTAAGAACAGAGAGTTCTGGGTGTTTTAAAAAATGTTTTTTTCCTCCTTCCCCTGTCAGAAGCACAGGAAGATTTTTCTCCATCTTTGTCGTGAGTTTTTCCTGGAGGTAAAACTCACAAGAAGGTGGGAAACCCCCCTAAGACTGGGTCCCCTGGATTTTTTAATTCTCAAGCTTGTCCACTGAGCTTCCAGCAATTGGCCATTGACAGTGTAAACCTTTCCTGCTGGTACTGGTTCCCGCGGGGGCTTCTGCTTCTGAGCATTTGACTGTGGTAAGCTGTGATCCTCTGTATCCACCCATCTGTCCCTCCAGTTTTCAGGGCAGTGGTTTGCCCTGTGACCCCAAATTCTCTCATGAATCTAAGAAGGGATGTTGACTTTCAGTTTGTTCAGCTTTTTTCTTGTTGTAGGGATGGAAGTGATGACTTCTAGGCTCCTTCCATGTCAGACTGGAAAATGCCCTTTTTACACATGGGCAGGAAGTGAAGAAAAATTAAGTTGCTCTTTGTCTTGGCTGGGGTTCTTCTAGAAGCACAGCCCAAGATGAGAACTTAGTGCTGGTGGTTAATGTGAGGGGTGATCCCTGGGGGCAGGAGGGAGGAACTAGGTAAAGTGAGTCAGAAAAGAAAAGCCAGTGAGTGGGTATAGCTTCCATGTGCTGGTTTCCTGGCCTGGCCTGTGGCGGCAGGGGAAGGGGGTCTAAAGACCCTGCTTCATCACATCTTCACCACAGCTTTGGAACAGAGCCCAAATATTTCTGACTCTGGTTTTAAAACAACCTGTGCTGAAAAAGAGAAGGTGGATGTCACGAATGGGAGTCTGGGGCTCTCTTTGTAGGCTGAGCAGCCTGGGGTTGGCCACTCTCCTCTCTGGGGTCAGCTTTCTTCAAGTTCACAGAAGGTCTTTCTACCCCAAAATATCCAAATGGTCTATCAAGGCAAACTGCAGTTTCCCAGATGGACTGTGCGAGGCCTGACACCAGACAGGTTTTCACAGAAACTGTGAAACAAACTGCCTCTTTGAAAATTTGTGAGCTTTTGTTTCAGTTCTTTTGATTTTACACATTACTTCTGGTTCTTTCTAAAAGGTTTACTTTATTGTCCTTTGAGCGTGATCTTTGCTGTCTGGAATGGTGTTCTCAGGAGGCCTAGCCCTGGGCCTGAGCCGCAGCAGGCTCTGGGCTTCCTTCTCCTTTCACAACTCTTATTTCACTTTTACAGGGGAGTTGACTATCCAGACAGGGGCTGGACAGGAGTCCTTGGGGAGCACTGGCCCCGCCCAGGGAGGTGCACGGAACAGAGTGGGGCTGGGGATAGATAACAAGGTGTGATAGGAATACATATCTCTGCTCAGACTGGATTCCTAAGTGACTGCTGTGCTCTTGGAGGCCTTATATACACAATTATTTGCAGTTTTTTTCACCCTGTACTACTACAGATAGGTAGATGACAGATAGATAGATAGATAGATGATAGATAGAGAGGTGAAAGACTTTATGGTAACTTACAAAGAAACATGCAACATAGCAACAATAGAAAACTAGCAAACACTGCTATTTGCTTACTAAATGACAATAACTAATTTTTTTTTTTTTTTTTTGCGGTACGCGGGCCTCTCACTGTTGTGGCCTCTCCTGTTGCAGAGCACAGGTTCCGGACGCGCAGGCTCAGCGGCCACGGCTCATGGGCCTAGCTGCTCCGCGGCACGTGGGATCTTCCTGGACCGGGGCACGAACCCATGTCCCCTGATTCGGCAGGCGGACTCTCAACCACTGCACCACCAGGGAAGCCCCGACAATAACTATTTTTATACTCATTCAAGCCTCACAACAGCCCTATAAGGTAGGCAGTGTTATCATCCCTACTTCTTTTGATGGAGAAACTGAGGCACAGAGAAGTTAAAGGGACTTGCCCAGGCCACCAAGGTGTACATGGTGGAACTAGCACTCAACCCAGGCAGGCTGGCTCTAGTTCTACGCTCTTAACTAAAAGGATAAGCTGAGAAAAGTGAAACAGGGCAAAGTAAAGCTAGATGCTCTTTTATATACATACCTGTCTTTCCTGCTGGGCTGTTCCCTGCCTGAGGACAAGGACCAGCAGGTTATAGGTATTTGATAAATGTGTTATTTGATCTTTCCAAGGCAACGGTCTAATTCTACTTTCCCTTGAGCTTGCTGGTTCCCTGTTGTGTTTGTGACTATCCATACATGCAGCGAAGGGGCAAGGATGAGAGTAGAAACAGCCCCTTCAATTACATTCCACGCAATGTGAGTTCAACACCTCCCTTCCCCTCCAGGATGACCTTTTGCTGAGAAGTCATCCTAACTGGAATGGCAGTTCGTCCTAGGATGTGCCCAGGGGCCCCAGCTCAGAGAGCACAACCCTTAGAGGAGCAGCATGAAGATCCCACTTAGATTCACTAAGTGACTGCTGTGCTCTTGGAGGCCTTATATACACAATTATTTGCAGTTTTTTTCACCCTGTACTACTACAGATAGGTAGATGACAGATAGATAGATAGATAGATGATAGATAGAGAGGTGAAAGACTTTATGGTAACTTACAAAGAAACATGCAACATAGCAACAATAGAAAACTAGCAAACACTGCTATTTGCTTACTAAATGACAATAACTAATTTTTTTTTTTTTTTTTTGCGGTACGCGGGCCTCTCACTGTTGTGGCCTCTCCTGTTGCAGAGCACAGGTTCCGGACGCGCAGGCTCAGCGGCCACGGCTCATGGGCCTAGCTGCTCCGCGGCACGTGGGATCTTCCTGGACCGGGGCACGAACCCATGTCCCCTGATTCGGCAGGCGGACTCTCAACCACTGCGCCACCAGGGAAGCCCCGACAATAACTATTTTTATACTCATTCAAGCCTCACAACAGCCCTATAAGGTAGGCAGTGTTATCATCCCTACTTCTTTTGATGGAGAAACTGAGGCACAGAGAAGTTAAAGGGACTTGCCCAGGCCACCAAGGTGTACATGGTGGAACTAGCACTCAACCCAGGCAGGCTGGCTCTAGTTCTACGCTCTTAACTAAAAGGATAAGCTGAGAAAAGTGAAACAGGGCAAAGTAAAGCTAGATGCTCTTTTATATACATACCTGTCTTTCCTGCTGGGCTGTTCCCTGCCTGAGGACAAGGACCAGCAGGTTATAGGTATTTGATAAATGTGTTATTTGATCTTTCCAAGGCAACGGTCTAATTCTACTTTCCCTTGAGCTTGCTGGTTCCCTGTTGTGTTTGTGACTATCCATACATGCAGCGAAGGGGCAAGGATGAGAGTAGAAACAGCCCCTTCAATTACATTCCACGCAATGTGAGTTCAACACCTCCCTTCCCCTCCAGGATGACCTTTTGCTGAGAAGTCATCCTAACTGGAATGGCAGTTCGTCCTAGGATGTGCCCAGGGGCCCCAGCTCAGAGAGCACAACCCTTAGAGGAGCAGCATGAAGATCCCACTTAGATTCCCCCAAATAGCTCCCCACGCCTTCTGCCTGTTCTTCAACCATTAGCAACTCATTCTTTCTTTAGACAGGCCCATTCTTTCATGGGACTTAGTGTGGCATCAGAGAAATTTGAGTCCTGGCCCTGCAACTTACTGGACAAGTCATGCCAGGGTCCAAGAGATGAAGATATTTGTCTGGCATCACCAACACAGCAGGGACTCCTAGTCCAGAATTCACCTCTCCCTACTCTAAAGCATTGAGGCAGGAGACATGGATTTAGGTTAGGGATCATCCAGCCTCATCGTTCCCCAGATCAATCACCTTAAATTTTTTTTGTATCCATGTTCCATATACCTATAGTATTTGTGCTAATCAAAGAGATGTTTTTTAAGTTATTACAAAATAATGAATATAGTTCCCTGTGCTACAAAATAGGTCCTTGTTGTTTATCTGTTTTATATATAGTAATGTGTATATGTTAATCTCAAACTCCTAATTTATCCCTCCCCTCCCTTTTCCCTTTGGTAGCCATAAATTTGTTTTCTATTTGTGAGTCTATTTCTGGTTTGTAAATAAGTTCATTTGTATTTGTTTCTAGATTCTACATATAAATGATATCATATGATATTTGTCTTTCTCTCTCTGACTTACTTAACTTAATATCATAATCTCTAGGTCCATCGATGTTGCTACAAGTGGCATTATTGCATTATTTTTTATGGCTGATATTCCAATGTATATAGGTACCACATCTTCTTTATCCATTCATCTGTCAGTGGACACTTAGGTTGCTCACATGTCTTGGCTATTGTAAAAAGTGCTACTATGAACATTGGGGTGCATATATCTTCCTGAATTAGAGTTTTCTCCAGAAAAGAGATGTTTAAAATGTAAAATTATTACCACATTAAGGACTACATTCCTTGTTTCTTGTTTCTCTCCTTTAACCAAGCCAATCCCTCCATCCCATCCACTTGCAAGCTAGAGTAATTATAGAAATAAAGTATCAAATGGATTACTTCCATAGATAGGGTCTCCATCTCCTTTTTCAGTCCCACCCCCTCAATCCCTATCACTAATGTCTAACCTCCTTTCTTCCTCTGCCTAAAATGTTCCCAAGAAGAACACATCTCTGTGTTAAACTTTGTGTTAGACCTATTTGTAATAGGTCATGTGATATTCTGAAAAAGGGTACATGCCTAAGATTACAAAAACTGTACTTTAGTCCTAGTTAAATTAAATCTATCTTGGCTTTGGTTTCTGCAACTTGTAAAATAAGGGAGCTGGACTATTGCAGGAATGGCAAAAAATATTGTCATCTATCAATCAGTTGGCAGTGGCTGCCTAGACCATTGACGAAAGAGATTTTGAAGATATGCCCAGACCCAGAGAGAAGAGTGCAATCATCGATTAGCAATGTCTGCCTTGAAAAAGAATAGGGGAGTGACATCATGTGCCATTCAAGGATTAGATGACCCTGTAGATTCATTCCAGCTCAAAACTGCTGAGAATCTAAATTTTCCTTTTTCAGAACTGACCTGTGCTTTGTGTCCTTTGAGGATCCTTCCTCTTTTCTGACTGTCTCTCATGAACTCTTCAGCCAATCTATGATAAGGCACCAACTGTTGATGAAAGCCTAGAGGTCACGACCCTGTGTGACTTGGTAAGTCGTTTTGACACCTTGGCTATCAATGACATGGGAGGGGGAGGTCACAAGATGATATATGACATTTCTTCCAACTACAAGTTCCATGATTTGATTATCCTAATGCCTTTGTACGAGGGAACAAGTGGCTTACAGCGGATCCATGGGGTTTTTAAAGGGCTGTAATTTCTTTCTCTTTCTTCTTTTTTTCGTCATGGTGGTGAGGAAGGTAGTAGGCTTGCTCCAGCCCTCAAATCTCAATACATACCCCTGGTCTCCCCATGCCCCTGTCCATTGGACCAGGCTGGCCTAGAGCAGTTGTGTGTGTCAAAGGAAGCACATGAAGCAGAGGCAGAGGGAAATGGCAGGGAGTTCAATGGATCAGTCAAGGCTACATTTTGGGAAAAAGACCATTTGAGGAATCAGGAGGCAGGGATGCTCTGAAGATACAGGACAAGAAGAGTGGGCTTGGGTTCTTAAACCCAGCAGAAAGTAGGAGAGCAAGGGTGGGGAAAGAGCCTAGGCATGGTTGGAGCAGGTGAGCAGAGCTCAGAGCTAGGACATGGGATGTTTGGGTTCTGGCCCTCTACTGGCAATAATTTTCTGTGCGACCTTGGGCAGGAGACTTTCTTTACTCTTTGTCTCTATTTTCTTATGTATAATAATCAGAGAGAAAAGAGGACAAGTTGATTCCTAAGGGATTTCCAGTTCTAATATCCCATGGGTTTAATTCCAAGTTCCTCCAACTATCTGTGCAGATAAGAGTTTCCTATATTGTCTATGCAGACATAAGCACCCTCAATGTGTAAAGTTATAAAAGCAGAGAGAGTTTGTACAGAACAGAATATCCTGGTGGTGGGGGGGGGACAGGGGAGGGGGTTTCTGCCTCCCAAAGAGACATGTTAAAATCCAGAAAGCACGAGAAGACTTAGGCTTATCCTGTCTGGGACACAATAACTGTAGGGGCTTCTAAGGACATAAGCATCCTGGTTGTCTTACCTCCCCCATTTAAATCTCAACTCCAGAGGGACAGAGCTTACTTTCTAGAATCTCAGACTCTTTTGAGTTAGAAGTGACTTTATAGGTCATCTAGTTCCAATCCCTCACCCCAGGAATGGGAACTCTATCCTGACATCCAAAGATGGCTCCCACACCTGCTCGTATACTGCGTTACATGATAATTTACACAGCGAAAGGCAGAGTTAAGTAATCTTTTCATTTGGCCTAGAGTCCTGCCTCACGACCCAGGATATCTCAGTAGACCAGATCACTAGGTCAGGGTTTCACGATGGTTCTTCCCACTGGCTCCAGGGTGCCAACCTGGAACCCAAAACACCATTCTGAGCTCCCTCTGAGCTCTCCTCAGGGAGGGAGGTGGCTGAAGACATCACAGGTTTAGAATCTCACAGGATGGGGTTCAAGTCTCACTTATGTTGCTTACCAACCGGGTGGCTTTGAACAAGGGACCTCCACTCTCTGTGCCACTCACCTGAAAAGTACCAGGAATAATCCCCCCCTAAGGGACTGTGGTGAGGTCTCATCAGGTGCACGAAAGGAGCCTTGGACACGTGCTCCCCCACACCGGCCCCCCCTACCCAGTGTCTACACGAGGGCGTGAGCATCTATGGGCGTAGGAACTTACTCTTAGTCGATATTACTTGTCCCAATGCCGAGCATAGTGCTTTGCCTAGTGCAAAAATAAGAGAAAAATAAAATAAAAACTAACTTATAGGTGCCTCCAGAATCCAGACCAGAGTTTTGTACTCAGACATCCCTTAGCAAGCCCTGTTCACAAACTAGCAAATCCCTGCTGCCCCCTGTCCTCAGAACAAAAACTTGCTCTGTGTACTCAAACAGTCTGAAACAAAAGTCAAACCTGGAGTCTGTCATACAGAGTGAAGTAAGTCAGAAGGAGAAAAACAAATACCATATGCTAACACACATATATGGAATCTAAGAAAGAAAAAAAAAAGGTCATGAAGAACCTAGGGGTTAGACTTGAGGATATGGGGAGGGGGAAGGGTAAGCTGTGACAAAGTGAGAGAGTGGCACGGACGTATATACACTACCAAACGTAGGGTGGACAGCTAGTGGGAAGCAGCCGCATAGCACAGGGAGATCAGCTAGGTGGTTTGTGTTCACCTAGAGGGATGGGATAGGGAGGGGAGGGAGGGAGATGCAAGAGGGAAGAGATATGGGGACATGTGTATATGTATAACTGATTCACTTTGTTGTAAAGCAGAAACTAACACACCATTGTAAAGCAATTATACTCCAATAAAGATGTTAAAAAAAAAAAAAAAAAAAGCAGGTGATGTGTGTCCAGACTGAGAAACCGAAACTTGACAGAGAAACTGAAACTGTTTTTTCTTCTTGCTGGAAACTGAAAGTTATTGTCAACATGGACTCCAGGCCTCAGAGCAAGAGAATGGTTTCGGATGTTGGGACGTGGGAGCAGACATTTCAAGAACTGATCTGGCAGGAGAAACCCCAGGCAAGATGGACCCTGAAGATGGATGGGAACCTTCGGCCAGACTGTGCAGCTCCAGGGTGGAAGCAATACAAGCAGAGAGCATTTGGCAGGTATGTGAGAGTCTGTCCAGCCATGGGCCTTTCTGAGTCAAGAGGTTCAGCTAAGCATTGATGATTCTTTTGAGAGCTTGTTAAAAGAATATGTGTCACCAGGCTCTTCATGCTTTTATAATCACAGTGTTCTTTAAGATGGAAATGATAAGGCTCTAAGCCTCTATTTTGCTTAATGGTAGGAAATTTTTTCTTTTACTAGGCTTTCTCCTTAAGTATTTCTGGAAATCCCCAGGGAACACCATAAATCTGCCCTCCTATTCTCTCACCACAATTTATTCCAGACCGCTTCTATATAGAGACCTGCTCTCCCCCATCAGTCCTGTCTGGCTTCCCCAGGCTGCAGCAGCCCTACGAGCCTAGTCCTGGTCAGTACCAGCCTAGGAAGACTGGGGCCTTCCTTTATAGCCCCAAGAATTGATTAAGGCCAAGCAATGGCTTTGAACATTACTTTACTGAAGGCCTGAAGATAACAGGAGGGATCGATGCTGCAAGAAATGAAAACCTGGTTCTTTGCGTCCCTAAATACTGCCCCTCCCTTATTGTCTGTCTCCCTCTTTAACTTCCAATGAGCCTCTAAGTTGCAGGAACCAGCTTCCTTGCCCATGCAGAAGGGTGAGAAATGCTGACTTGGACAAGACTTGGACAATCAAGTCTTCTCTTTCTATATGGCATGCAGGGACTTTCGCTTCACTTTCCACCTCACCTGTTATCCTGCTTCCCTGCCTGCCCCCATCCTGCCTCAGGTGTCCTCTGTTCCATTCCTTATGGGTTATTAGCCATGCCATAAATTTTCAGACTTCTATACCCTTGTCTATGACGTTCTGCCTGTTCGGCAGGCCCTTTCTTCCTCCCTTCCTCCCTACTTGTCCCTCAAGGACTAACTCAAGTACCCTGGTCTTCCTAGGGACAGTAAGTGTTCTTTCTTCTCCATTCCCGTAAGACAGTGAATGGCTCTCTCTTTCTTTCCTTCTTTTTCTCTCTTTCTCTCTTTCTCTCTCTCTCTCTCTCTCTCTCTCTCTCTCTCTCTCTCTCTATATATATATATATATATATGTTCGTACATTTATAAATAACATGTTCACATATTACATACTACAGAACCTATATATTTATATATAATTATTTTTAGCTGCAGAACCCATTGTTTACATGAAGCTTCCCGGGGCTCTACAGAACAGTTTTCAAGCCATTGGCCACAGCCCACATAGCAGTCATTCTGTTCTGCTTGGAACCTGGTGAACTATGTAAGAGTCTCTCTTTGCACCAGCCAGAGCTCTTTGAGGGACTCATGATGTCTTTTATCAGTTTGGCACTGCCACAAATGGACAGGTGCTTCTCTTGTTCAGATGAATTGACCTGATAGTCATTCTGAGTTGGGAAAAGCAACGGATCAGCATAGTTTTGGAAAAATATCAACCAGCTTTTGAAAAGCACTTTGTAGTTTACAAAATGCTTTCACATATATTGTCTCATTTAATGTTGACAATATAACCCTTGAATATTTTTCCCTTTAATATTTTATGGATGTAAAAATTGAGGCTTAGAGTAGTGCTTTGTCCAAAGTCCCCCTGCTGTAAACTATGGACTTGAGTCTCCAACCCAAGTATTATGGTTCCAGGTCCTAAGTCAGGAACAAAACTAACCACATTGCTCAACAGAGGAGATGTGGTATAGTAGGTAGATAATGTTGGGATTGGAAACATGGCTCTACCGCTTAACTTTGTGTGTCCTTAAGCAAGTTGTGTATTGTTTTATGATTCAGTTTCCTTATCTGCATATTGGGCTCAATAATGCCTACCTCAGAAGAGTGCTTTAAAGATAAAATGGGATAACATTGTAAAACATTGCCTCAAAATAGGCACTTTATAAGAGTTTTCTATGACCTTGTGAAGACCAAATTTCACTGGCAAATGGCAGAAATGTTTTTCCCTCTGAGACATCCAGAGGTGTTTTACTGGCAGAGGCAGACTTGGTACCACATATAGGTGGGAGTTCAATGGGCCACAGGAGAAAGCTTTATTAGAAATGCAGTCCCTCTCATTCTTGTCAAATTGGCAATATCACATACACTTTTTCAAGTTGAAAGGGTTCTTAGAGACCGAGGCCAGGCCCATTTCCCTGGCCTCGGTCAACAATCAGCTGAGGGCACGGTGATCTTCTGTCTGTAGGTTCTGTTGTTCCTCATGCCGTCGAAGCTGGGCTTCCGCCCAAGTGCAGATCCTATTTCACATGTACCTGGAGCACCAGAAGTCCCAGGGAAAGGTGCTTGTGCGGCTCTTTGGTCAGAGGTGCCGGAAGTGTTCCCAGTCTCAATTTGAGAAGCCTGAGTTCTCCCTGGATAGCACCAAGAGGATTCTGAACAACCTGGTGCAGCGTGTTCTGGAGAGATTCTACAGAAATGGCACCAAGAAGGTTTTGGAGATACCAGTGATCCAGGAGGTGCCTTTGGATGGGCACCACGATACGGTCAATTGTGAAGCATGTGCTCTGGGCTTCTGTATACAGAACTTACATAACTGCATGACAGAGCCAGCCAAATCCTCTCTCTCCTACATGAAGACTGGGAGCTCCTCTCCTCACCCTGGTGACATGTGTGGCCAAAACCAAGCTAGGAACCAGTCAGCTGAGGCAAAGGAGACTCAGGGAAGTGGGTATTCCTGCGCCCATAAAGGCCCAGGGCCCAGCCATGCCACTGCTGGGATCCAAGTGCCTGGGGCAGGCCCTCAGCTCAAATGGGAGACAGGCCGACTGCTCACACCAGGGGCATACCGGCAGGCTGCACGGGGAACAGGCCCACAGCCCATCCAAGTAGCAGGATCACTTCCCCCAGGGTGGACAGACCCACGGCCCAGACAAGCAATAGGTCCATTACCTAAAGGGTTGGCACATTCACAATCCACACTGGGGACAGGACCACAGACCCCCCAGCTGACATCTTCTCAGGCTATAAAGGTGTCAGGCCAGCAGTTGACACAGGACGCACAAGCCACCCAAGGGGCAGGTCGTCAGGCCACAAAGGTGACAGACCCACAGCCCACACGGGGGACAATCCCAAGGGCCACATCAAGGTCAGACACTCAGGCTACAAGGAGGGCAGGCCCCTCACCACTGGGGTCAAACTCACAGCCCACACGGGGAACAGGCCCCATGGCTACAGGTAGGAACTTCAGTGAAAGTCAAGCTCCCTGGGGCAAGCAGGAGAGGTGCTCACCTAGAGGGTCTGCTCGAGACAGCTCTTTCAGATTACCTCCTTCAATGTTACCAAATAATTCCTCGAACCAGGAGCAGACGTTCAACTGGGGCTATGTCTGTGTTGTTGCTCTGTTTACCTTTTTTCTATGTAAATACCTATAAGTAGAACGATGAAAAAAGACTTGTCTTCTCTTGTCTTAATTCCATGGTAATCAATGAACTGGTTGCCATTTTAATATGACAGAATTTGCTTTGGGACCAATGCAGGGTCAAATTTATAGACTAAGAACTGGTTCCTGGACCTCCTTTGCAGATAGTTTAAAACATGACCTAGCAGATTAATAAATATTTGTTAAATCATTAAAAGATTTTTACTCATGCATTCACTCATTCATTGATATCAATATATAGAGACTATATCTTGACAAGAACTGAGGGTCCTGAGTTTCATCAGAAAGTTATTGTAGTAGGCTGAATAATGGTTCCCCCAAAATGCCCATGTCCTAATATGTTACTTTACATGGCTAAAGGGACTTTTCAGATGCGACTAATTTAAGGATCTTGAGATGAGGAGATTATCTTGTGTTATCCAAATGGGCCAAATGCAATCACATGGGTTTTTATAGGAGGGAGGCAAGAGGGTCAACGTCAGAAAAAGGAAAGTTAACTATAGAACCAGAGGTTGAAGTGATGTGGAGGAAGGGGTCACAAGCCAAGGAATGCAAGCAGCCTTTAGAAGCTCATAACAGCAAAGAAGTATATTCTCCCCTAGAGCCCCCAGAAGGAACCAGCTCTGCTGACATATGACTTTAGCCAAGTGAGGCTGATATTAGACTTCTAACCTCCAAAACCATGAGAAAGTAAATTTATGTTGTTTTAAGGCACTAAATTCATGGTAATTTGTTACAGCAGCAACAGGAAATTAATACAGTTATCAGTGTCACTGCAGGGATCAGGCAGCTATGTTTTGGGTATGCTTTAGCTTTAACAACAACAAAAAAGAGTATAGATTAGAAATATTGACATACACATCCCCTCTTGTTCTTTTTTCTCTCCTACATAAACCCACCCAAATATCCCCATCCTAAAGAGATTTTCTAAAGCATCATCAAATCAAAGGGAATCTGTTTAGAATGGAGGTATTTGGGTGGGCTTAAGTAGTTTGGTGACCCTTGGAGCTATCATATTCTCTCACTCCTTCTAGCATTGGATTGGGAATCATGTAAGAACGTGCCAATCCTGAGAACTTGTGATGCATAGCTTCATCTTTCACTCTCTCTTTCCATCTGTCTGCTAGGCATTTCTACATGGTTCTCGTACTACCACCTCTACCTTCCCACATTCAAAATCAAGCTCATCAGCATCTCTGACTTTCTTGTTCAAATCTGCCCTAGTCACTCAAGCTTATCACCCTAGAGTCATTTTTAACTTCTCCTCCTTTTCACCAATGCTTATTATCCCTTCTTTTGTCAAGCTGCTCCCATCTCTTGCCACTAGGTTTTCCTATCAACCCCTCTCCCCAAACAGTTCAGGGACTTGGATTATTGAAATAATGAGGAGATTTGGATTTTACCTCATAGGCAGTGGGGAGTCATTGCAAGCATTTGAGAATATGGGCAATTTGAGTAGAATAACAGTTTAAAAATATTATATGTTTCTGGAAAAGAATGGAGTATAGGATAGAACCAGTTAGGATTCTGGCTTGAAATAGGAGAGTGGTAAACACAGAGACGGTTTCTTGTAGACAATAAATATCTTGAAGGAATTTGAAGACAATGAAAGGCAAGATGGCAGAAAACCCAAGGATGAAAACACTTCCTTTTTTTCTGGCCATCTCTTTTCATTGCCTCTCAGGCCACTCCCATCAGCACTCTCCATTTATATATGCCCCCATCCCCAAACCACTTTACTAAATGTCTGCATTCCTCCTGTTTTCATACCTTTTTGCTTCTTTCATAAAGAACATACACATGAGGACTAGAGACTTTATTTCTGTCTTGGTTATGAGATATGACTGGTGCAGGTCATTATCCCTCCCTGAACCTCAGTTTCTCCATCTGTAAAATAGGTTAATGACTTCTAATTAAACAGAGAGGATTGAACACATGCATTTCCTTCTGATCGCTCTTGAAATCCCACTGCGTGACAGTAAAAGGGGGGACAAAAAGCATCAATTCACAAGGCAAAGAGCATGGGTGGAAGTTACAAAACAGATGGATTAGTGATGGGTTACTGACTTGCAGAGAGATCTGGAATACAAGTTAGGCAAAGGAAAACCAAGGTGCAGGCAATTGATGTGGCACAATTTCATAAAAGTTCAAAAACTGTAGGCAACAAGTAGCTCTGAAGGTGGGTGTTAGGAAGCCTGAAGTGGAAGGATTGGTCGAAAGCCTTTAGAAAAAGTTCCATTTCCCCACTCCGATGCAGCCTTGTACCCACTCTTAACTCATTCCAGGGTGAGGAATGGAGGTTTATTCTCTGAAGACATTGACCCAGAGGGACTCTGGGTTTAGGAACTTGTGCATAGTTAAGGGAGGGGGTACCAACCAGCAATCAGAAAGTCTACATACTGACTAGAAGCACTCTCTTAGCCCACTACCAAATCTAGGAGCCAGCATTATATCCTACTAACCCTCCCCTCAAATACACAAAGAATGGACAGTTCCTCATTAGGAAAACTGATCAGCTCAAGAGAGAGAAAAAAATACATATACTGAAATCGGGGAAGGGGGTTCCTCCAATGGAATGACCAACTCAGATCATATAGTACTGTAGTACATATTTATTGAAAAAAATCTGCGTATAAGTGGACCCATGCTGTTCAAACCCATGTTGTTCAAGCGTCAACTGTATATGTAAACTACTAGAAATAATAAGGGGAAAAATTCTGTATGTAAGGAAAGTAAGACGTGTTTTTGGCTAAGAAAAGGTATGAGATATGGAGATGCATTTTTGTTAATGGAAAAGAAAGTAAATTTGTCCTAAAGTAATACTGATTATTTCAGAATTGAAAAGAGGACAACAGAAAAATAGAGGGCAAATTATGGACATATCTATATCTGTAACTATAGAGAGAGAGGGGAATTAAGCATGAGCATGGGAAATTTTACCTTGTCTAATCAAGCTGGCTAAAATGGAATTGTTATTAAAAGTGTTTTTAAAATAAGCCTTAATATTAATAGTGTACTTATATAAAACTAAAACTTGATTTTTTTTTCATATACTGAAAAGACAAAGTTTTACTGGACTGTTGGTCTGCTCCTGATAAGAGACTGTGAAAGGTTTTTCTTTACCTATTAAATAACCTTCCTAAAAAACAGAAGTTCTGTGTTTTATCAAAGTAATTTCCTGTGCTTCATGTCATCTTAATCAGGTCTTTGGTAACTTAAGAAAAATGAATCTTCTCAATATTAAGAGTGAAGTTTTGTTAACAGCTATGTAACATTCTATATTTGCCTTTGAAACACTTTACTGTCACTTTGTCACATAGATTATTAAGTATTGTTTATTAATAATCTGGGATCCTATTTAGTCAAGTATCCAAACCTTTTGATATTTTTCACAAACTTCCCAAAATTAAATTCTAAATAAAGTCTTTTTGACCTCAAACTAATTTGGGGATTTCCCAGAGGGCCCCTGGAACATCTCAAAAGATTTGTTCTTTCTCCTTTTTTAAAAAAAAAAATTGAAGTATAATTGTTTTACAATGCTATGTTAGTTTCTGGTGAACAGAAGAGTGATTTAATTATATATATATATATATTCTTTTTCGTATTTTTTTTCCATTATGGTTTATTACAGGATGTTGAATATAGTTCCCTGTGCTATACAGTAGGACCTTGTTGTTCATCTATTTTATATATAATAGTTTGTATCTGCTAATCCCAAATACCTAATTTATCCCTCCATCACCCCCTCTCCCCTTTGGTAACCATAAGTTTGTTTTCTATCTCTGTTACTCTGTTTCTGTTTTGTATACAGATTCGTTTGTATTAATTTTTTAGATTCCACATATAAGTGCTACCATATAATATTTGTTCTCTCTCTTTATAGAGGAGAGATGATGAACTAATTAGGCTTGTTTGATATGTTGGATTATGTGAGAAGCATTGCCAAATAAATGCTAAACCTTCTTAGATTATATTTGTGTGGCTACATGTTATTTATATGTGTTCTAGAAATTGTATAAAATCTCATATGTCCTGGTATGTTATCACTTTTAATTCTAATTATTATCTTGAAGTGTTGTGTGTTACAGAAATAAGCACATTTCCTTGTCAACTGCATTATAATGAACTCTCATGAGGTCTTTAACCATGGCCATTTAAAAGTCTTTGCCATTTACAGAGAGTTACTCTTTTACTTTTATGCTTTTGCAAATATGTTTCATTTTCAGAGAGATTCATGGAGCGGGCTCAAACAAGTACTCTAGAATACAGGTTTCTGATAACTTTAAGATCATAAAACTGAGCTGGGTAGGAATACATGAGGACTAGAGACTTTATTTCTGTCTTGGTTATGAGATATGACTGGTGCAGGTCATTATCCCTCCCTGAACCTCAGTTTCTCCATCTGTAAAATAGGTTAATGACTTCTAATTAAACAGAGAGGATTGAACACATGCATTTCCTTCTGATCGCTCTTGAAATCCCACTGCGTGACAGTAAAAGGGGGGACAAAAAGCATCAATTCACAAGGCAAAGAGCATGGGTGGAAGTTACAAAACAGATGGATTAGTGATGGGTTACTGACTTGCAGAGAGATCTGGAATACAAGTTAGGCAAAGGAAAACCAAGGTGCAGGCAATTGATGTGGCACAATTTCATAAAAGTTCAAAAACTGTAGGCAACAAGTAGCTCTGAAGGTGGGTGTTAGGAAGCCTGAAGTGGAAGGATTGGTCGAAAGCCTTTAGAAAAAGTTCCATTTCCCCACTCCGATGCAGCCTTGTACCCACTCTTAACTCATTCCAGGGTGAGGAATGGAGGTTTATTCTCTGAAGACATTGACCCAGAGGGACTCTGGGTTTAGGAACTTGTGCATAGTTAAGGGAGGGGGTACCAACCAGCAATCAGAAAGTCTACATACTGACTAGAAGCACTCTCTTAGCCCACTACCAAATCTAGGAGCCAGCATTATATCCTACTAACCCTCCCCTCAAATACACAAAGAATGGACAGTTCCTCATTAGGAAAACTGATCAGCTCAAGAGAGAGAAAAAAATACATATACTGAAATCGGGGAAGGGGGTTCCTCCAATGGAATGACCAACTCAGATCATATAGTACTGTAGTACATATTTATTGAAAAAAATCTGCGTATAAGTGGACCCATGCTGTTCAAACCCATGTTGTTCAAGCGTCAACTGTATATGTAAACTACTAGAAATAATAAGGGGAAAAATTCTGTATGTAAGGAAAGTAAGACGTGTTTTTGGCTAAGAAAAGGTATGAGATATGGAGATGCATTTTTGTTAATGGAAAAGAAAGTAAATTTGTCCTAAAGTAATACTGATTATTTCAGAATTGAAAAGAGGACAACAGAAAAATAGAGGGCAAATTATGGACATATCTATATCTGTAACTATAGAGAGAGAGGGGAATTAAGCATGAGCATGGGAAATTTTACCTTGTCTAATCAAGCTGGCTAAAATGGAATTGTTATTAAAAGTGTTTTTAAAATAAGCCTTAATATTAATAGTGTACTTATATAAAACTAAAACTTGATTTTTTTTTCATATACTGAAAAGACAAAGTTTTACTGGACTGTTGGTCTGCTCCTGATAAGAGACTGTGAAAGGTTTTTCTTTACCTATTAAATAACCTTCCTAAAAAACAGAAGTTCTGTGTTTTATCAAAGTAATTTCCTGTGCTTCATGTCATCTTAATCAGGTCTTTGGTAACTTAAGAAAAATGAATCTTCTCAATATTAAGAGTGAAGTTTTGTTAACAGCTATGTAACATTCTATATTTGCCTTTGAAACACTTTACTGTCACTTTGTCACATAGATTATTAAGTATTGTTTATTAATAATCTGGGATCCTATTTAGTCAAGTATCCAAACCTTTTGATATTTTTCACAAACTTCCCAAAATTAAATTCTAAATAAAGTCTTTTTGACCTCAAACTAATTTGGGGATTTCCCAGAGGGCCCCTGGAACATCTCAAAAGATTTGTTCTTTCTCCTTTTTTAAAAAAAAAAATTGAAGTATAATTGTTTTACAATGCTATGTTAGTTTCTGGTGAACAGAAGAGTGATTTAATTATATATATATATTCTTTTTCGTATTTTTTTTCCATTATGGTTTATTACAGGATGTTGAATATAGTTCCCTGTGCTATACAGTAGGACCTTGTTGTTCATCTATTTTATATATAATAGTTTGTATCTGCTAATCCCAAATACCTAATTTATCCCTCCATCACCCCCTCTCCCCTTTGGTAACCATAAGTTTGTTTTCTATCTCTGTTACTCTGTTTCTGTTTTGTATACAGATTCGTTTGTATTAATTTTTTAGATTCCACATATAAGTGCTACCATATAATATTTGTTCTCTCTCTTTATAGAGGAGAGATGATGAACTAATTAGGCTTGTTTGATATGTTGGATTATGTGAGAAGCATTGCCAAATAAATGCTAAACCTTCTTAGATTATATTTGTGTGGCTACATGTTATTTATATGTGTTCTAGAAATTGTATAAAATCTCATATGTCCTGGTATGTTATCACTTTTAATTCTAATTATTATCTTGAAGTGTTGTGTGTTACAGAAATAAGCACATTTCCTTGTCAACTGCATTATAATGAACTCTCATGAGGTCTTTAACCATGGCCATTTAAAAGTCTTTGCCATTTACAGAGAGTTACTCTTTTACTTTTATGCTTTTGCAAATATGTTTCATTTTCAGAGAGATTCATGGAGCGGGCTCAAACAAGTACTCTAGAATACAGGTTTCTGATAACTTTAAGATCATAAAACTGAGCTGGGTAGGAATTTCCAGAACTCATGGAAAAACTGGATTCAAGCAGAACAAGAATTAATAACATGGGACTGAATGAACCGATGAGGATGATTATAATTTTATGATTTTTATTTGAAACACTGATTTTTAAAAATGTTTTAGTTTTTCCAGATTTGAGGGAAACCCTCCCTCTTTTCTCTTAAGCTATCAACAAAGATGACTTATTTATCTTTTTCTCCCTTCTTGATCCTTCTATAATTCATAAACTCTCAATGAGTATTCTTATTTTCATGGTAATATATTTATTTGCATAAGTTCAATAAGAATCTGTTCTTATAACAGGACAAAGTTGAAAACACTGGTTATATTATCAAGGCTTTGACTAGGATGTTAGGTTTGAGAATGTGCATAGACTCAGATATAACCAGAAAACTTAAAGGAACTAAGGTTGACTTTATGAAGCCAATAAAACCCCTTGGAAATACTGGCCTGCCCTTGCTTACAAGGTTCCCAGCAACCTAATCAGGTGACTAAGGAAGGTCACTTCCTGTTAGGTACAAGAGCCTCAAGATTCTCTGGGGACCTTGAGAAGAGATGAACTCACCCAAATCTACATGTATTGCAGGAAATTTCTGATGGTAAGTCCTTGGCTTGGCTTCCTGGCCTTAAGAGGCTTTTAAAAGTTCAAACTGATATTTCTTAAGAAAAGTTCCAGCAAACAGATTTAAAAGAGCCTCTATGATCAATCACTATTCTTGCTGCACTTATGTAAATAATCAGGTCAATTTTTTGGAACTAGATGTATTTTGCAAAAAAATTAGACTTAATTTGGCTCTCTTTTATAGAAATGAGGGTCATTTTAGAGAGATAAAGTAGGTTTCAGTAACACACCTTTGTGGATATTAGATTCCAGTACTGTTAATTGTCTTTGAGGTTTTGTTATTTACCTGTAAACTGGACTGAATCCTGAATTCTTCTAGTTTCCTCCAATATCTGGCTATAGCACCCCAAACTAATGTTTCCAATTTTCTCTTGACTTGGAATCACTAAGAACAAAAGTTGCACTATTCCCTGAAACCCTGCAAACTGAATGTGAACGACTTGATACAAACTTCAGAGAAACCACCACAACAGCTTATGCGTAGGCCATCTTTGTGTCTGCTGCTGTGTGCACCACTCAGAAAGTTTACTTGAACACATGATGACATCATTAGAGACATTCCAACTACAGAAGATGCTTTGACCCCAACATCTAGAGTATTCTCTAGAAATCTTCTTGACTGACTGCCCTCAGAACTCAGACTGGGTTTTCAGTCTGCTGCAATCATTAAGCTTTGTTTTTATTTTGTTTCCATAGAAATGCCTTATTAAATATCTGATTTCTCACACAATATAGGCCTAATTTGGGGAGCTCAAATACAAGACAACCTCCTGAAATGAGACACGACCATTTAACTGAACTGACCTATTCTCAAGATGGAGATGGGTTTAATGAGATACGAAGCAATCTATCAACTTAGCTTCTGGGCTGTGAAACTTCTTGTTTGAAGTTTCAAAGGCAGGACTGAAGAGGAGCAGAATTTGTTATCCTAAAACATGCCTCTTCAGCATAAGGATTATTTTAAGCTGGCTATTTTTAAGAAACAGCAGACAGAGGAGAAGCTCTGAGAACTGAGTAGAAGTTACCCTTTTGTAAGAGACATTTATATTTATAAGGGAAATCTCCATGTGTGAGAGTGTCTCCCTCTCTGTATCAGGAAGAGAAGGATGATTCTAAATCTCTAGAAACTCTTTGCAATGGAGAAGGTAAGGACTTCAATCTGTATAACAACCTTACTCTTGTTTACTATGTTTTCCTGGTCACCTTCCATAACTGACTCCTCACCCTCAACATCTTCTTTTGTCTTTAGCTGAATATTTAACATGATGATTCTCACCATCTTGGGGAGTTACTCGGTTTCCCTGGGTCTCTCTCACGTATACATGAAGGTATACATGTTATACTTTTATTTGACATTCTCCTGTGAATCTGTCTTATATCAATTTAATTATTAGACCAGCCAAAAACCTAAAAGGAAAGAAAGGGAAATCTTTCCACTCTTATACAGCCCGGGAAGCATTACACTACCTCCATGCTTGGTAATTAACTTGAATTATGCAATAATGGATTGGGATGTTACTGGAGGGAAGAAAGAAATGGAGAGAAATTCAGCAGCACCTAACCAAGCCATGAGGAAGTATTATCAGTCAGGCCAGGCAGCCAAACTGGGATCAGAAACAAATATATATATATTTTATGAACACTGTAAGCACAGAGATAATTCTCAGCCAAACAGAGATCTGACATGAGAGGACTCAGCAAAAAACTCCTGTTAACAAAATCAGTCATCCCCTAAAATGGAAAAGTTTTTCATTAATGAGAGTCCAGGGCCAAAAGCTATGGATTTCAAGGAATGCTAAATGCATCCACTGATCTTTCTTGACCTGCTTTTCTTGTTCTGTGCTACCATCTATCCTTTACATCTTCACCCCTGGTTAATTCAAGGCACTTTCAGCTTGTGCATTATGTCTGAACATCCTCAGGCCAAGAAGTCACAGGGAGGGAAGACTCTGGAGGTTTGGAAGGACAGATTCATCAGATGTCAGAGCCAGAAGCGGGTTTAGAGAGGAATCCTGACCCACCTCTTTGCAGCAGTGGGAGGGAAGGGAATAGCTGTTTGATCCCTGGTCCCTCAGCAGAGGCCAAATGTCATCAATTTTCACTTAGGGATGTCAAAGAGATGAACACTCAGGGGTGAAGCCTTACCCTTGGGATTAAACTAAAAGCTTGCAGTGTGGAACTAGGAATTTCTGAGGTTTATAGTGGGAAGTAGGGAATGGTTGGAGGAGACAAAGGCAGGGAAACGGAGTAAACTGGGTGAAACAACACAGGTTGGCTCCTGGAAACTTCCAAATAATCTTAGAATTGCTGCAGGCAAGCAGCATTCTGGTGTGAACTGACCACCTCTCTGGGGGCTGGATGTCTGGGAGCAGTGCTGGCAGGCGCTGATTCCAGCTCTAGAGAGTTAGTGTGGTTCTTTCTCCAGAGACCCTGGGAAGCTGGGAAAGAGGGTCCCAGATGGCTTAGTGGCTCAGATACCTTAGAGTGGGCTCTTAGAAACCCTCTAGTCCTAATGTATTTTTTTAACAGAGAAGAAAACCAAGTCTTTAGAGACATAAGATTGCCTGTTAGAGTATAATTTTCGAAAAGGTAAAATCACGTCTCTCATATAGGTGTTAAATGAACAGGTTTCAAAGATTTTATTGAGCTCATTAATTAATGAGGAAAGCAGTAAGATTTAAAACCGGCACGGAGAACATTTGAGAAGCTAGGTATGTATAAGCAATTTAAAGGCTTGCTGAGTTACAAGCTAACCAAAAACTGGCTTATGTTTAACCGGATCATAAACCGTAAACTTTCAGGCTATTAGTTCCACTGGGAAGAAATTATTTGCATCTTCACTGAACAAAATTTTCCTAATGAACCTTTGCCTTATAGTGAAGTAAAGTCATCCAATAAATTCAAAGTCTGCACTGAAAGGACACTCAATGATTTCTTTTGCCTATTTCCAAGTTTCAGGTAATTTTTAAAAACCTGTCCAAAATAACACTGGTGTTTGCTAGCAGATGTAGGATGACATCTGAAGTCTCTTTATACTCAACCCTGTGTTGTTGTCCTTGCCACACAATCCAGAAAGACCCAGATGTACAAGAGCGAAACTGTGAATGGAAGAAGTAGTATATTCCCTACTCTGGTCTGCCCCACCCACCCACTCACTTAAGGTGTTGCGTATGAAACACTGACCTGTGAGGACGCCCAGACTAGTTCCTTGTCCCCATATTTCCCAGACACAAGGTATGATCTCAATACTCTCTTTCCCTCCAGTATCTTACAGGAATCCTTAATCACCCTCTCCCACCCACACACACACTCAGTCCTTATACTTGACTGTCTCTAGGATCCTTTTCTGCATATTCTCTATTGGAAACTTCATTAGATGTGTTCCAGTGAGGCTCAGTGACATCTTGGTGGAGATGTTACCTAAAGGGATTTAAGACTGAATGTACTCACTTGGCATAGGTATCCATTATAGTTCTTCCACTTCTTAAATTCAAGGATTCTGTAATAGTTTTTTTTTCCAAGATAGGACTGAGAACTTGCATATAGAACCTAGGAAGCCTCAGGTGGATTTGCAAAGGTGGCATTGATTTTTTGGCTTTAGGATAACTCTAATTTCTTGGCTCTTCATTAGAGTGAATGCTAATGTCCTTCCTTTTGGGAGGGCTCTGAGTATAAGTGAGTTACTATTTGCCAAAAGATTTGGGAGCCTGAGACAAGTAACACTGAGCTGCTCACCAACAATGACAGGTCATCTACACAAACATCCATCCTTTTGTTCCTTCCAGATCTTTGTGGGTGGCAGAGATTGGAATAACTTCATTACCAGAGTTCATCAGACTTGCCAGTGCCTCTTTAAGATTGCCTTTTTCAAAATTACTTTGTTTGTCTGAAATGGAATTCAGGTAGATAAGGGGTAGCTATTAACCATTCAAAAGATAACATGATGGGATGAATCATCTACCCCCAGGCCCTGATTTTGAGGCTTGCTTTTGTATTCTTTTTATCCTCTAGATAAAAAGAAAAAACATTTTAAGAATGAATTTCTTACGGTTAGTGTTAAAAAAAAAAAAAAAAAAAAAAAAAGGGACCACAAGCCCAGAATGGAGTCACTTGTGCTAGGCCCCAGATCAATAAACCAAGACCTAATACCTAACTTAATTACAGTTTCAGCCTTTCCCAGGAATGGAATCTTAAACTAGTCAATCTGGAATCACCTTCACTGGTCAGTACCAGTGAAGAAATCTGCCTGATAGACCCCTGCTGGCTCCTAAAGGAAGGTGACCTCGCCACAGACAATTCGTTCTTTGCTAGTTTAACTTCCATGTCCTGCTCCCTTCTGTCTTTAGAAGTCTTTGATTTTGTACAGGTCTTCGGAGCTCCTTTCTATCTTAAAGAGCATCACTTTTTTTTCAGGTATTTACCTTTCTCTTGCAAAGCTCACTTGCTTCACCCCCAACCCCAAGGCCTGATTTATCCAAGGGAAAGCACATACCCTGGACAGTGATTGATTCATAAAAGAACGTCGCCACAAAGTTGGTCAATAAGATGCAAGGAGAAGTTTGCAGAGGGCTTCTGGGAAATCCTTCCTCACTTTTTAAATAAAATTTCCAAAAAGTGACCCTCGTATATTTTCTGGACAAACCATGCCCATGTTTGAAGTTTGGCATGTCCACAGCTGCCTCACTGAGTAGGTTGAGGATGAAAACTCAGAGGAAGGGAGAGCCAGGGCCACAGGCTTATATGCACTCTAAGGTTTGCCTTACTGCTGGACTTTCTTACAGGAGCCAATAAATTTCCCATTTGTTTAAGCCACACAAAATCCAGGGATGAAGACTGAATCATGAGTTAGGCAGACAATCCAATGGAAACGTTATCTGAAAGAGCTGGGTAAGGTAGCAGAATATGCTATGAAGCAATGGGAGAGGAACAAAGATACCAGCACAAAGGAGGATGCTGGGAATCAAGAGTCTGGGGCAAAACTTAAAGAGATTCCTGAGAATCTGGGGCATTGTTTCTGGGGTTGTGTGCTGCACAACTGATCTGCTGGTTATTGCCTTATTGTGACTCCTGGAATTCTCTTTCTTGTCTAAGTCTAAATACCACCCACCCTTCAAGCCCTAGCTCAAAGCTTACCTCCCATGGGGAGTCTTTCCATTTGCACTGGGCCTTGTTTACTGCCCCCAGCTGAGACTTCCTTGGGATCTCTCTTCTCTACAGAATGTCTGTCATGCAGAACCTCTAAGTATCCTGGGTGAGAGCCGTGTCCCTTAAGGCCGAATGAACTAGTATGCTTCTTTGTTTCTTCTCCCACAGAGCTGAGCCCAGAGTTATTCCCAGAACTCACAAGAAAGTGAACGTGTCTGCAGAACAGTGCGCTGAAGTTTATTAGTGAGGCCATCTCAGTGTTCATAATGAAACCCTTTGTCAGCACGGCCCCTGAGTGTTATCCCTCCCTGGGTGCTTGGTCATACAGGGCTGCCCCACAGCTGAGTTCAGAGGGGGACCCCCTCTTCCATTCTCAGGCTGTACTGAGAAAGACCATAGCCCTAGCTCTCAGAGAAGTTCCCAGAAATGGTGAAAGAGGTGAAGAAATCACTTTGACCTTGTTTAACTTGGAATTGTGGAATACCTGAGCTGAAATGAAGCTTGAAGTTCACAGAGGCACATTTTCCTTTTTCAGCGGGGGAAACTGAGGCAGAAGGTAGAAGGAACCCGCCTAAGGTTCTACTACTAAAGTGATCTTTAAACAATCACCATTGAGTGTATGGGGAAAGCTGAGCAACTCAGCCCATCATTTCCTTAAAGACAACTGCTTGTTTATTACTTAGGCTTCCTTTTCACTAAAAAGCTGGGCAATTTGATAGTAACTAAAAAAGGTGTCTAAAGAAATGGCCATTTTAAAAGCAATAATTACTCATATTTCAATACAGCTCTATAGTTAAAAAAAAATTTTTTTTATAGCTTGGTCCTTCTTACAATTGTTTTCTGGAAGGAGAGATTGTTGTTTCTATTTTAGAAATGTAGAAACCAATCTCACCCCACCCAGGTCATACTTCAGATTCAGGCCTGGAATTCCATCTCCTTTGCCTACTCCTGTGTGTATTCCTTTCTGTTCACATGGGATTGAGAAACATGAATTTTGAAAACCAGTTTGATGCCTCCAATGTTTCCAAACCTCAATTACCCTTCACAGTGGCAGAGCCCTGGCTTTTTATCAGCCTAGCTCTAATGCTAGATTTTGGGTCTAGACCCCCCTTCCTTGTCTTTGGTTGATAGTGGAGCCTTTTTAATGAAATGGCCCAGAAAATACTGCCTACTGTCTTCAAATATTAATAACTTCATTTGTTTGCAAAACTTAGGGAGGGTGTCATAAAAATTAATGAGTGTGTTGGTGGAAATCAATTGTCTTTCTGCAAAAGATTCTCTGGAGACATTGTGTAGGAAATTATGTGAATTTTTTTTTTTTTTAACTTCTGAGATAGTATATTTCTAGCTAAAGGGTATGTTTTGAGTATATTTATGATCCAGAAAATGGAGACTTTGTAAAGATCTTCTGGTCCTTTGCTTTGAAGAAAGATGAAGTTTGGAGAAAAACAATCCCAAAGAATGAAAACCCAAGGGAACCACTTCAATCAAATATTTCTCATAATTTTGGCCTGGGTATTTGTATTCCTCTTCAGTCCTTATATTTTTACACTCATAACTGGGCTAAGGTAAATTCTTACTGAGTTGGAGACAGAGCCAGGCTCAGAGAGGAGAAGAGATGTACAGAGTCTCATAGTCCAGTTAGTAGAAGAGACTGCTGATCCCCAGCCCACAATTTTTGCTGTATTACATTGTTCGTCTTTCCTGCTCTCTCTTAAAAAAGAAAAAAAAAATGGGCATGGGGATAGAAGTTAGCAATGTATTCATTTGTTCTTGTTAATTTTCCAAATTAAGGTAATTTAATTACATTGAGTTAAGATCACAATCTTTTTCCACTCTAAATCTGTGTTCATCTCAAATTTACTAGTGTCAGATGGCATCAGATAGGCTGTAGGCTTTCTGGAGGTCCAGCTATGAAGAAATTGAATTGGAGATACATTTAGCCTGGACTGAATGGACCACACTGATGTATTTCACATCTTGAACATGGATAAAATACATAATTTTATGAAGAGTTGGTAACATTTAAATACACCATATTAATTGCAATTTGAAAAACATATTGGAACATTTCAGTAAATCAAGTGAGAATTTACTGACTACTGATTTGGACATACATGAAGGGTACTTTATTTTCCTTTGAAAATTATTTATTGAAGAACTGAAGGAAAATTCAGATAAAAATCGGTGGATATTTATTGCAACATCTTTTCAAATTTTTGATTGTTTGAATGTTTTTATAATAAAAATTCAAGGACTTTTAAAAAATTAAGGGAACACAGAATAACAGTGATCAAGACAAGCAAGGAAATCGCCAGAAATTTTCTCATATTGAAAGGAAAATTGTAACAAAAACAAAAATTACCAAAGGAAGTAATTCATTAAGAAGAAGAGAGGGACTTCTTTCGTGGCTGTACAGTGGTTAAGAATCCACCTGCCAATGCAGGGGACATGGCTTCGAGCCCTGGTCCGGGAAGATCCCACATGCGGCAGGGCAACTAAGCCCGTGTGCCACAACAACTGAGCCTGTGTTCTAGAGCCCAAGAGCCACAACTACTGAAGCCCGTGCACCTAGAAACCATGCTCCACAACAAGAGAAGCCACCGCCACCGCAACGAGAAGCCTGCCACCGCAACGAAGTGTATCCCCACTTGCAGCAACTAGAGAAAGCCCACACATAGTAACGAAGACCCCACTCAGCCAAAAAAAATGTTTTAGGGAAAAGTATTATAGAGACATGAGGCTATGTCATTTTTCTGGATTTTTGTGGTATCTGTCAGCATTTTACAATCTGTTATTTGTTGTGATTTCTTTTTTTCATCCAAATAAATATTCACTTTTGCTCCTAATTTTGTATCCTTTTTCTTAAAGAGGGCCTGACCATATTTTACGGGCTTCAGGCCCTCCCTACCAAACCTGTGGTCCTCTAGCAGTGAGATAGGGAGAGGCTGAAGGATGGTACTTACTGAAGTGTAGGTGCAAGTTATGGAGTAAAGTGAAAAGAGGGATCATCCAGGTGGCCGGCAGCACCAAACTGAGAATGTTGGCTAAGTCAGGTTATATTTATCAATAGGAGAGGTGAGGAGCGAATTGGGTGATTTCCAAAGCCTCTTAATAACAATGACAATAATAGGCTCTACTATAACTGAGCACTTACGGCATATCATGCATTACATCAGAGGTCACAAATGATGGCCCATGGACCACTCTGGCCTGCCCTCTGGTTTATAAATAAAGTTTTATTGGAAAACAGCTATAACTATTCACTCAGGTGCTGTCTATGATTACCTTTGTGCAGCACGGTTGCACAGCAGGGTTGAGTAATCACGACAGACACCACATGGCTTGTAAAGTCTAAAATAATTACTATCTGGCCCTTAGAGTGAAAGTTTGCCGACTTCTGCACTATGTAGTCATTGGCTCTGTGGTACACTGTATTTTCCAAATATGCCCACAAATATATGGGTATTGCCCAACCCACATGCTCTGGTAAAAAATGTGATCTTCTTATCCCACCTCCACCAAGGGGTAGGGTCTACTTGTATCTGGGTGGGTGGGCCAAGTGGCTGCTTTGACCAATAATACAGAGTGGAATTGATGCTGTGCCATTGCAGGTAGGGCCCCAAGTTGCCTGGCAGCTTCTGCTTCCTGCCTATGGAAGCCAGCCACCATGTAAGAAGTGCAGCTACCTGAGACCACTATGTTGTGAGAAGCTCAAATCTCACAGAGAGGCCCTCACAGATGACATGCCATGTGGAGAGAGAAAACAAGGATCATGGAGGTACCAGACATGTGAGTGAAAGAGCCATCTTGGCAGTAGATCCTCCAGCCCCAGTTGCTCTGCTGATACCATGTAGATTAAGACACAGACAACCCAATCAAGCCCTTCTAGAATTTCTGACCCACAGAATCAGATGTAATAAAATGGTTGTTTTTATCCATCAAGTTTGGGGTAGTTTGTTATGTAGCAATAGATAATTGGAATAGTCGCATATACGCCTCATCACTGCCCAGTGAGATGAGAATTATTAGTCCCAATCTATGTGTAGAGAACCAAAGTTTGAAGAAACCAAATCACATACCCATGTTACACGTCTGATAAATGGCAGAGCCAGAGTTCAAACCTGAGTCTAGTGGACTCCAAAGGCCAGGTACCTGACATGCCTACTAGCGTTGACATTCTGTGTGCAGAAAGCTGCCAAAGCTAAGAGACGATGGGGTCAAGCAGGAGGCTCCTGAGAAAGTCATACTTCCAGCCCTAGTGGAGTTATATTCAAGAGGGAATTTTTTAGTACCCAGCTTCCACAAAGCAGAGCAACTAATGCTGTGCCAAACATTTGTTCCCTGGCAATTCGCCTGACAGCATTTCTTTTTCATCCATGATATGTTTTTATTCTCTTCCAAGGCATTATGTTTTCTTTTTAAACAGCTTTATTGAGGTATAAAACACATACCATAAAATTCACCCATTATAAGTGCACAGTTAAATGATTTCTAGTAAATTTACACAGTTGTGCAACCATCACCACAACCCATTTTAGAACATTTCCAAATGTTCTAAATGTTCCAAATGAACACTTCCTAAAAAGGTCTCTCATGCCAGATTGTGGTCAGTCCCCATTCCAACAGCTAGCCCCCAGCAACCACTGATCTGCTCCTGTCTCTACAAGTTTGCCTTTTCTAACAATGTCATATAAATGGAAGCATGTGGTATGTGGCATGCTGTGTCTGGCTTCTTTAACTTAGCATGCATCAGTAGTTTGTTACTTTCAATTGCCACAGAGTATGCCATTGTATGATATATCACATTTTAAAAAATTTATCCACCAGTTGATGAGCCAATCCATATGGACTGGTTCCACTTCTGGATTGCACTAATGGTGGCATTTAGTCAGTGTTTGATTGCTTAAGACTCACAGGACCCAAAATGACAACGGGGGGAAATCAGGGAAGCTGGCAGTTATTGACCAGGTCCTGACGGCTTTGCATCCAATTGCTGCAGAGGGTATGGTCTGGCTTCCCAGGCTGGTTGCTGACAAGGTTGTGGGTCAGAGTTCTATTTTTATATGTGGTCAACCCACTGACCATTTGCATATTCAGTCTTTCAAGGGCCAGTCTTCTAGAGTCCCCTCCATCTAACTCTAGGCAACTATGTCTGTAGTACAGTAGAAGTGAAAAGCATTTGGTGTCAAAAGACCTAGTTCTACCCCATGGAAAAATCACGTCACTTCTGAGACATGTTCTCTGCACACAGAATGAGCGTAAAGATAGTAATTCTTGCCCTTTTATTTTGTAGGATTTGGAAAAGATTGTACTAGGGTCCCTAATTTTTTCTCCATTCCTAAATCTATGCCCTTTGCCATGTGATTTGTAGTTTTCCTCTCAAAAGGGGAAGAGGATATTTCCCCATCCCATGACTCTGAGTTCAGCCATATAACTTACTTTGGTCAAAAAAATGAAAAAGAAAAGTGACAGTATGACAGTCCTGAGCTTAGCTCTCAAAAGGCCTTGTGTGTTTCTACTTGCTTTCATGAGCTTCCACCATCACCATGAGCATATCATGCCCAAGCTAGCTCACGGGTTCCACAAGGTGGAGCAGAGCCCACTTGTCCCAGCTGAGTCATTCTACATCCCCTGACCCACAGTCAACCCCTAGACCAATGCACAAGCCCAGCTTAGATGAGCAGAGCCACCCAACTGAGCCCTGGTCTGCGAAAATAAGTGATTGTGTCTTTAAGCCACTAAGATTCTGGGTGGTTTTTAAGGTAGCAAAAGCTAATATATACAGGGTTGTCATGTCAATCAAATAAAATAAGGGATGTGGAAGTTTTTTTGAAACTGTAAGCTACTGGGAAAAATTTATTACCCTTAGTTTTCAAAATTTCCACATGACCTTATTTTCAGTTATTTGTGAAATTAATATCAATGAAGTAGTACCTGTCAAGGTTTAAGGTACACTCTTCTATAAGGTATTCAGCCATGTATTAATATTTATTCCCTAAATACTTTTGAACATCAGTGTGTTCTATAGAATACAGAAAGGCTTTTTCTTTTTGTTTTTGTTTTAATTTTTTGTCTGCTTTGGGTGTTCGTTGTGGTGCGCGGGCTTCTCATTGCAGTGGTTTCTCCTCCTGTGGAGCCCGGGCTGTAAGCCCGTGGGCTTCAGTAGTTGTGGCTCACGGGGTCTAGAGCACATGCTCAGTAGTTGTGGCGCAAGGGCTTAGTTGCCCCGCAGCATGTGGGATCTCCCCGGAGCAGGGCTCGAACCCGTGTCTCCTGCATTGGCAGGTGGATTCTTAACCACCGCACCACCAGGGAAGCCCCAGAAAGGCTTTTAAATGCAAAGAAATCTCTTTCTAGAGAGACACTGAAACGATTTTAGACACTGAAACGATTTGGAGTGAGTAGGGAAAGATATGGGCTTTGAAGCAGTAGGTCAGACACTGGTCCCCCTCATCCCAATGGTGGATACCTATTCTGCATTCTGCTTTCCTCTAAAAGCAAAGAAAGAGCCAAAGCCCTTTCCCTAGGTGGTGGAAAGCACAGAATTCCCTGGAGAGTAAAATAGGAGTAGAACTTCTCCCATTTGGAAAGGACCAAGGAAGAGGGCCTCACTGCACCTATAGCGGTGGGTCCAGGGAAATTACTTGAGAACCTTGTCCAGTCCTTGCCACTTACATCTTCTGAAATCAAAATGTTTCTTCAAAGCTCTGCTCAAATTCCACTTCCTCCAAGCAGCCTCCTTTTCTGAGGCCCTATGGCTAGTATCTTTTTTCTTTACATCTGGGGCAACCTTTGACATCTATCTTAGCCTCATACTCCACTACTTTCACAAAGACATGAGCCTACTAAACTAGTAGGGTTTGGCTTGGAATGGCTGTGGCAATGGGTGCAATTTAAGGCAGAAGAGAATAGCACAATGAAAAGGTAAGGATGAGGAAAGTAGGGCATGAAGAAACTGATCTTCATGACAATTCTTGGGAGAACCAGGAGGTCAAAGAGTGAGCTGACACCAGCATGGGCTGCACCAGGGTCTTGGAAAGAATTTATCTCTGGCTGGGAATTCAAGGGCCACACTTATTTGGAAGAGCTTACAAAACTTGTGTCCTAAGTCTCAAGTTCTGTAAATGGCCAAGGCCCAGCCAGGCAGGGCCCCAATGACATGTTCCTTAGATGCTTAAATCAGGTCTTAGATTTTCTTGGGGCCAAATTTCATTTTAGATGACTAGTGCTTACATATGATACAATTTAGAATACTGGCTTTACTTGACAATTCAGTTTAACTACTGAATTTTAAAAAGGGATTTTCCCAGATCCTTAGAATTTGGGAAGGCATTGCAAACACAGTGGTTTGTGGTTATGATAGTTGTTATTAAAGAATCAATGCACTTATGATAATTTTGACAAGAATGAAATATGCACATAAATCCACTTTTACTTAATTATGGAAATGATCTTTTTCAATAATAAAAGGGGATCAGACAGATCTTTAAACTGCCTGAAGGAAATATTTTGAAATGAGTTGGATTTTCTTAGGGTAAATCAATGGTTTGCCTTCTGACCTCGAGTAGTTGTGTATATGTCTGTGTCATCCCGTAGCCTCTATTCTCCTGAAGATCAGGAATTGTCTCATTTCTATCTCCTCTATGGCTAGTACACTGCCTGTTACACAATGAGAACTCAGAAAATACTTTTGCTGTCTTGGAGTGTTGTCTCCACCTTCTTTTACTTATGTAATTCATTTACTCCTTGGGACAATTTTGCAAAACATTACCACCTTAGTTTCCACAGAGGAAGGAACTAAGCCTAAGAGAGTAGGCGATTTGCCCAAGATGGTACCATTAGTAAAGGGCAAGATCAGGATTCAATCCTAATCTGTTTTCTATGGAGTCCTTCTTTTTAGATGGAGATACAGGACACCAAAATGATCAAACACAATGCTTTCATTGCTATCCTGCTGTGGATTTCACTTTTTTCTCTCCTTTTCACTCCACTGACATCATATAATGCTCTTCAATTACAGCTGTCAACTTCCTCCCACAATTGCTCTGTATTCTGGGCTATAATTGCTCCTCACAGAACCTGAGCCCACACGCCTACAATTTCTCTATCAGCTAAGCAGCCCCCACTACCTCCAAGGGACCATGGCTAATGCAGTCCACAGAGGTACATGCACCTGTGATTACTGCCATTTTCCACTTTAGTTATCTCAGGACAAGTGCTATGCTGGAGTGCCTTTTAAGTAATGCGTAGTGACAACATTCTGATGTGGGTAGGTGGCCAAGAATCACTATCCCCCGCATTAGTATTTGAGAAATGATACCTTCAAGGTGGGAGTTGACACGTTCACTTGGACGTTTGAGGGAGGACGCAAAGATGAGTCCCTCGGGTACTGAGATCCATTTCCTTCCTTAATGCTAAGGGCCCAAGGCTCTTTTCTAGGGAATACATTAAGCCGTCACTTATGGCAAAAACTTCAGCTAATAAACTACCAACTTGTACTGTCCAAGAAAAAAGTAGTTCAGAAATAAAGGATTCCTCCAATTTCTTCTGTAGAGGAATCCCTGAAATTCATTTCAAAAGAACTCAAATAGGTCACAGAATCTGTGAACTAAAAGGGCCTTGTTCAGATGGGAGAATTGGGATCCAAAGAGGGAAAAGGACTTGGCTAAGTCACCCAGCAAGTGGATGGCAACTAAGACTATCTAAGACTTCTAGATAAGGACCTTCTTCGCTTTGGTTAAACTTAGGGTTGAAGGAGAGGAGTGATGTCACTTCTACCTTCAGTCTCCTGGGAGCTTCTGACAGGGGAAATTATAGAAACACCAGGTCCCTGGGATAGTGGGTTCTGACATTGGTAACATCTTATTACTAGGACACCCTAGTCCAGAGTGCAGTCAAGAAACTCTGGCCAAGAAAGCCAAACACTGCTGAAGAGATAAATAAACAAACAAGATAAAACTCTAAAAGAGATACTGAATGTGCCTGAGATGAGTCCCCTCTCTCCACCTCAGGACTGAGAGAAGCTGGTCAAGGTCAAAAAGCTGATTCTAGGAACCTGAGAAATTTTGGGGAGAGAGGAAGAGATCAAGTGTAAGGATTTTCCCAATCAACCTGAAGCTCAGGGTGTATAATCACTGTCACAAAGGGAGGGACTGCCTTTCTTGGAGGTTAACTAAAAGCAAGGAGCTGGAGGAAAGGCTGGGAAGGAATCCTAAAGGGCTGCTGTAAGGCAGGGACATTACAGAGTGAGCAATGGTCTGAGGGAAGGCCTGGCGTCTAGCAAAGACAAAGCTGAACTGACACGATAACCTAAACAGCCACAACAGCAACCAAACTTCACAGAGCACTTCTCTCATACCAGACTCTTCTCTAATAATTCTACGTACATTATCTCATTTGATCCTCACAGCAGCCTTATAACAAGAATTTAGAAAATGTGGTAGGGCCACTTTCAAAAGTTCTGGGAAAGGATTATTATACCTGAGGACTCTCCCATTAATGACATTTCATAAGAGACCAAAGCTATTTTGGATCCCCACAACCTCTCTATGGATGTATAAATAACATTTTAAATACATATTACTTTGAACTAGGGGAAACTGCTAGTTTTGTAGATCAAAAAATTGTCAAATAGCAGAACTTTCATATGGCTCAACCTAATATATAAAACATATGTACTTTAAGGGAAGTAAGTAAAAAGGTGACAGGCAAATACAGTAGAGTGGGATGTGTGCTACATAAGGAGCAAGTACTGTGCACTCTGGGAAAACACACACAAGAGTGTTCTAACCAAGTTTTCAGTGAAGGAGAGCAGTAAGCGGAGACTTCTAGGAGGAAATGTTGAAACCTGAAGTACAACAGAAAACACTAAGGGAAGTTAATCATTATGAGCCTGATTCAGTGAATCAGGGAGGCTTTAGGCCATGATAAAGTAACAGATGCTGGACTTGCACTACCACTGTAAACATGTAGAAAACTAAGAAAAATATGTGGAAAAAAACCACTTTCAGACATTGAACAGCAGACATCACAAGATCATAATCGCTGGGAGTAGGAGAACAAACAAGGTGAGTCCTTCAGTTGGTTAAAATCAGTAAGTTCTTAAAGATTGAAAGAGTATGTTCTCTAATTGTACAGAATTAAATTGGAAATAAAAATAGAAAGAGATCTGAAAAATAAACAGCTTAGTTTTAAGTAAGTCTTGGGTAATAAAAGAAATCCCAAGGGAAATTTAAAAATATTTAATGAACTGAATGAAAATAGAAACACAACATATCAAAATTTGTGAGATGCAGTTGAAGCAATGCTAAGGGAAGATGTATAACTTCAAATGATTATATTAGAAAAAAATCAAATCAATAATTTAAACTTGCATATCAAAAAGCTATAAAAAGTTGAGACAATTAAACCTAAAGTAAGTGAAAGAATGAAAAAATAGAAATAAAAGCAAAAATCAATCAAATAAAGAATGTACAAATAATGGAGAAAATAAATTAAACCAAAAGAAGATTCTTTAAATGCCACATCATGGGCTACAGGTAGAAGCCCAGAGGTGGGAATAGCTTATAAAGGAGGTCTGCTCAACAGAATATATACTGACTGCAGAGGTGCCACTTTGGTGTGTTATCATCTTGAATAGCTTGTTGTGACCAACATTTCAATAAAACTAATAACGTCTATCTAAACTCATCAAAGAAATAAGGGAAAAGACACAAATTATCATCAAGAATGAAACAGGGGACATTATTACAGAGTCTACAGTCACTAAAAGGATAATAAGGACTATTAAGAACAACCTACTGCCAATAAATTCAACATCTGATATGAAATGGAAGAATCCTTTGGGAAAAAACAACAACAACAAACGACCAAAAATGACTTAAGAGAAGACAGAAATTCTAAATAGTCCCATATCTATTAAAAACCATTGGATTTCTTATAAACAATATTCCACAAAGAAGAATCTCAACCCAGGTGACTTCTCTGGTGAATTCTTTCAAACATCTAAGGAAGAAAAAGGAACAGTTCTATACAATATATTTCAGAAAATAGGGAAGGCAATAATACATTGTTCTTCCACCAAACAAAGACATTAAAAGAAAACACCAGCAGCATTGTTCGCATCCTGCCTGCTTAACAGAGCCTTATGGTATCTTCAATTCCAAGAGCAATAAAAAACATGTACCCATAAAAATGCTTAAACATGTGCCATAAAAATGTACACAGCTCTTTAAAGAATATTTATTTATACCAAATAAAAACTGGTAAAAATCTAGATATACATTAGCAAGAGAAGAG
>NW_020172364.1:6145226-6330347 GCF_003031525.2 Neophocaena asiaeorientalis asiaeorientalis
GGAGAGGCCACAACGTTAAGAGGCCCGTGTACCCCAAAAAAAAAAAAAGAAACTCTGGCCAAGAAAGCCAAACACTGCTGAAGAGATAAATAAACAAACAAGATAAAACTCTAAAAGAGATACTGAATGTGCCTGAGATGAGTCCCCTCTCTCCACCTCAGGACTGAGAGAAGCTGGTCAAGGTCAAAAAGCTGATTCTAGGAACCTGAGAAATTTTGGGGAGAGAGGAAGAGATCAAGTGTAAGGATTTTCCCAATCAACCTGAAGCTCAGGGTGTATAATCACTGTCACAAAGGGAGGGACTGCCTTTCTTGGAGGTTAACTAAAAGCAAGGAGCTGGAGGAAAGGCTGGGAAGGAATCCTAAAGGGCTGCTGTAAGGCAGGGACATTACAGAGTGAGCAATGGTCTGAGGGAAGGCCTGGCGTCTAGCAAAGACAAAGCTGAACTGACACGATAACCTAAACAGCCACAACAGCAACCAAACTTCACAGAGCACTTCTCTCATACCAGACTCTTCTCTAATAATTCTACGTACATTATCTCATTTGATCCTCACAGCAGCCTTATAACAAGAATTTAGAAAATGTGGTAGGGCCACTTTCAAAAGTTCTGGGAAAGGATTATTATACCTGAGGACTCTCCCATTAATGACATTTCATAAGAGACCAAAGCTATTTTGGATCCCCACAACCTCTCTATGGATGTATAAATAACATTTTAAATACATATTACTTTGAACTAGGGGAAACTGCTAGTTTTGTAGATCAAAAAATTGTCAAATAGCAGAACTTTCATATGGCTCAACCTAATATATAAAACATATGTACTTTAAGGGAAGTAAGTAAAAAGGTGACAGGCAAATACAGTAGAGTGGGATGTGTGCTACATAAGGAGCAAGTACTGTGCACTCTGGGAAAACACACACAAGAGTGTTCTAACCAAGTTTTCAGTGAAGGAGAGCAGTAAGCGGAGACTTCTAGGAGGAAATGTTGAAACCTGAAGTACAACAGAAAACACTAAGGGAAGTTAATCATTATGAGCCTGATTCAGTGAATCAGGGAGGCTTTAGGCCATGATAAAGTAACAGATGCTGGACTTGCACTACCACTGTAAACATGTAGAAAACTAAGAAAAATATGTGGAAAAAAACCACTTTCAGACATTGAACAGCAGACATCACAAGATCATAATCGCTGGGAGTAGGAAAACAAACAAGGTGAGTCCTTCAGTTGGTTAAAATCAGTAAGTTCTTAAAGATTGAAAGAGTATGTTCTCTAATTGTACAGAATTAAATTGGAAATAAAAATAGAAAGAGATCTGAAAAATAAACAGCTTAGTTTTAAGTAAGTCTTGGGTAATAAAAGAAATCCCAAGGGAAATTTAAAAATATTTAATGAACTGAATGAAAATAGAAACACAACATATCAAAATTTGTGAGATGCAGTTGAAGCAATGCTAAGGGAAGATGTATAACTTCAAATGATTATATTAGAAAAAAATCAAATCAATAATTTAAACTTGCATATCAAAAAGCTATAAAAAGTTGAGACAATTAAACCTAAAGTAAGTGAAAGAATGAAAAAATAGAAATAAAAGCAAAAATCAATCAAATAAAGAATGTACAAATAATGGAGAAAATAAATTAAACCAAAAGAAGATTCTTTAAATGCCACATCATGGGCTACAGGTAGAAGCCCAGAGGTGGGAATAGCTTATAAAGGAGGTCTGCTCAACAGAATATATACTGACTGCAGAGGTGCCACTTTGGTGTGTTATCATCTTGAATAGCTTGTTGTGACCAACATTTCAATAAAACTAATAACGTCTATCTAAACTCATCAAAGAAATAAGGGAAAAGACACAAATTATCATCAAGAATGAAACAGGGGACATTATTACAGAGTCTACAGTCACTAAAAGGATAATAAGGACTATTAAGAACAACCTACTGCCAATAAATTCAACATCTGATATGAAATGGAAGAATCCTTTGGGAAAAAACAACAACAACAAACGACCAAAAATGACTTAAGAGAAGACAGAAATTCTAAATAGTCCCATATCTATTAAAAACCATTGGATTTCTTATAAACAATATTCCACAAAGAAGAATCTCAACCCAGGTGACTTCTCTGGTGAATTCTTTCAAACATCTAAGGAAGAAAAAGGAACAGTTCTATACAATATATTTCAGAAAATAGGGAAGGCAATAATACATTGTTCTTCCACCAAACAAAGACATTAAAAGAAAACACCAGCAGCATTGTTCGCATCCTGCCTGCTTAACAGAGCCTTATGGTATCTTCAATTCCAAGAGCAATAAAAAACATGTACCCATAAAAATGCTTAAACATGTGCCATAAAAATGTACACAGATCTTTAAAGAATATTTATTTATACCAAATAAAAACTGGTAAAAATCTAGATATACATTAGCAAGAGAAGAGCATAAACAAATTGTGATACACACACATGGTGGAATATTACTCAGAAATAAAAAGGAATAAATTACAGATAGATACAACAACATGGATTAATCAAAAAAAATTATACTGAGTAAAAGGAGCCAGACACAAAAGAGTATATTTGTACATTCTATTTTTATTAAAATTTAGAATATGTAAAACTAATCAATAATTGTAAAAAGCACGTCAATGGTTACCTGAGGCCAGTTGTGAAGGTGGATGAAGGAACTTACTTGGTGGTGGAAATAGTCTATTTCTTAATACGGGTAAAGTTTCAAATGTATATACTACTGTCAAAAACTCATCAAACTATATGGTTAAAATAGCTACATTTTATCACACAAAAATTATATCTCAATAGAATTGAATTGAAAAAAATAAGTCAGAGAAATAGGTAGAGATGAAGACATTAGGGAGAATGTTATCAAGCTTGTCTCTCATGTTTCAATCAGAGCAACTTTATGGATGGTGGTTCTCCTCACTATTGTGGAAAGAAATGCTGGAACAGAACCAGGTTTGAGGGAAAGAGTGTTAATAGAACAGTACTGAAATGTTGAGTTAAAGGTGCCTATGGTAGTGGTGTTCTATAAGCCATTTTTCAGGGGGAGAGGGAATAGATGGGGAGCCCTGACTTGTAGCATTTTCTGATATTCATGGTATAGATACTTCCATCACATCTGATTTCAAGCTACCAACTGTTTAATAACCAGCTTAAAAAATCTTGGAAATTTAACAATCTTTCGTGACCCAGAAGGAGCCAGCTCCAGCAAGCCACTGCCTATGAATCATCAAAACAAATATGTGAAGCAAGAAACTGTATCAATCGAGGGGTTCTTTCTAGAAATATAGGGAAAAAGTGTAGTCATCAGTGAACAGATGTTAATAAAATCCAGGTATGTGGATGCAATTAGGGAAAAAATATAGAGGGGAAAGAAGAGATGCCTAGAATTTTACCTCAGGCATGTTATTTTTAAAGGTCAACTAGAAGAGAATGGGCAAGTAGAAGAAAGTGAAAAGTAAGAACCAGAGAGGCAGGAGGAAAAACAGGATGGTATTTTGTCATCCATCCAAGCCAAGGTAAGGAGCTGAGAAATGGTTAGCAGTGTTAAATTCAGCTAAGTAAAATGAAGACTAACATTTGGGGGTACGGAGCTTATGGTAACCTTTGAGAATGCAGTTTCAGTAGAGTTTTGGAAGTTGAATGGGCCACAGGCAGATGCCTTCATCTAGAAGCCAGAGTGGGGAGTAGCTCGTAAAGAAGTCTGCTCAGTGGACTATATACTGGCTGAAGAAGTCCATAGCTGCAGACTGTCACTCTGGTGTGTCCTCACCCTGATCAACTGCCATGACCCACATTAAATACTCTAACCAGGGACAGAGGTGTCTTGACATCCAAGCTGACATTCCTAGGCCTAAATTTATACCACACACACATACATACACACACCTAGAGACATGTATAGACACCTAAATATGTGTAAAAAACAAACACTATGGTGTACTACAGAATATAAAAGTAATAGATTTTTAAAATATAAAGCATGAGATTTCAAAGAAATGTTATGTTTGCATCATGTTACTTTACATTTCTAGGCCTCCTTCAACTCGACTCCACACTTATTCCCACCCACGTGTGGGGTGTCTATATTCATTCTGCTCATCCATGGGGACATTTGGATGAATAAGTTTGATAGGCTGAGAGAAGGCATGTGCCTACAGGTGCCAAGAATCAGGAGGTGATTTCCAGTGCTGGAATCTCTTTGACTTCTGGGCACCACCTATCCCTGAGGAACCTGGAGGACTGTTGCTTAGGGCCCTTCCCAGCAGAATTTGTCAACCTTGTGGTTTGACACTTTCATTTACCATCCTTCACGTCATCCTATCCATCTGCCACCACTTCTGTCCACACGAGGCCCACAAACAGCCCATGGTCCATTGCATACCCTACAACTCAGACCCGGGAACCACAGAGAAGGTCACGATGTCCACAAACATGTAGACAAGGAACTTTCAAGTTCTTACTGATGCCAGCACTGGCTTCAGTGCCTAGTCACCAAGAGAAAATGGATATGGGATAAGGCCTTGACAGCCTTCCCATACTTCTGTGCAACTCGGAGCTTATCGAGGGCTTCTCAGAACAGCTAATGGAACATCGGCCCTGCTTTATAGACAGAGGTTTTACATATAGACTCTGGGCTGTGCACACTTCTTTGTTTTAAACATCACATGATGTCTGTATGAGAAGATACCCCTGGAATTGAATGTGGCTATGTGTGACACCTCTGGCTCCAGCTCTCTGAAACCTTTGCCAGCTAGGCTACCCTCTAGGTCTCCTACCAGGAGAAAGAAATTTGGACTGAAGGGCCATGGAAGGTTTGGGAGGAAGGTCTGCCCTACATTCTAGGAAGTTGGCTCTGTGGCTCTGTGGAGGGCAGATGAGAGAGAATAAAGATTAGAGGCTGGGGGAACAATTGAGATTTTTCTTTAGTGAGTCAGTGGTTCTCAATAGGGGTGATACTGCTCCTGAGACATGTTTTGAAATTTTGTGGGATCTTATGATTTGTTACTAGTGTTTAGTGAACAGGAGCCAAGAATGATAGGCATCTAGGCAGTTTAGGCCAAACAACTAAAAATTGTTCTGAATTCCACATAAAAAACGGAATATTCCTTTCTATAGTAGTCTGGACCTGGCATTTAACACTGTTTTACCCATATACACACTACTAATGATATTCGAGCCCTAATACGACACACCTGTACTGGTCTGCATTTATAACTAAGATGCTCAAATTATGAAGAGGTACAAGCATTTGACTGCTTGATCACACACATTAGTTTACTGAAATTGTTATTATTTTGTTATAAACTACTTTATTTCTCTGTGTATTAAAGTCAGGGTATTATTTTGTTGTTTGTGGAATGATCTATTTTGATAGATTATATTATCTATAAGTTTAATTTCCATATACTAAACAGTCATCATGAATATTTTTTTTAATTTATTTTTTAGGAAAGAAAGCATTAGATCTAACAGTGTTGAAAATGACTAGTTTAGATGATAAATATTGAGAGCTTAGGCAAAGCCCTGTGGGAAAAAGAAAGTCACTATGGATATAGAACTAACAGAATTTGGAAAATGATTTGATTCAGTGGCTTAAAATTAAGCTCTGTTTCAACTTTCTCTTCTGCAGGGTAAATAAACTAAATAAACCCAGAGCCATCATCCAACTTGGCCTGCTTCACAGACCTTGCATTATCTTGGTTGCTGTAATTTTTATTTATTTTTAGGAAAGAAAGCATTAGATCTAACAGTGTTGAAAACGACTGGTTTAGATGATAAATATTGAGAGCTTAGGCAAAGCCCTGTGGGAAAAAGAAAGTCACTATGGATATAGAACTAACAGAATTTGGAAAATGATTTGATTCAGTGGCTTAAAATTAAGCTCTATTTCAACTTTCTCTTCTGCAGGGTAAATAAACTAAATAAACCCAGAGCCATCATCCAACTTGGCCTGCTTCACAGACCTTGCATTATCTTGGTTGCTGTCTCCAGAATCACTTCCTGAGTCTCAAAATGGTATTCAGTTCTATATCGCCAAAAGAAGCTAAAGTATATTGAAATGAGGAGCCAAGACTCCCAACCCCCAAACAAATAAGCCATGTACTAGCTCACAGATCTGACCGTGGACATTAATACACACATGCAGCAGACACTGTCAGTAGCCTGAAAATATTCCCTCATCTTCTGTATCTGCTGAGTGACTTGCAACTGTCATCACTTGCATTTCTTTGACTAAGAGGCTTCTTTGGCCACTGAAGCCTGTTTTGCCCAATGAAGGAGGTTGGAAGGGCTAGAATGAATGCATCTCCCTATTCCCTAAACAGCCCTCAAACAGTAACTGGCTGCAGTTGGTGTATAAATAACCCAGCTACCCAGTCCCTTTTGTGCAGTAACTCTAAGGTGTGTGTCCTATGTTAATCCCCCAGACTTTCCCCAATAGGATAAAGCTCCAGTCACCCACAGTTGTAACTGACTTGATAACACACCCCACATTGACTACCTTTTATGGTGTATTTTCTTCTTCCTCTCCTGGTGTTTATTTTCCCTCCCCATCAAACTACTTTGCTATCATATTCTTGTCTGAGTGTCAGCTTCTGGGAAACCCAAACCAAAACAACTTGTTATCTATTGCACTGGGGACCTCTTGTAGTTGATGGATGTAGTCAAAGAGCACAGACCCAGGAGACAGGCCTAGGTCTAAGCCCAACCTGTACCAACTCACCATCTTACTTCAGGCATTTTAACTCTCTCTCTGCTTCAGTTTCCTTACCTTTAACTTAAAGGATTTTGACTACATTAACATTTCCCAGAATGTGTTCATTGGAAGAACATTCCATGTTTGGAACGTTAATCGTTGTTATGGGGAAAAGGTGAAAGAGGAAAGAAGATTCCTGCTCTGTTATACACAGCAGTCTCTATCTACTTCCCAGGATGATGCTGAAGTGGACGTGGAGTGCCTGGCTAAGTGTCTGACACATAGTAGGTGTACAAAAAATGGTGATTGATTTCAAACCCAAAGCAGTTAGCTCATGCTCATATAGAATACATCATCAGTAGGCAGTGATTCTTAACCTGAAGTTCATGTACTCTCTGAAACTGTAATAAAAATTGTACACTCTGTGCTCCTGTGCCTTTTTCTGGGGTGAATCTCTTAGATTTAATTGGATTTTTAGACTCTCTAAAAGATTAAGCCTTAAGCCATGTTGTCTTAAGCCATCTGGTCTTATCAGTTGTTTTAAAACATAGAAGGAAATCATTACTTCCTAGTTTTAATGATCAAACAACAAACACCTATTCATCATCTTATCTCTCTTTTAGGGGAACACCTCAAGTCTTTGTGCAGTGGTATCTCATTAAAATTTCTGAGATATGAATTCAAAATGCGTAAGTGACATACAAATATGAGAATTCAGTTGATATAACGAAAAAAACAATGGATTAAAAAAATCCTGGGTTCCACTGGGAACTGTATTTGAATAGAAACAATTTTTTTTTTTTAATTCTGGCTAGTTTGATGGATATATGCTGTATGTTAGAATGGGGTGGGATAGTCCCTAAATGGATTGGGCTATTGTTGAATATTTCCCCTCCACTCTCCTTTGTCAGAGCAACAGGCAGATCACAGGTCTTGGATTCAAATGTTTTGCTCACCATCAGACCATTCATTGGATTAATGTGTCCTGGGAAAGGTGCTTATTGTATCTATCTGTGATTCCTCAATAACTAGCACGGTCCTTTCCCATTTGTAAGGCCTTAGTAAAGGTTATCCAGGCTGTTGGGAGATTTGCTATCATCTCAAACCATGAGTTGTGCACTCTCTCTGAGATGAGTCAACCGCAGGGAGAATGGAACCAACCACTAGAAGTGTTTCCGGCTCCAATTTTCTGAATGTCTCCTCGTGGAGCTTAATCTTTGGTTGTTATTGACAACTGTTGTGACCACATTTGAGAGTGTGTGCAAGGAGCTGTGTGGAGAAGTATGGGGAGGCGGAGAGAAGACAAATTGGCAGGAATTATTTTTAAAAATGCCTGTTTTCCCAGTTACTTAAGTTTACCTGGTTTTGTCGACATCAAGAGAGGTGTAATTTTCTAGTTTTCAAAAAACAAATTATGCCTCAGTGGAAAGTAAATGTGTTATCATGGGTAAAAGGAAAATATATTGTCAAAATAATTGCTGTGGGAGATAGAATCCGGTTTCAGGAAGCATTTTTCAGTTTCTTACAGGCAGAGAATAGTCTTATTAGAACAAACCAACCAACATCATTGGTACAATGGCTTCTGCTCTACATTCTCTTTATCAGTTAAAGTTTCTAGTTCGGTGTGTCTTCACCTTTTTTGTGAATATGAGGACCCTGTTTAATACATTTTTTAAAATTGAGAACCCTGAAAGCTGGAAGTTGTACTTTTAGTAACTGTTAAAGGGAGAAAATATACAACAGTATTCCAGTTATCTATTGCTACTTAACAAACCACCTCAAATCTAGTGGCTTAAAATAACATTGGTTTGTTTGGCTCATAAATTGGCATTTGGGCAGGGATTGGAAGGGACAGCTCACCTCTGCTCCGCACGGGGAGCTGAGGTAGCTTAGAGACTGGGGGTCAGAATCACTGGAGGCCACAGGAACTCACACGACCAGAGGTCGATAGTGACTATAGGACCTCAGTTGGGGCCGTCATCCACAAAACCTATACGTGGCCTCTACCTGTGGTCTCTTTGCTTTCTCGTGGCATGGTGATTGAATTACAAAAGAAAGTGTCCCAAGAGGACCAGGTGTCATCTGTATTGCCTTGTAGGACCTTGGCTCAAAAGTCACATAGTTCATTTCCGCTCCAGTAACAAGCCCACCCAAACTTAATGGGTACGGTGTCAACACTGCATTCTAGGAAGAATGTACGGATCAGAGATATTGTTGTAGCCATTTGGAAAAATATGAGCCTCCACAAAGGGCAAAATGCTCACAATTTCAGTAATGCTTTAAAATGAACACATGAGCCTATCACCCCTGGCAATGATGCCTCAGGGTCTAGGGATTCCTTACTATAATTGGGCACCTCTGCTCCAGAACAGATACATGTAAAACACACTCTAATGGGGTCAAAGCAGTTGGCCATAGCTTGAGACCCTGACTATGCTGTTTTTCCATCCATGGAGGATGAAACTCCTTGGTCTCTACTGTGCATACCTTCCAGCCCACTCCATATTCTGTTCATTCTGGTCTTCATTTAATCATTCTCCTATGTGTAGTTTATTCCTCATTCAGCCAACAGCATTTTTTAAATATAAAAATACATACCTATTCACAAAGTAACCCAATTCACGAACTAATTCTGGTTCGATCTGCCTACAGAAATAACAACAATAACATAAGCAGCTACAATTCTGAACACTTAAATGCCAGACACTGAGCTGAGTGCTTTACAGACATTAACTAAATTAACCATCATTGATATAATAAGGCATTTCTGACATTATCCTATTTTTTAAATTAAAAGAAAAAAACCCTGAAGTTTATAATTAAACTTACCCCAAATCTCAGTTGGTAAATTACAGACAAGTTCTCACAAAGATCTTGCTTTTCATCATTATGATGCTATGGGTTCCTGTACAGGATATTTAATGTAACATTCATGGACTTTCCAGAGCTGGACCTTATTTTTCTAGTTTCACATGGTAACAGTTTTCTTTCACACCCATACAACTTATACAACAGTCATCTAGTATTCCTAACTATACACACACTTTTTTTCTTTGTTCATTTGCTCAATGTGTCTTTCTACTCTCCAACCAGCAAAATAGAAATTTCCTGCTTAAATGACATCTTCTCTAGGAAGTCTTTCCTGATTTCTTCGGTTAAATGTCCCCTCCTCTGAATTATGACACTCAGTACTTTTCTCTGCTAAAACTCCCCTGATGTCATTGAACTTATTTGTCTGACTATCTTTTCCAGAAGGTAATGAGGCCTAGGGTGTGCTGTTTATCTGTGAAGTCTCAAAGACTAACACAGCACTTTGTACCAAGTAGTCACATACTCTGTATGTTGGAACTTCAACTTCCTGCCCTGATGGTGAAACAGATACTACATTAGCCCTCTTTTGGTAAATTAGTTTAAACCTAGACTAATTATATAAAATAACTGTTTTCTGATGTTGAACCAAAGGCAGTGCAGAACTGTGATCTCTGAGAGGTAGGAAACAAACAAGATAATCCCCAATATTGTGATGGCTTTCTGTTTTAAAGCACTTTCCAGACCGTAGCACAGAGAAGGGGAGGCAAAACAGAACACAGTTGCTTAGCAGAGCTAAAATGATAGAGGTTAGAACTTGGGGTTACTGAAGCATCTAGAATTTCTGGGACAGGGTAAGAGGGAGAAGGAAGCTATGTACAGAAGGAGCTCTAAAAATGTGCTTAAGGATCCCCTTGAGTCTTTGGCTGAATACTAACCTGTGTATGTGCAGAGAAAAACTGCATGAAGCTAGAGTGAAAATATCTATCAGAGGAAACCAACTACTTGGAACTGCGAGTTAAACAAATACTAGATTTTGCATAAGGCTGAAAGATGTTTCCATTCTGACTAGCCACAGTAGAGACTTTGCTGAAAATCCCAGAAATTCAATAAAACCCATATAAAGGCAACACGTTAGGAATAGAACTAGCCTAACCCTAGGGTAATAGTCATTCTAGACCAACTATTTAAAAGACTCTAAAGAAAACCTGAAAGGACTATGTTGGTCCATGAGCAAATTAAATGCCTGCTGCAACAAAGCACTAAACTCTGTTATGAATAAAGATAAAATCCTTCAAAAATATAGTACCCATAATGTCAACCATACAATACAATTTACTAAGTATATAAATGAGCATAAATACCTGATGTATTTTATCAAAATAAAAATCAGAAAAATAGAATACAACCAAGAAATGGGAAAGATGATAAAATTTGCAAACAAGAAGTTTAAAACAGCTATTATAATTATATTCAAGAATTTAAAGGAAATATTAACATAACGAGTGAAGAATAGCTATTATAATTATATTCAAGAATTTAAAGGAAATATTAACATAATAAGTGAAGAATAGGAAATCTTCAGAAAGAGAAGGTTAAGACAAGTTTAATTCTAGAAAATGGAAGTTCTAGAATTAAAAGTTACATGATTTGAAATTTAAAAATTATGAGATTAACATCAATTAGGCAATGCATAAGAAAGGCTAATAGGGAATACCCTGGTGGTCCAGAGGTTAGGACTCTGTGCTTTCACTGCTGAGGGTGTGGGTTTGGCATCTGGTCAGGAAACTAAGATCCCACAAGCTATGTAACGCAGCCAAAAAAAAAAAAAAAACAAACAACGCTAATAAACTTGAAGACAGAACAATAGAGATTATGTACATGGAAGCACATAGAGATAAAATGCTGGGGGAAAGAAAAGTCTCAGGGATAACTGTCCTTTGATACAATATCAAGGGATCTATTGTAAATTCAAGTGACATGAAAAATATAAGCCTACAGATATAAGAAACTCAGTGTACTTCAAGCAAGATAAACACACACACACCCCACACCACAGCCAGAGTGTACTGTAATCAAATCATTATTAACTGATTATGTGTTAAGTAAATGATAAAGAAAAACATCTTAAAAGCAGCTGGATGGAGTTGAGATGGGGAACATATTACCAACAGACAAAGGAACAACTATAAGAATTACCACTTGTGTCTCATCAGAAATAATTCAAACCAGAGAAAATTGGAGCAACAGTCATGTCTTATAACTATTATTTCAAAACATTTTTTAGTTGACAAAGTACTTTCCCACTCATACTTTCATGTAAGCTTTACAACATAACCCCATGAGACAAACAGGATTAGGATTATTCTTCTCATTTTACAGATGTAGAAAGTAGGCTCAGAGATGTGAATTTGCCCAACAAAGCTAGCACTAAATCCTGGTCTTCAAGGTACCCACGTTATCATCATTGCCATCACACTGACTGTATACCTCACTTGGGTTGATCTCTGATATGCCTCTCCCTGTGGGCTGACTTTCTGGGTTTGCCTTCTAATTAAAACAGCCATGACACAACAATAATCCCCATTCCTTGCCAAATTCCAACTCCTAGTTTCCTGCCTTCCCAATTCTATGTTACAGCTCCGGACTCTGAGGAGCCAGAATGATCCCTTTAGCCCTTCCCAGGCAAGAAACACAAATGTGAAACCATGGTTTCTTAATCATAGGTCAGCTGCCTCCTTGAGTGGTTCATCTGATTCTGACATACCCCAAATTCTATGTCATACACCAAGCTTGGGCCACTGTAACCCAACAGTCCTCCCACACGAAAGCTTGGCCATCCTCTCATTGGCTCCACCATGTCCCAGCTTCCAGCATGAAACAGAAAAGTTCCTATAAGAGTGACAGTAAAGTTGGTAACAGCAGATCATAGTTAAACTCCTCACATGTTGTCTGTGGGAAAGGAGCATCTTCCTTTGTCTAGTCTCATCCTCTAAATGCCCCATCACCAATCACAAAACTGGATTCACTCAGTATGTGTCCCCTAGAATGCTTTTCAGGACAGAATGAAGTTCAGAGGGTGTGATGCACAGATTTTACCAACTCATAAACCTGGAAGGAAACTTTTCACTTTACAGACACATAATCCAAGATTCTGAGAGAGAAGGTGGCTTGTAGATCGTCACCCAGTGAGCTGGCAGCAGGACTAGGACAAAGACTCTTTCAACTGCTCCCACAGTGTCTCTCCTTTCTCAGGTAAGTTCCAAGATGAGGACGCAATGATTTTGGTTGAGAGATTTTCTCTTAGATGAAGTTCGGATTGAAAGAGGAGAGAATTAGCTGCCCTCTGGTTGAACAAGCTCTATTTCCCAAGAGAAGACTCTACATTTATGTACTCCTGAGGTTTCATTCCTTTGAGGAGGTCTCATTGCATGCTTCTAACCAGCCACCCATTGTTTTCCCTTGGAAATATATTTGCTGTGTTCCTTTATATTTGCTTGAAATGTGGTTCTCACATATGCAGCTAAACCCTAAAGAATGTGCTGATTCAATTTCTAATTGATCTTTTCCAAGTGTTTTCTACTTCAGAGCCCTCTTCACTCCAATAAGGGTGGTGATAGGAAATTTAGAAGGAGTCAACTCAGTCTTGGGAGCTTCACTGCATTTTTTTAAAAAAGGAAATCAGCACAACCTTTGACAAGCGTGTCCCAAGGTTTAATTTCCCCTTAGAATGTCAGAGAAAGTCAGTGTAACGAGCATACATAAAGCCTGTGGCCTTTCTTGTAAGGAAATTTCAAGAGGGTCCAACAGCTGCTGGAAGGAAGCAGCACTTTGCTATGTGGCCAAACATACCCCTTGGCATTTCAAGAATCCTTTCTGAAGGGAGGGGAGAGACAGCTCATCTCAGCAACAGATCTGCTGCAGGCATAAGCGATCAATGGGGAGTTGGAACGGGGATGACTATTAGGAGTATTGCTGTTGTCATTATTATGATCATGCAGAAAATTCACTTAATGGTAGCAACAGGGTCTGGCCCCAAAAAGAGATTCTAAAAAAATGTAATCTCTGCCCAGAAGCCTCAGTTTTGAGCAAGATATTTTTCCAGTACTCCATTCTCACAGTCCTCTGGTGCCTGTTGTAGATATGTGTCTGTGTGCTCTGACCAGCCTGGCTAGATTCATGTTGATAAACTATGCACACAGAGGAACTGTGTAGCTCACATACACTTTACTGCTGCTTTTGATAAACCAGAGCCTCTTTTTAAGATAATGAGATTTATTGACATAATTATGCATATACTGCTGTCTTCTCAAATAGGATTTAGAGAACATAATAAGATGCCTGGTGTTGGAAGTGACCTCAGAGAGAAAACTACATAGTGCTCGAATTCTGCCCTTCAATCTCTTGCCCATTCTTGAATACTCCTGATGTTGGAGAACTCAGCACCTCTTAAAGCAGTCCATTACTGTCTAGAGAGTTCTGATAGAAAGTCCCTCCCAAATTAGGCATCTGCTAGTCACTTTCTTTCTCCCTTCAGAGAGCAGCATTCTCTGTACAGGAAAGCAGAGGTTTCTCCTTCTCTTTGCACATGGCTCTGCCCTCTCTGCAGGGCTCCCTAGCACTGGGGAGCTCTCTTACTGCTTCTGGCTTCTCTATGGTTGCCCTTCAGTTCCCCTGGGTGTCAACTGGAGTTCATGCTCCAGTAAACAGGCTGACGCTTAATACATCTCCCCAAAGCTTAGTGGCTTAAAACAAGATAGAATCATTATTCGTTATGATTCTGAGTGTTGGCTGGGGAGTTGCTCTGCTGGCACCTCCTGGGCTCCCATGGCTGGGCTGGAAGGGGCAAGTTGGCATTACTCTTGTGTCTGACCGTTGGTGCTGTCAATGGCCTGGGACTCCTCAGTTCTCCATATGGCCACTCTTTCTTCACTAGGATAAACTGGGTTCTTAAGTGGTGGTCTCAGACAGTCTTCCAGGGGTGAAAGGCCTAATCTTGAAAGTAGCACGTTATTTCTGCCATATTTCTATTGGTCAGAGCAAATCACAAAGGCAGCCCAGATGCAGGATGGGCAAACAGGCTCCGCCTCTTGATAGGCTGTGGCATGTTCTTCAGTCTACCAGCCCTCTTTCCGCTGGAACACACAGAAGGTACGTGTACAGAAGGTAGAAAGGAGAGATGGAGCACGAGGGCTTTCCCTTTCTCTCTTGACACTGTTCCTTCATTTTCTCAAGACCAGTATCTCTGGGTTTATGGTTACACAAAAATTTATTTTATAAAGGGTTTCAATGATTTGGGAAGATAATTAGTATAGAGAAAGGAACAAAGTATAATTGCAGCGAATTTGAATATTGCCTTAAATCTCAAAAATGAAGGATCTTAAAGACTTGTGAAGAGATCTTCTGTGGTCACTTTTCAGACTTTCATTCTGGATCCTTTATTTCAGGTTCAAGAGTTTCCTCTTCCCTCATATCAAGTGTCTCATGGTTCCAAGGTTGATATCCAAAAATTTCCACCTTCACTCCACTTCCTTTTAGGAAACCTTACTTCTTTTTGAAGGAAGAGATTTTCCCTCCTAGATTCTGTGCCCTTTCCTCATATCAAATGACTTAAGTTTTAATCCTATGGTCTTAGCACCCCAAACCCTCACTACAGTTGGTCATCAGCCAAATTTCATAGACAGGCAGTCACAAGATGGATGCCGGTTCCCTGGGGAAGTTGGAGTTTCCTTTTTTACATCCCCGTGTGAAGGCTGAGGCCGGCAGTTCCTGTTGACAGGGGTCTACTGAAACAAGATCAGATCCCAAGAACAAACATCAGTTGTGTGTGTGTGTGTGTGTGTGTGTGTGCATGCACACGCATGCGTGTGTGTGTTTGTGGGGAGACTGGGGATGGTTTGAGTAGAGTGGTCTTTTCTCAATTAAAAATGGAGTTCTCTATAACACAGGAAACTAATTCAATATTCTGTAATAAACCATAATGTAAAAGAATATGAAAAAGAATATATATACATATATATTCAGTTATATATGTATATAAAACTGAATCACTTTGCTGTACACCAGAAACTAGCAAAACACTATAAATCAACTATACTTCAATTAAAAAAAGACACCATTAAGTATACTGAAAAAATAATCTACCACTGGTAAACCAACAACAACAAAAACCAAACCAAAATTACAACAAAAAAATGGAATCAGTGGAACCTCCATTACTAAATGAGAAGTATTTGGGTTCTCTCCTGCTCAGTCTTGGTCCCTGCCAGAATCATAATAGCTGTGCCCCAGACTCTTAATTCAGTGGTCCCTACCCCCAGCCACACATGGACACAAACACACCTCTGAAGGGATGTGTGACCCCTCTTACTATATATTGAAAGAAATCCACCTCCTTTTCTCCTGAGGACACACAGACAATTCATTATTTTTTTAACACCTTTATTGGAGTATAATTGTTTTACAATGTTGTGTTAGTTTCTGCTGTATAACAAAGTGAATCAGCTATACGTATACATATATCCCCATATCCCCTCCCTCTTGCGTCTCCCTCCCACCCTCCCTATCCCACCCCTCTAGGTGGTCACAAAGCACCGAGCTGATCTCCCTGTGCTATGCGGCTGCTTCCCACTATCTATTTTACATTTGGTAGTGTATATATGTCAATTTTACTCTCTCACTTCGTCACAGATTACCCTTCCTCCTCCCCACGTCCTCAAGTCCATTCTCTACGTCTGCATCTTTATTCCTGTCCTGCCCCTAGGTTCATCAGAACCTTTTAATTTTTTTTAGATTCCATATATATGTGTTAGCATACGGTATTTGTTTTTCTCTTTCTGACTGACTTCACTCTGTATGACAGACTCTAGGTCCATCCACCTCACTACAAATAACTCGTTTTTTTTATGGCTGTGTAATCTTCCATTATACATACGTGCCACATCTTCTTTATCCATTCATCTGTCAATGGACACTTAGGTTGCTCCCATGTCCTGGCTATTGTAAATAGTATTGCAATGAACACTGTGACACATGCTTTTTTTAAGTTATAGTTTTCTCAGGGCATATACCCAGTAGTGGGATTGCTGGGTCGTATGGTAGTTCTATTTTTAGTTTTTTAAGGAACGTCCATACTGTTCTCCACAGTGGCACATACTGCCTTGATTACTGTAGCTTTGTAGTATAGTCTGAAGTCAGGGAGCCTAATTCCTCCAGCTCTGTTTTTCTTTCTCAAGATTGCTTTGGCTATTCACGGTCTTTTCTGTTTCCATACAAATTGTGAAATGTTTTGTTCTAGCTCTGTGAAAAATGTCATTGGCAGTGTGATAGGGATTGCAATGAATCTGTAGATTGCTTTGGGTAGTAGAGTCATTTTCACAATGTTGATTCTTTCAACCGAAGAACATGGTACATCTCTCTATCTCTTTGTATCGTCTTTAATTTCTTTCAGCAGTGTCTTATAGTTTTCTGCATACATGTCTTTTGTCTTCTTAGGTAGGTTTATTCCTAGGTATTTTATTCTTTATGTTGCAATGGTAAATGGGAGTGTTTCCTTAATTTCTCTATCAGATTTTTCATCATTAGTGCATAGGAATGCAAGAGATTTCTGTGCATTAATTTTGCATCCTGCTACTTTACCAAATGCATTGATGAGTGCTAGTAGTTTTCTGGTAGCCTCTTTAGGATTCTCTATGTATAGTATCATGTCATCTGCACACAGTGACAGTTTTACTTCTTCTTTTCCAATTTGGATTCCTTTTATTTCTTTTTCTTCTCTGATTTCCATGACTAAAACTTCCAAAACTATGTTGAATAATAGTTGTGAGAGTGGGCACTTGTCTTGTTCCTGATCGTAGAGAAAATGATTTCAGTTTTTCACCATTGGGAACAATGTTGGCTGTGTGTTTAACATATATGAGCTTTATTATGTTGAGGTAGATTCTCCCTATGCCTACTTTCTGGAGAGTTTTTATCATAAATGAGTCTAGAATTTTATCAAAAGCTTTTTCTGCATCTATTGAGATTATCATATGGTGTTTATCCTTCAATTTGTTAATATGATGTACCACATTGATTGATTTGCATATATTGAAGAATCCTTGCATTCCTGGGATAAACCCCACTTGATCATGGTGTATGATCCTTTTAATGTGTTGGTGGATTCTGTTTGCTAGTATTTTGTTGAGGGTTTTTGCATCTATGTTTATCAGTGATATTGGCCTGTAGTTTTCTTTCTTTTTGACATCTTTGTCTGGTTTTGGTATCAGGGTGATGGTGATCTCGTAGAATGAGTTTGGGAGTGTTCCTCCCTCTGCTATATTTTGGAAGAGTTTGAGAAGGGTAGGTGTTAGCTCTTCTCTAAATGTTTGATAGAATTTGCCTGTGAAGCCATCTGGTCCTGGGCTTTTGTTTGTTGGAAGATTTTTAATCACAGTTTCAATTTCAGTGCTTGTGATTGGTCTGCTTATATTTTCTATTTCTTCCTGGTTCAGTCTTGGAAGGTTGTGCATTTCTAAGAATTTGTCCATTTCTTCCAGGTTGTCCATTTTATTGGCATATAGTTGCTTGTAGTAAATCTCTCATGACCCTTTCTATTTCTGCAGTGTCAGTTGTTACTTTCCCTTCTTCGTTTCTAATTCCATTGATGTGATTCTTCTCCCTTTTTTTCTTGATGAGTCTGGCTAGTGGTTTATCAATTTTGTTTATCTTCTCAACGAATCAGCTTTTAGTTTTATTCATCTTTGCTACTGTTTCCTTCATTTCTTTTTCTTTTATTTCTGATCTGATCTTTATGATTTCTTTCCTTCTGCTAACTTTGGTTTTCTCTTGTTGTTGTTTTTCTTCTTCTTTCTCTAATTGCTTTAGGTGTAAGGTTAGGTTGTTTATTTGAGATGTTTCTTGTTTCTTGAGGTAGGATTGTATTGCTGTAAACTTCCCTCTTAGAACTGCTTTTGCTGCATCCCATAGGTTTTGGGTCATCTGGTTTTCATTGTCATTTGTTTCTAGGTATTTTTTGATTTCCTCATTGATTTCTTCAGTGATCTCTTGGTTACTTAGTATTGTTTAGCCTCCATGTGTTTGTATTTTTACAGTATTTTTCCTGTAATTGATATCTAGTCTCATAGCATTATGGTCAGAAAAGATACTTGATACAATTTAAAGTTTCTTAAATTTACCAAGGCCTGATTTGTGACCCAAGATATGATCTATCCTGGAGAATGTTCCATGAGCACTTGATAAGAAAGTGTATTCTGTTGTTTTTGGATGGAATGTCCTTGAAAAATCAATTAAGTCCATCTGGTTTAATGTGTCACTTAAAGCTTGTGTTTCCTTATTTATTTTCATTTTGGATGATCTGTCCATGGGTGAAAGTGGGGTGTTAAAGTCCCCTACTTTGATTGTGTTACTGTCGATTTCCCCGTTTATGGCTGTTAGCATTTGCCTTATGTATTGAGGTGCTCCTATGTTGGGTGCATAAATATTTACAATTGTTATATCTTCTTCTTGGATTGATCCCTTGATCATTATGTAGTGTCCTTCTTTGTCTCTTGTAATAGTCTTTATTTTAAAGTCTATTTTGTCTGATATAAGAATTGCTACTCCAGCTTTCTTTTCATTTCCATTTGCATGGAATATATTTTTCCATCCCCTCACTTTCAGTCTGTATGCATCCCTAGGTTTGAAGTTGGTCTCTTTTAGGCAGCATATATTTGGGTCTTCTTCTTGTATCCATTCAGTCAGTCTATGTCTTTTGGTTGGAGCACTTAATCCATTTACATTTAAGGTAGTTATCAATATGTATGTTCCTATTACCATTTTCTTAATTGTTTTGGGTTTGTTATTTTGGATCTTTTCCTTCTCTTGTGTTTCCTGCCTAGACAAGTTCCTGTAGCATGTGTTGTAAAGCTGGTCTGATGGTGCCGAATTCTCTTAGCTCTTGCTTGTCTGTAAAGTTTTAATTTCTCCATTGAATCTGAATGAGATCCTTGCTGGGTAATCTTAATTGTAGGTTTTTCCTTTTCATCACTTTAAATATATCCTGCCACTCCCTTCTGGCTTGCAGAGTTTCTGTTGAAAGATCAGCTGTTAACCTTATGGGGATTCCCTTGTATGCTATTTGTTGCTTTATCCTTGCTACTTTTACTATTTTTTCTTTGTATTTATTTTTTGATAGTTTGATTAATATGTGTTTCTCCTTGGATTTACCCTGTATGGGACTCTCTGTGCTTCCTGGACTTGACTGACTATTTCCTTTCCCATATTAGGGAAGTTTTCAACTATAATCTCTTCAAATATTTTCTCAGTCCCTTTCTTCTTCTCTTCTTCTTCTGGAATCCCAATAATTCGAATGTTGGTGCATTTAATGTTGTTCCCTAGGTCTCTGAGACTGTACTCAATTCTTTTCATTCTTTTTTCTTTATTCTGCTCTGAGGTAGTTATTTCCACTATTTCATCTTCCAGGTCACTTATCTGTTCTTCTGCCTCAGTTATTCTGCTATTGATTCCTTCTAGTGAATTTTTAATTTCATTTATTGTGTTGTTTATCTTTTTTTTTTTTTTTTTTTTTGCTCTTTAGTTCTTCTAGATCCTGTTAAACATTTTTTTGTATTTTCTCCATCCTATTTCCAAGACTTTGGATCATGTTTACTATCATTACTCTGAATTCTTTTTCAGGTAGCCTGCCTATTTCCTTTTCATTTGTTTGGTCTGGTAGGTTTTTACCTTACTCCTTCATTTGCAGCACATTTCTCTGTCTTTTCATTTTGTTTAACTTACTGTGTTTGGGGTCTCCTTTACACCAGTTGTGAGTTCGTAGTTCCCACTGTTTTTGGTGTCTGCCCCCAGTGGGTGAGGTTGGTTCAGTGGGTTGTGTAGGTATCCTGGTGGAGGGGACTGGTGCCTGTGCTCTGGTGGGTGGGGCTGGATCTTGTCTTTCTGGTGGCAGGGCTGTGTCTGGTGGTGTGTTTGTGAACTTAGAATGATTTTAGGCAGCTTCTCTGCTAATGGGTGGTGTTGTGCTCCTGTCTTACTAGTTGTTTCGCATGTGGTGTCCGGCACTGGATCTTGCTGGCCACTGGGTGGAGCTGGGTCTTAGCACTGAGACGGAGATCTCTGGGAGAGCTCTAGCCAATTGATATTACGTGGGGCCGGGAGGTCTCTGGTGGTCCAATGTCCTGAACTCAGCTCTCCCACCTCAGAAACTCAGGCCTGACACCAGACGGGAGCACCAAGACCCTGTCAGCTACACGGCTGTGTGTATGACTGTTGTCTCCTTTTCTTCACATCCCAGAGCTCTTTACTCAAAAAAGGTGACCGGGTTCAGATTAGATACAGAAACACCTGGCATGCGGCCCAGAGGGCAGAAGTGGTTTCAGACAATTCATTTTTATGAGAGGTTTTCATGTATTTCAAGATAATTACCATGTCCTTCACAAGTCTATTCTCTTAGCTAAATACTGAGGCTGGCTTAATAAATTGTTATCTGACAAATGTCACTTTATTGATTCAAAAAATATAAGAAAATATATTTATGAGAAAAATTCACACTCGTTTCTATTGTAGATAATTGTCATGCATTTAGCAGAAATCCAAAATGTTAGACACAGGATATGGATAGTGGATGAGATACTGAACATAAAGTGTTAAATCACTAATTCTATTTCTCTTCTTCTGTGTCCAGCACCTACTCAGAAAAGACAGGAATGAAAGAAGACTGTGGAAAATATCCTATATTTAATCTAATAATTCTTTTCACTAACTAAAGTCCTACAAATTCATTTAATAAGTGTTTAATAATATTTAGTAATATTTATTAAGCACTTACTATATATCAGTCACTGCACATCTGACACCTAGAAAACCCTTGGTAAATGCCTGTTGGGTGAAGTAAAGGGATCACTTAATTGATATAACTCTGCAAAGTAAAAATTATCCCCATTTTCTAGATGAGGAAATTGGAATTTGGGGAGGTTGAGTGTGCCAAATTCTTACAATTAAGAAGGATAGAACCCAGGTTCTTCTTCTCATTCGACTCAGTGCATGCCTGTCCTGGGCACTGGGGGATATGCGGTAGAAACATTACATGAGCTTCCTCCTTTGTTCTCACCTTCTGCATGTGAGGAGGAGAAGACAGGGCTCAATTCAAGGAGGAGGGGAGCACTGAGCTGGTCCTGGAAAAACAGTGGCAAAGGAGGCACAGGAAGGGACACTGACAGGGAGGGACTTAAGAACCAAGATAAGGAGAGAGGAATGTGCTAGGTGCTCAGCAGGTACTGAGAGGACCACTCTGGTCAGACGAGGGAGGACTCATTTTGGGTGTGTGTGGAGGTTGGTTTGGAATTCCGTGTTAGTTTGACTTTTGATGGAGTTGGACCATGGAGAGCCTTGAATAACAAATTAAGAAGGCTTTTTACTATGGATTAGCCAAGGCCAAGAGCACTGACGGGCCATGTTTCCAGAGACGTAGATAAGCCTGTTCAGGGAAAATTCTTTCTTCCTGTTGACGTTAGACAAGTTCTGGCCTGGCCTTTCCTCACCACTGCAATGGTAAACTGGAGATTTAGATTTGGGATGGAGAATATAAAAAGAGACTAGCTCCTTTGACCTGCTTACTTGCCACTAGAACTGGGAAAACATCAGTTCTCCACATGGTGCCTAGCATATACTTTCCTTGGGAGTCCCTAGAAATGTTTAGCAGCAGAATTCAAAGATGCTGGATCCTGTAGCCCAGACATTTAATTCTTAATCTTTCCTTCATCCTAAATCCAACATGAGGGAGCCAGTGAATATTTTTAGCAGAATTGTCACTTGAAGATAAGCAGTATGAGGGAACGTTAACCTTGGCCTCATGGCTCAGCATGGCTCAGAGAGACCCAGGAGGAAGGGAGACCGAGTGGGAGACATTTCACTAGCTCTCACAAGTGGTGGGCAGGTTGTCCAGGAAATCTGAAAAATTTGTTCATCCCTTTCCTCATTCAGTTACTTGTTTATTCACTCAACAAATATGTAGAGAAAACCCACCCATGTACTAGGCAGTGAGTGGGTTAAAGCTCTGAAAACCAGGGGTGAACAAAAGGGACGTAATTCCTGTACTCAAATAATTTACAGTGTCTTTTCTAAACTAATCATCCTAATGTTGATATCCAGTATTTCAGTGTTTTAGGGTGATGGGATATTACAGAATTCAAGACATCCAGCAAAGGATGAAGATACTTGACTACACAGTGATCTCCCTGAACCTAGAGGCACCTTCTGCACCTAGTAGGAGTTTGACAAATTTCTACTAAAACATAAGAATCTAGAATTCACGTTTATAGGTATGTGCATCTGAACCTGAGACTTTTTACTGGGATTGGTATTGAAAGGAATCAAAAAAGAAAGTAGGGAGATATTTTTCTTTCTTCTTCTAGAGCAAAAACAATGTGGGATAGAGCAACTATAGGCCAAGTCCTCTCAGGAATACTGAGGAATACAAAGCACCGTGATAGTTCTTTCACCAAAAAACAAACAAACAAACAAAAAGTCACCCTTTAGGTTTAACCTGATTGCAAAGTCAAGCAAGCATGAGACTGGTTTCTTTTTTTTTTTTAATTTTTATTTTATATTGGAGTATAGTTATTAGCAATGTTGTGTTAGTTTCAGGTGTACAGCAAAGTGATTCAGTTATACATATACATGTATCTATTCTTCTTCAAATTCTTTTCCCATTTAGGTTGTTACATAATATTGAGCAGAGTTGAGACTGGTATCTTTTTGTGCTAGGCGTGGTGATGTAACTGACTCTGACAAGGAGAAATGATCTTAAGAAGTTCACCACCAGGAGGATGGTAGTACAAGGTGCACTTGCAGTAATCAGCTTATTTCTTCAGTTTACGCCTCCATCCTCATCATGTAATTGTACCAGTCCCTTCTCAAAATCTCGTGATATTGTTTGTGAGATAATTTAACATGTTGCTATGTAAACTTTCTGAGCCTCAGTTTCCCCATTTCTAACACTATGATATTTTTGAAGGGCACTGTAAGACTGAAATGATACCTCACAAGCAATTTGCCAAACATAGTACCTGGCACCTGACTGGAACCTAATACTTATCTCATACCATCACGTCTAGGAAAAGTAAAATACTTTTTTAAAAAGTCTGGCTTTTTTTTCCTCCTCACATTTTGTGAGAGAAGTTTGGCAAAAAACATAGGGAATTATTATTAACGTTTTCCTCAGTCAGGTTTGAAGTTCCTGAAATGACTCATCCCAGAATTGGTGGGAAGCTCAAAGGAGGTGGCTCAAAGGAGGTGGCACATAGGAAGAAAGCCCCTTGCCAACTATTAAGTATCCTCCACACCTGAGGGGCCAGCTTAGGCCTGAGGGGCCTGGTGCCTGCCTTTGCACAGGAATGCCGGTGTCCCGAAGGCCAGCGTCACTGGGTGGAGGAGGCCCTCGTTATCCGGCCGGGATGCCTGCTAATGAGGACGGCAAGCAGCCACGAAGAGGATTTCCACTGTACGGCCTTCTTCTGACTCCAATTTGTGCAGCCTACGCTGCTCTGCTTCGGGTAGCCCAGGCTCCAGAGGCCCTTAATAGCCAAAGTCACCCAGTGAAACTCTGCCCACCTCCAGCCAGCATGGCTGACTGCCCCAGAGAACATAAATGACGATAATCCCTTCGCAAACGAGGAGAGACACTTCTCATTAACAACTTGGGGCGGACGACCCAGGGCTGAGCAGAAAAGCAGGATGCAGACAGGGCGGCCTTGCGGCTGCTGCTGCTCTCACCACTTCCTGGCCCTGTCACGGGGCGGCCTCGCGGAAGCTGTCTCCGGGGGCGCTTGCAGGAGGAGCAGAGGCAAATCCTTACAGAGCTTTCTGATACCAACTCCATCACGTGTGTTTTCTCGACTGTAGACCTGAGGCTACATTACAAACCTCCACTTAAACGTAGGCTCGGAGGAGAAGCCATCTCTGAATGCATTCATTTCCTCTTTTCCTTTCTCAAAAGAAAACCAAAAACCAAAACGCCACTTGTATTTATTCATTATTCCAACTATTATTACTCTTCTAGGGTAGAGACTGGTTCTCAAAGCTTAGTGTACATCAAAATCACCTGAAAACACTATAAACAACAGGGCCCCTACCTCCACTGCACCCTGCAAACCTATGGACATCAGGGGATCTGAATTTTAACCAGTTTCCCAGGTGATTCTGATGTAGATGGCTCTTAGACCACACTTTGAAATACACTATTCTGAACACAGAAACTATTTCACGGGGTGTTAAAACTGTAAGAGACTTCAAGGATAGCTAGAATAACCTCTTGCTCTACAAATGGGACAGCATCATGTCACAGATAAAAGCACAGACTCTACCAAACTGCCAGGTTAAATTCCTGGCTTGGCCTCTTACACGCAGTTATGATTTGGAGCAAGTTACTAATTCTCTGAGCTTCAATTTTCTCATCTATAAAATGGAGATAATATAAAATGGGGATAATTACATACCTCACAAGAGATTCTGGAGGATTAAAAAATTAATATAAGCAAAATATTGAGAAAGTGCCTGGCACATAGTAAACATTCAAAGGATATTATTTACATCATTCACAAATCAGAGAAACAGAACCACTTCAAGCGGTATAGAATGAGGAATACATTACGAAGATTAGGCCACACGCAATTGTGGGAGCTGATTATGTTGGCTATTTAAAGCTGTAGTTTCTGAATCTGGTGCTGGGTCTGAAATCAGCAGGGCTAGAAATGTAGAAGGAAAGATAGACATAAAGTAGAGATACCAGGAACAGACTAGAACCTGTAAGAATTAGCTGGAACATCATCTGTCTCTCATCCCCTTCAATCCCTATGATGCTGTTGACCTACATGATGAGCTGGCACCGGCATCACAGAGTAACACCTGTGTTTGGCCCAGGACTCAGGGAAGCTGAAGGCAGGGATCCGGCAGAAGCTGGAGCGGATGAAGGCCTGACTGTATCCCATACCAATCAAGTAAGCGGGCAGACCAGTGACAATGTGCACGAGTTCCAACAGTGCTTGCCTTATTGACCTTCAGAGTGGAAAAAAAAAAAAAGCCCCCCTTTATGTCCCCCTTCCAAAACTCTCATGACCCTAACTTGGAACACTAACTTGTGGTCAACTCCAACTTGGAATCATATGGAGAAGGGAATTCCAACTGTAACTCGGAATTCTAACCCTAACTTGGAACCATATAGAGATGAGAATTCTATGATTTGCAGTTTCAACTTAGAGAAACTGATACAACACAAATCACATTATCAATTTATCTTACTACTCATCAGAAAACTGAAGACAGGGAAAGAAAGTAACTTAAGGTCACACAGAAAATCTGTAGGAGAAGACTGACAAGGGCCTGGGCCTATTCTTTTCTACTTCTGTCCTTCAGGCCTCCTGGTTACTGCAAAGATCTTAAGAGCATGTCCATCTGCATGTCCTTTGGACCTACAGACAGTAGGCTCAAGGGGGTAATGGATCCAATTCAATAATATGTTTACTGAGGGCCTGCTAGGTGCCTGGTACTCTGTCCCTAGGTAGGGAGGAGTCCTTACCCTCAAACTGCTCACAGAGAAGACAACTGCATCAGTAAAGACAATAGAAGTCTGAAGAGACACATGCTTCAAGAGAGAAACAATGGTAGTGTTTTGGGATGGAGCTTGATGAAAAATGGGATATCAAGATAACATCAGAGATTTTTGCTTAATATCCAAAGTTCAAAGTCTAGCTCCTACTTCTCCACTCTTTTATCCTTCAATACTCTGCCCTGGTGAAGCAGGACATATGGTTTGTTGGAATTGAGGGGCTTCCAGTATGCAGTGCTAAAACTGGAAAGTCTCCAGCAAACTGGGATGAGCTGGTCACCTTAAGGCCCAACAAAAGAGTGACTTACCCAAGGGAAACAACAGGTAAGTAGCAAAACCAGCTTTGGAATCAAGTATAGTACAATCTTCTCTTGGCTATTAAGACCCTGTAACTCTAAGCTCGACAAGCCCAAGAACCTCTCATAAGCAATTAGCAAGCCAATAAAAGGAATCAAGACTTTCCAGCTACCCTCAACTTTCCTCAGAACTTCCTGAACTTCTATTCCCGCTTGGATTCTGAAATCTTTCTAACTCTTGTCTGTTTTCCCCCAGTGTATTAAAGCCCATTGGACTAGGTTTGGTGTTAGGTCTCTGTGGATTTTACTTTGGCTTTTTCACTGACTTTGGCTTTGCTGTTGCTTTCCTGATTCTTCCCAAATAAGAAAACCTAGAGGAGGACACCCATACTCAAAGCACCCAGGACTGCCAAGACAGAAGGACCTTGAACAGAAAAGAAGGTAGTGGAGGCCACGTTTGGTTTCCGGTGCTGAAACTACCACTTAAAAAATTCTCCAGCTCTTTGGTTGAAAAGTTTGAAATAATCAGGGGTGCTTATCAAGACCTTTAGCTTTCACCATACAAACCTCATATCAGATGAATCACCTTCCGGATCTACCAACCATGGTCTTTATTTGGCTTGCACAACTAAAATTAGCAGCCCATTCACAATCCATAATGGCTGGGGAATTATCTCATACACATGGGACAAAGGAGAGGGATCTGAAGAGGGGCCTCTTCCCTAAGTCTCATCCATGAGATTCTTCTCATTAAAGAGGCGCTCTCAAGCATCCAATTTACCGCAATTATAGCAATCAAAAAAGCATTCAGCCTCCTTCCGCACCTGACAAGCCAGCTCATGCATTCTCTCCAACAGTGGTGGGATGGAAGCTAATGCAGCTCCCATCCCCCTGGTTCCAGCTATAGCCATCAATCCCACCCAACTCCCATCCTCACAGCTGGAGTTGGTTCACAGTCCAACAGACTCTGTCATGTTGACACTACTATGGTAGACCTGTGGCTGCCCCGACCCACCCGGGGTTCATGGTTCTCCAGAGAAAGAGGCCAATTAGCCCTCGATGTTGGCTTATATATCTCTATACTCAAAGGCTGGAAGTGAACTTATTATAGGCAACCTCCTCCATTTTGTAAGTTTCTAAGGGCTGATAAAGAAGTTCCCATTGTGATAACAGGTGCAGGTGTAGCGCCTTGGAGAAGCTCGTGTTCGTCTGATTGCTGCATTGTGCCAGCCTCCATGGCACTTGAATGGGAGCTTTGTGAGTATACAGTCTCCCCAGATTGCAGGGACCGGCTGCTGCTGGTGGCGGAGTGCAGGTCTGTTGATTAAAGGCCCATTAACAAAGCGCAAATAACTCTCAACTTCCTCTTCTCACCTGCTTCTCTGTTTTAGTCTAATGGCTCCTGGGGGAGCTGAAAATGTTACTTAATTATTCCTAACCCCCACAATGCTGCTACAATGACTCCTTCTAGCGCATGCCATCCCCAGCAAGGCATCTGTAAACATACTTATGAACTGCTCCAGGCTTGCTAATAGATGTAAGAAGTCTGCAGCCACTCCAAACAGTCAGGCTGGTATTGAGTCATGTACATGGACCACCTCTGTGCTACTCCCTTGAAACACTCTGGCTGCCCCATGCACGTTTCCATCTATCTACCTTCAAGGCCAGGTGACCACAGCCCTTGGGTTATTGCTCACCATGTGTCTCTCAATCTCCACTGAGAGTCTTTGGAAAACAATATGCAAGTGTTTATTGCTGTTAAGTGTGGTCACTGAGCCCAGTGGGACATTCTATCACCTTTTCTCAGTGTCTGTAAAGTGGGGATAATGGGGATAACCAGAGCTTCTTCAAAGGGTTGTTTTGAGTCCCAAATTAGATAATGTCTGCAGAATACGTAATGCTCAATTGAGTCGGTGCTCAGTTAAAGGTTGCTATTATTTCATTATTGTTTCTGTCATATCAACTGTTAGCTTTTTTAATAACTTTCTCCAGAATGTCTCCCAATCTGATAAGTTCTCCTAGAGCAGGGCACTTCTAGATTTTCCTATTTTCCATACAATTTACCAGGCAGCTAGAATGTGGCACGAGTACTTGTGTGGGAGTCAGAAGCCTCAGGCTGGAGCCCTGGCCCTGCCCATCCCTCTCCCTGGTTGTCTACCATTAGGTGTCCTTTTATCTCCTCTGTGCCCTCACTCTTCCTTCCCTCCTTAAATACTTTAAAAAAACACCCACCTCCTTGGCCTCACCTATTAAAATCCCACCCCTTCTTCCAGCTCAAACCAAATGCCCCACCTTCCAGAATTCCTCTTCTGGTTGCATCAGTCTACACTGGCCTCTTTGCCCAGACTTCTCGTCCCTTTGTCTTAGCACCACAAAGCTTAGTAAGTAATTGCTTTTCATTGTTTTTTTTTTTTTTTTTTTTTTTTTTCAGTACGCAGGCCTCTCACTGTTGTGGCCTCTCCCATTGCGGAGCACAGGCTTCGGACACGCAGGCTCGGCGGCCATGGCTCATGCGCCCAGCCGCTCCGCGGCATGTGGGATCTTCCCGGACCGGGGCACGAACCCGCGTCCCCAGCATCGGCAGGCGGACTCTCAATCACTGCGCCACCAGGGAAGCCCCGTAATTGCTTTTTAAAAGCCTCACTTTAATATAGAAAAAATACAATCTCTACCTTTTTGCAAAACCTTTTCCCCTACTCTTTTCTACATTTATACAGCTCTTTAGGGCAAAGATTGACAATAAGTGGCCCAGTGGCCAAATCTGGTTTGCTTTCTCATTTTGTCTGGCCTAGAGATAAGAATGGATTTTGTATTTTAAATGGTTGAAAGAAACCAAAAGACGAATAATATTTCATGACATATGAAAATTATATGATGTTTAAACTTCAGCATCCATAAATAAAGTTTTATCAGGACACAGCCACACCCATTGTTATGCATTGTTTACAACTGCCTGCACACTACAATGGCAGAATTGATTAGCTGCAACAGACACTGTATGATCCATAAAGTTTGAATTATTTACTCTCTGGCCCTTCATAGAGAGTTTACTGACCCTTGCTTTAAAGTATAAAACCCCCTTCACATTTGCACATTCATTTGGTTCTTGTTATAGGCCTATTGTAACATCTCCATTTTCAGCAGCTCAGAAAAGTGAAGCCACTTGTCCAAGACATCACAGCTTTAAGATGGCAGAGCTGGTAGTCTCCAGCCCACTCTCCTGACCACACATAAACCTGCATCACTCTTTAAGCCAGCCAACATGGAGGAAACTCTTTTGCCTTATTATCCATTCTCTATCACATGCCTCACTTAGTGTCTCCAAGGAGCTCCCTCCAGAAATCTGGGCATGAGGAACTGTGACCTTGCATCAGTGGCTCCCCAGTCTCTCTGAAATGGGGTGTAATTGTTAGCAAATGAAAGTTATCAATAACTGGTAAATGGCCTCTGCTCTTGGGTGGTGCTGGAGCTAACTGAGTCCACAAGGGCTGCATCCTGCCAGCCATAACTCCTTCCTTGGCTGACTCTGATATGGTTTAATTAGGGGGAGGTCATGTGTTGCTGGTGACCACTGATTATCAGCAAAATGTACATATGAGCAGCAGCTAGTCTTTGGGAAGCACAGATGGAGATTCTGGCCCCCATGCAAGCCATTCTCAGGGCCTGCCCCACCCCCTTTCCTAATCTGCTGTCTTCCCCCTTCTCCCAAGCTCCTGTGGTGGGTGCTCACTGGCTGTTCTTAGTTTCTCCCTCATTGGCCCTTGGTTTTAGACACAATCTTTCCCTAGGGATCTATCTCATCTTTTCCAGTGACTTAGGGTGAGTTACTTACCCTCACTGAGCTCAGTGTCCTCATATACTGAATTGGGATGATACCTCTACTTCCAGCATAGTTGATATGATCACACGTGATAATTTATGCAAAGTGCACTTAGCAGAGTGCCTGGCATATCAGCTGGACTCAATAAGTGATAGTACAGTGGTACTACTGTGTCTTTGTTTTGAGTCTCAACAATGGTAGATACTAAACCTCATCCCAGGAGTCTATTTCTTCTCCCAGGAGATTTATGACTTGGGCAAAACCTTCCCTCTATCCTTGCCCTCCAGTTCCCAAGTTCCCTGACATTTCCTCATAGCTCACTTGTCAGGAAAGCCAGGAATGTCTGTTGATATGACTTCTGCCCTGGAGAGGGGGTGCTGGTTCTGGACCAGAGCTGAGGCCACTCGAGGGTAATGCCAGGTGCCCTCCATGGTCCCTCCATGGGGCCACAAACCAGGGTTCCCGGGTTCTCACTAGAAAGTACCTTCCTAAGGCTGCATGGAGTGCCCGCGAATGGAGCTGAAACCACCTCCTACTACTTCTCTGGAGACTCCCATTTGGGTAATACGTAGTATATTAGAGTGCTCCAGAGAAACAGAACTAATAGGATATGCATACATAGAAAAACAGATTTATTATAAGGAATTGGCTCACACAATCATGAAGGCCGGTGAGTCTGAAAAATAGTGTGGACTAACAGGTTTAAGACCTAGGAGACCTGATAGTGCAATTCCAGTCCAAAGGCTGGCAGCCTGGAGACCCAGGCAGGCTGCCGGTGCAGATGAGGTCTGAAGGCAGTCTGCGAGAGAATTCCCTCTTGCTCTAGGAGACTAGTTTTTTGGTTCTATTCAGGCCTTTCAGCTGATTGGGTGAGACCCACCCACATTATGGAGGGTAATCTGCTTATTCAAAGTTCGCTGATTAAATGTTAATCCCATCAAAAAACCCTTCCAAATTGACATAAAATTAACCACCACAGACAGCATGTATAAATACTGTATTATCTTTCTCTGACAATTCCAATTTTGTCTGACATTCTAAACTAGAGTATTTTAGGAGGTAAAGCAGTTGGAGAGCCACATGATGTTTCTCTTTCCATAGTGGTTGAATAATAGTAATATACCCTCTTGGGGGGAGTGGTGTAAAATAGTCTCAACTCTATAAAGCATTTTTCAGTCCACAGTCTCACTGGTTTCTCACAGAGGACAAGTCAGCTAGTCCAAAGCACTCATTTTTCAGATAAGGAAACTAAGACCTGGATGGGAGAAGACGCTTGGCCAAGGTAATCCCACATGATAAAGTTGTTGGGAAACTAGGACAGCTGAGCCCAGAGCCCAGCCCAAGGTTTCCCCACTTCTTACTTAAAGTGTGTATTAATTGGCAAGTAATGAAACTAAAATTCAAGCAGCTTCTTTGAGTAGGTTTGGGATTCTTTTTTTACATCTTTATTGGAGTATAATTGCTTTACAATGTTGTGTTAGTTTCTGCTGTATAACAAAGTGAATCAGCTATACGTATACATCTAACCCCATATCCCCTCCCAATTGCGTCTCCCTCCCACCCTCCCTATCCCACCCCTCTAGGTGGTCACAAAGCACCGAGCTGATCTCCCTGTGCTATGTGGCTGCTTCCCACTAGCTATCTATTTTACATTTGGTAGTGCATATATGTTAATGCCACTCTCTCACTTCATCCCAGCTTACCCTTCCCCCTCGCCGTGTCCTCAAGTCCATTCTCTACATCTGCGTCTTTATTCCTGTCCTGCCCCTAGGTTATTCAGAACCAATTTTTTTTTTAGATTCCATAACTGTATAACAAAGTGAATCAGCTATACGTATACATCTAACCCCATATCCCCTCCCAATTGCGTCTCCCTCCCACCCTCCCTATCCCACCCCTCTAGGTGGTCACAAAGCACCGAGCTGATCTCCCTGTGCTATGTGGCTGCTTCCCACTAGCTATCTATTTTACATTTGGTAGTGCATATATGTTAATGCCACTCTCACTTCATCCCAGCTTACCCTTCCCCCTCGCCGTGTCCTCAAGTCCATTCTCTACATCTGCGTCTTTATTCCTGTCCTGCCCCTAGGTTATTCAGAACCAATTTTTTTTTTAGATTCCATACATATATGTGTTAGCATACAGTATTTGTTTTTCTCTTTCTGACTTACTTCACTGTGTATCCAGGGTCTGGTAAGGGAAAAACTGTGAAAGACCTTGATATTTTAGTGGTTGTCCTGATTAGCTCCTCCACCTGGGTTATCTCTGCCTCTCCTTGTCTTTGTGCTATTTTACAACTCAGTACAGATATAAATTAAGTTGTAGAAAATTGATAGTAATGCAAATAATTCCTGTCCAGAGAAATGCAAATTGTGTCTAATGGAATGCAACTGATTATTACCCTTTAGATAGTGACCACTTTTGGACCCTTTTCTAAGGGTGCAAAATTCATTTCAGCATTCCATATTTGACTAAAAATATGTGACACTGTGAGTTTGCTCTTGAATTCACTCTAACATCTGGTTGCCTCATTAATTAATGAGTTAAAAAAATCTTTGGCATATATTCATTTTATATGTGTATGAGAATCATGATTATATCCTCTTTTAAAATGTATCCTTTAACAGGTCTTAGTGTAAACAATATTCAGACCCTATTGTCCCACACTACACTATGTTCCCACACCTCCCTCGAAGAATAAATTGAAGCTCCTGTGAGCTTCTGAACATCATGGAGAATAATAGCTCATTTTGTAAAGTTCTTTAATGTTGCTTTCATTTTCATCTCATTTGATTCCAACAATCAGCCTGTGAGAGCAGATATCATTCCCTTTTTGCAAATGAGCAAAATGAAGTCCAGAGGAAGAAACATGTTTTATAAAACCAAGATCGTCGAGCTATAGGAGGCAGAGCTGTGACCTCAGCATAAGTCTCCCGTCTCTAAGGCCTATGCTCATCCTCGTCTTTAAGTCATGTCTTCTTTCTCCACGAGAAATGCTGTAGACCCAGCCTGGCAGCTGGATCCCAGTGCAGGAGAGCTGCTGTTTCAGAAAAGAAGGGCCAAGAATTTGGATGTAATGGAAGTTCTGAGAAATAAGTTTCGCCACCAAGGATGTTATTCAGCTTCCTTTTCATTTTTCCCCTTGAACAAAAGCTGGCTTTACATTGTAATGGATTTAATTACTGCATGGAGATCTGAACAGATAGGAAAGCAACAGGCAGTGAGGACGGTGAGCATCATTTGAATTAGAGTTTTCATCTTTGTGATTAGTGTGGTTATTAGTGTTTACACTTGAAGTTTGTGTTAACAGGGCGTTACTGTGAATTTGAAACATTGAAGCAGGCCCGACTTCCTAGTATTTGTTTACTTATTAATCAGTCATTCATAATTGCTACGATGCTGACATATAAAATGCCCCCTGCATCCAACTTCCCGGCTCGACTTAATAAAGAGTAATATTGGGTCTCATTTAGTCAATGTTTCATGCTAATAGGTTGTTCTTATCTATTTTGGTGACCTCCCCACTGTGGACATTCTCTCCTTTGTCCTCAGACCACCGTGGAGAGGCAGATAAAGCCTCAGAGTTTATGAAAACAGCCTGAATTGGGGCTTAGTTTGCCATGTCTCTGGGAAAGCCATGCCTCCTCTCTGGGCCTCAATTTCCCAGCTGTAAAATAAGGGGTTTGGATGAGATGATCCCCATTTCCTTTCAGTTCTATGGCTCAGAGAGCAAATCAAATCAAAATGGAGAGATAACTGGAGAGTCATAGAAATGTAAAGTTGTGACTAAGAGATCATCTACCCTGATACATTAATTCTTCAACAGAGGACAAAGAGACCCAAAGCAGGTTAGTGATGTCCAAGGTCAGATAGCAGGTTAGAGTCAGAGCCTGAACCCGAATGCAGACTTTGTAATGCCTAAACTGGTCCCATTTGCTTCTTTTCCTTTAGTTGTAGCATAGTTTTAAAATAGAGTACATAATATATCAAATTATCAGACTCCCAATAAAACTTCCACCTAATTAGTATAAATGTTAATCTTTGGCCATATTATTCTATTTTCCTTTCTATCAATATAACCTTAAAATCCAGCTCAATTCCAAATCCTCAAATGACCATCCTCATAAATAACTACCATCCTGAGGTTTGTGTGTATTATTCCTATGTTGTTAATATTTTTATTACATATGAAGTACTCATTGTCTAGTTGATTGATTGAATTTTATTTTTCCCCTCTATTGGTTTGGAAACATACCTTCTATCTCTTGTCTTTTAGGTATTACCTTTACATTTTTAATATGCCTACTTGTTATTCAAAATGATCTCCATTGATCAGAATTTCTGCCCTCCTCCTAAGCAGAACCACAAATAATCCTTACCCTAAATCCCATGTAACTGGTTATCAACAATTTTGTTCTGCCTGCTTTAAACATCTTCAGTCACTTTTTTGATAGTTTGTTCTTATTTAGATTTAGGCACGTTACTTACATATGTTTTCTCATCATTGTTCGTTGTATATCCCTACTTGAACACGTGGAAGATGATATTCCATTGTCTTCAGGTTTCTAGATTTGCTGCTAGTAAGTTGTTTTAATCTGATTTAGTCCTAAGGATAATTTCTCTTTTCTCTTTAGTAACTTTAAAGATCTTCTCCTTGTTTTGGTATTCTGCATTTTTACTTCAAAATGTGTTAAGTGTGGATTCATATTTTTCTTTTTGCTGCTCTGGATGCATTATAAATCTCCAATCCAAAGGTTCATTTCTTTCTTCAACTGTGGAAAATTCTCAGTCATCTCATTGAATATTGACTCTCCCATTCTCCCTTCTTTCCCTATGAACTCCTATTAAAAGAGAGCTGTCTGCATTCTAGTTAATGTCCTGGAATCTGTCTTCCAGGCACTAGTTCTGTCTGCAAATGTCTAATCTGCTGTCTAAACTGTCCATCAAGTTTTCGATTTCAATTATTTTGGTTTTTCCGTTTCTAGAAGTACCATTTGCTTCTTTTTTAAAAAAAAATTATTTTATTTTTGGCTGTGTTGGGTCTTCATTGCTGCATGCAGGCTTTCCCTAGCTGTGGTGAGTGGGGGCTACTCTTCGTTGCGATGCGCAGGCTTCTCATTGTGGTGGCTTCTCTTGCTGCGGAGCACGGGCTCTAGGCACACGGGGTTCAGTAGTTATGGTGCTCAGGCTCAGTAGTTGTGGTTCGTGGGTTCTAGAGCACAGGCTCAGTAGTTGTGGTACATGGTCTTAGTTGCTCCACGGCATGTGGGATCTTCCTGGACCAGGGCTTGAACCCATGTCCCATGCATTGGCAGGTGGATTCTTAACCACTGCACCACCAGGGAAGTCCCGATCATATGGTAGTTCTATTTTTAATTTTTTTGAGGAAGCTCCATACTGTTTTCCATAGTGGCTGCACCAATTCATGTTCCCGCCAACAGTGCACAAGAGTTCCCTTTTTTCCATATCCTCACCAACACTTGCTATTTCTTGTCCGTTTGATAATAGCCATTCTGACAGGGGTGAGATGATCTCATTGTGGTTTTGATTTGCAATGCCCTAATGAATAATGATGCTGAACATCTTTTCATGTTGAGTTTCTTTTCAGAAACATTTTAATGTAAATCTTGAGGCTTAGGGATTCCTACAACACATAGGTGAAATACTTTTACTCTAAATCACTGCATAGTATGTACATATGGAGGCTTTTTTTTCAACACAGAATCCCAACAGAGACAAGCCTCTTTATAATCTCCCTGGGTTGGTGTTGTAGGCTGAATAATGACTGCCAAAGATATTCAGGTCCTAATCCCTGGAACTTGTGAATGTTAATTTATATGGCAAGAAAGACTTTGCAGATGGGTTTAAGTTAAGGATTTTGAGATTGGGAGGTTATCCTGGATTATCCAGCTGGACCCTAAATGTAATTACAAGTGTCCTTATAAGAGGGAGACAGAGGGAGATTTGACTACAGAGGAAAGAAGTCAATGTGAGAATGGAAGTATACACTGGATTGATGTTCTTTGTAAAAAAAGGAAAGGGCCATGAACCAAGGAATTCAAGAAATGCAGAACTACAAGCAAGAAAAGGCAAGAAAATGAATTGTTCTCTAGAGTCTCTGGAGAAAACATGGTCCTGCCAACACGTTGATTTTAGACAACGACCTCCAGAAATGTAAGAGAATAAATGTGCGTTATTTTCAAGCCACTAAGTGTGGTAATTTTTTACAGGAGTAACAGGAAATGAATACAGCTGGTAAGCAGAGTTTTTCTAGTCCTCTTTGGCTAAGAGTGCAGTAATTCAAAAGTCCCTACAGGAAAACTTGACTGGATTTTCCATAAAGGCTGGTAATTAGGATGTTGTCACTTCCACCAAGTCAGGCTGGGAAGACGTCAAATGACAAGATTCCACAACTCCTGTGATTGAAAATCAGTCTTGAGACAGGGGAAAAGAGACATGATTCCATGATTCTGAGCCTTTTTTACAAGCCAAATCAATGACTCTAGAGGATATATCATAGTTGTCAAGGGTAGTGGGGACAGAAAGTGGGTCTGCACTCTATGTGTTTTAAAAATTGCCACATGGACAGGAAAAGCATGTTGGGTAAATTAAATTTTTTTTATAATAACTTTTTTAAAACATCTTTATTGGAGTATAATTGCTTTACAATGGTGTGTTACTTTCTGCTTTATGACAAAGTGAATCAGCCATACATATACATATATCCCCATTTCTCCTCCCTCTTGCATCTCCCTCCCACCCTCCCTATCCTACCCCTCTAGGTGGTCACAAAGCACCGAGCTGATCTCCCTGTGCTATGAGGCTGCTTCCCACTAGCTACTTTACGTTTGGTAGTGTATATATGTCCATGCCACTCTCTCACTTTGTACCACCTTACCCTTCCCCCTCCCCGTGTCCTCAAGTCCATTCTCTAGTAGGTCTGTGTCTTTATTCCCATGTTGCCCCTAGGTTCTTCATGACCACTTTTTTTCTTTTTTTTTAGATTCCATATATATGTGTTAGCACATGGTATTTGTTTTTCTCTTTCTGACTTACTTCACTCTGTATGACAGACTCTAGGTCCATCCACCTCACTACAAAGAACTCATTTCTTTTTATGGCTCAGTAATTTTCCACTGTATATATGTGCCACACCTTCTTCATTCATTCATCTGTCAATGGACACTTAGGTTAATTCCATGTCCTGGCTATTGTCAATAGTGCTGCAATGGACATTGTGGTACATGACTGTTCTTGAATTATGGTTTTCTCAGGGTATATGCCCAGTAGTGGGATTGCTGGGTCGTATGGTAGTTCTGTTTTTAGTTTTTTCAGGAACCTCCATACTGTTCTCCATAGTGGCTATATCAATTTACATTCCCAGCAACAGTGCAAGAGGGTTCCTTTTCTCCACACCCTCTACAGCATTTATTGTTTATAGATTTTTTGATGATGGTCATTCTGACTGGTGTGAGGTGATATCTGTTTGTAGGTTTTTGGGTTTTTTTTTTGCGGTACGTGGGCCTCTCACTGTTGTGACCTCTCCCGTTGCGGAGCACAGGCTCCAGATGCGCAGGCTCAGCGGCCATGGCTCACGGGACTAAACAGACCAAAAAAGGGGGAGAAAGTACTACAGGGTAAAAAGTGACCACCACAAGATATAAAAGAAGAAAAAAATAAGGGCTTTGGGAAGCTAGGAAGGCTGTGCTATGGATCAGGGTGAGGGTGCCTGGTAAGGCAAACTGTAGGGAGGCTCAATGGAGGGGCATTAAATCACACACACACTTCAAAATTCTTCACTGTGAAAAGTGAAAACCAATAACCCAACATCAATACAAACGGTTTCAGGCTGTCAGCATGTTGCATTGTATTCTACCTTCCACAAACAATTATTATGTGCCTATTATATATGGGGGATTGATTCCACTGAAAAGAAAATTATGACATAGCCATGGAATCAGCCTGGTTTCTGGGAAGGAGTGGCACACTGTTCACCAGGAGACCTGCGGTCCAGCCCTGACATGAGAAGTGACCTTGAGTCATCTGTTTCCCCTTCAGCTTTGGTTTCTTCTCCCACACATCAGGACTCTAAAATTCCCTGGCCGCTCTAACATTCTAAATTTGAATAAGGAGGATGTTTATCTATGCTGTTGTCTTCTCTTTCATTACTCATTCTTGTTTTCATGTCTTAAATTATTTTCCTTTTCTCTTTTTCTCGTTTCTTTCTCCTCCTCCTTTTGGGATGGCTCCTCCCCTCCCCTCCCTCATGGTTATTCTCCTTCTCACGTTCAGTGTCTGCATATTTTCTTCCTCATTACCTAAGCACATGTAAATTGGCCATGTTGCTGATGCGGAAGCAATTTTTTAAATTGGTTAAAATGTACCAACGTCAAACATGACGAATTCTTCCACTTTTGGACTCCTCATGATTTTAATCATCCCAGATCAGCCATTTAGGAAATGACAGCATGAAAAACAAATTCCCTTAGCATCAAATCTTTTGTTTTGTCTTTTGATGGTGTGTGTGAGTGTGTGTGTGTGTGGTATTTGCCAAAGTTGTTAGTGGGTTTGGGCATTATTTAACTCATTAAGTAGCACTGAACACCTGCTGTGTACCAGCATTGGCTGGGTAGGTGGAGATGGAAGAGAGAAAAAAGAAAGCAATTTCTAGTGTCTGCAGTCGGAATGGGATTTGGGTGCTTGGTGGGTAAGAGCATGTCGGCATGGTTAAAAGTAAAGAAGGAAGCTTTGGAGGCATAACAGTGGTATTTTGGCCCAAGACCCGGGAATGCCTGACTCTTGCTTTAGGAAAGAATTCTTGGGTGTTACTGAATATACAGTAACCTGCAGCAGCAGAGAAAACTGCCACCTTGGCACTGAGGCCCGGCCTGATAATCCCTGATAAAGGGCTGTCTGTTAAAAGCTGGCTTAGAAAACATGAGTTAAGCCTATTAACTGCCTTTGTAAGCACCAAATCTCCATCTTGGGATTCATACATTCAGGCATAACCGTGCAAAGGGAAAGAAAGAGAATTGGCCCCAGAGGGACCTTGAACGCGCTCACTCAATCAGCCATGAATGGAAGTCAAAGGCCAAAAGGATAACCAATCTGGCCTGGGGCCAGGCTTTACCTGGGTTTCAGGCAAAAAAGCAAGAGAGAACATAGCACAACATGCTGCTTGTATGCTTGTATAAGGTACTGTAAGCCAGGCCACAAGTAAACCGGGCTTACTGAATGTCCTGGCTCTGGACAATGAGTAAATTCTTCTGCCTTTGAAGGGGGAGTAGCTGGAGAGGGCATGCTCCCTACTACCCCCACTCCCCATCAGTTCAGGAGGAGGTACTGACCTGATGTAGCTTGAATGAGTTTATGGGAAGAGCAAAAGCACTCCCTCCTCTAACAGGGTCCTGGATAAAAGACATCGCTAATGACAAATTCAGGATGGAGGAGTGCACTCAACCGCACTTCAGGTTATGTGAGCAAGTTCATGAAAGTGGGCAAAGAACTGTATCTGGAGAATATGGTGAATTATATTCTGATTTCTGAGTAAGTGCTCAAACGAGCAAAGTGGCTCACCCAATGCCACACTGTATACCTAAGGCCCAAATAGAGCTTCTGACTCCAAGTCTGGGGTTCTTCACATTTCACCACGGCTGCCAGGGTAATAGGCACCTGTCTGTGTGATGGGTCATAGCAGGTGGGCAGAGCACCTGGGAAAAGGCGGAGCATAGAAGATGAAATCCCTGTCTTTCAGGAGAGGGCAGGACAGAGGAAAATGGAAAGAGCACAGCAAAGACCTAAGCAGAGAGGAGAAGGGGACCAGGCTGATTTTCTAAGAAGGCCCAGAGACAGAGGTCAGGATATGAGGCCAAGGTAGGGTTTGATTGCAGACAATGCAGGAGCAGCCCCTGAGCCAGTGTGACAATGTCAGAGGGCTCTTGCAGCCAACCCACCTGGGGCTGCCTTCTCCAGCTAATCCACCAAGGCTTCAGGGAATCTACTGGTGTGCTCTGGGTTGCTATATGAAAGATATTGCCCTGAATTGAAAACAGACCTCCAGCTCTCCTTACCTGGAGGGAGAAATAGGCCCTTTCAGAAAATCCAAATGATATGGGAGTTTCTACATCCCTACACCTTCAGCAGGCACTCCATAAGTGTCTGATTTGCCCACACCGCATTTGAGAGTGGACATAAACGTGTCCCATATACTGGTGGGAAAGTGGGGCTATTACAGACAAAGTACCCATAAAGAAGGAATCGGGACAATCACCTTCCTGAAACATCAATGTGTTCACCAACCAGGAAGCTTACCTTAATCCCCAGGATCTAGAGTTTTTATCGGGGTCTTATTGACAGAGATTTGAATATGACCACGCATGTAACACTGTGGCTTCAAAGTGAGACGATGGTTTGAAGGCTGGGTTAGCCCCTTACTAGTTCCATGGTTCTAGGCAAGTTATCTCACTTCTCTGACCCTCAGTTTCCTCATCTGTAAAGCAAAGATAAACAATACCTACCTCCAAGTGTTCATCTAAGGGTAAGATAAAATAAACAACATTTGGACATAGTATGTGCTCAGTGAAAAGTGCCATTACTCCTGGTGCCATTTGTTATCCTACATATTATAAAATATACTAATTACCTGCTATAAAATATACTAATTACCTGCTATAGAACAGTAATTCCTAAACTCAAATGTGCTTAAGAATCATCTATGGAGTTTGTTAAAAGTGTGGATTCTCAGTCCCATCCCACTCTGAGAGATTCTGAGATGGAGCTCTGAAACATGCATCCCCAAGTGCCTCTGATCACCCTTTGAAAAATATTGCCATAGAGTTATATTTTAAGTTTAAAATATGACTACTCTGGGCTCATGGCTCAAATGTGTCCAGGTTAGGCTTATATCCTTAAGATTTCCAACTCTTCTTCCTTACCCTCCCCTCCAACCCCAAGCACAAAGGAGGTAGAAGGTGTTTAAAACAAGCTGTTACTGTTATTAGCATCACCCTTGGGTATTTCCAAGTGCAGCAGCACTCAACATTGGCAACATACAATGATCACTTGGAGAGTTTGCAACCATCCCCATGCCCGGGCCACACCCCAGACCAATTAATGAGGACCTCTGGGTGGCCTTAGGCATAAAGGTTTTGGAAGCTTGCCAGGTGATTTCAATGTATAGCTAAGTTGAGAATCACTGCTGTAGATCCACTTTCCCATCTTCCCTTCAAATCTTCTCCCTCACCTAGTTTCCACCGCATGCCTGATATTAGGGTATTTCCTCTCAAAGCTTGTCTATGTTCACGCAACAAGTTTCCTCATTTTATTGTTGTTTTTCCTGATCCACCGATGCCTCTTAACCTGGCTGCATTTGGCATTGATGTCCTATTCACCACTCTGTTCACACTCGCCAGACACAACACTGTTGCTCTAGGAAAACTCTATCTTCAGAGTGGGCATCAGATGGAAACATGCAACCGTCTTTCAAACATTTTTGCCATTTCCTCCCAATAGAGTGTTTTCCCCACTCTTGCCTACTTGTCCTGTGAGAACTCATGCCAAGTTCTCCTCCTCTGTGAAGCCACCTCTACCTATCCCATGCCAAGGTAGAACGACCCCTATTCTTGACTTCACTAATAAGCAGCTACATCATGTGTTACGAAATTATATCTATATATTGAGAGGGGAAGGTGCTAAGGTAACGGTAACCACCAGAACTTCTTGTGGGAAAGGAACTGTACATGTTTGGAAAAATTATGAGTGCTTGGGGTAGAAGTTTATACCAAGAGGGATGTAAAACAGATCAGTACTACTTTGATCAAAATCCATGAAGGATTATTTATTACTCCAGGAGGAATATAAGAGGACAACCACCCTGTGATGTGATGCACACCATGATTTCTTCAAAATCCTGAGTAAGCTCTATATGCATTACAAAATATTCGATAAAAGTAGATTTCTCGGGGCACTGCTAAAGGGTCTGAGTCCAGGGTATTGTAAGGAAAGACAGGTCACATGGACAACGGCTTAGAGACAAGCAGTAAACAGAGAGCTCTAACAGAAACCTTAGAGATCTGGAGTATCACAGGATGTGGGCTGTGGATTAAGGCTAGGTTTAACCAGACATCCAAGGAACACAGAGGTCTCAAAGGATATCTGGATTACATTCGAACATTCTCTATGCCCACTGAACTGTGAGTTTTCTAATGGCAGGGCCTATCTCCACTATATCCGAGTTCTCCTAGTGCCCAGCCCAATTCCTGGCACGTGAGATGCTCTAAATAAGTGTTTGGAGAATGAACAATACAGGCAGCATTAATATAGACTTTATCCTAAGGTCAAAGGAAGCACCAGTCTTCTGTCTGTGGCTATTCTGTGGCTAAGACTGAATTTACTTTCATTCACCACTTAGACACTATTGAACTTCTTTCTCCAAACATTGTTACTCAGAATTTGATTAATTCGAGCTCAAAATGACATTTCAAAATCCCGTTCCCAAACACATAGCTCATTAGAAATGCCAGCCACTATTTACAGTTTCACTTCATTGAAATATGATGATGCCAGGCAGGCAGCGATGTGTATTCAGTGGAATTCAATTTTCCTGATCACTGGCTCCATCCATCAGTCTACTTGCAAAGGGCTGATGCAAGCATCAATCCACCTTGTATAGATGATGGGTGAGCTGCTCCTATTATTTCTGCATGTGGGAAGGGTTGTTAGACTCTAATGATGGGATTCTGGAGGATCACTTTATTATTGTTGTTTTAAGCTTTACTGAGTTCCTACCATGAGCCAGGAGTTTTACTATGTGTTCATATTTAATCTTTATGCCTGACATTTTGTGGCTGAAGAATTTGAGACAGAGGACTTGGGGGGAATTGTTTGTGGTTACAGAGCTGGCAATGTGTAGAGCCGGGATTCAAATGCGCTTCTTTTGATTCCCAAAATGAGTTACCATCCATTATGCTGCTTCTCTTCTTGGGGGTTGTTTTGGGGCCAAAGCAGGGGAGCAGAGAGAATGATTAAGAAAGGACTCTGAGACAAGTTGAACAGGAAGAGTGACTGTGGTTTATTATTCATCATGCTCATCGCCTGTCAACCCTTCCTGTGACCCCCACTGTGCCTATATAAACATTTGTCACTGTAGCTGGAAGGCCACACTTGGCTGTTGGCCAGTTCCTCCTCATGTGATGTGAGCTCCGAGAGGATACACACTGGGCACGTACACTCAGTGAAGCATCCAGACCCAGAGGAGCAAACGCAGTGTAGAGAGGAGATGCCTTGAGGGCAGTGTCATACAGACAGAAGTCCAGGGAAGGAATCTTTGTGGATCCTGCAGGAAAGCAGCTTCCTCTTTGGGTTTACCACAGGGCATGGCCAGGGCGTCTGACTCAGACAGAGGGCAGAAAACAGGGAAGGACCCACCCAGAATCCCAGTCTACCTGGTAGCTGTGCCAACCCGAATCCCTCTCAGGATAAAATCTGCATAGCATCCTCCCCTTTCTAATCTAGGCAGAGTCAAGAAAATACCTCTGTGGGACTTTCAGCAACTCCATCAAAGTCTGGGGGCAATGACTACTGTATCTTTCAAGCTTCAGGAAACTTTCCTTGTTGCTCATAATTGTGTCAAGAAACATCTGTTAACCTGTAGCTACTTTCAATTTATGAAATGCATGGAACATCTCAAACAGAACCTTTATTTTTTTGATCCTTAGGCAAAGTTTAAGAAAAGTGGAAGCATGCTTCTCTTTTCAGGCAATAATTCTAGCTGATAACAAGACCAAAGCTGATCAATAACTGACCTCAATTTCTCTGAAACCTGAATTACACATTATGAATATTCCCTCCACAAGTAGGATAGTTTTTCAAAGCCATCACTTTCTTTATTAGAAAGTCGGGGTGTTTTCACAGACCTTTGGATTTGCCTACAGGGCCTGGTTAACAAAGAAAAGGATTACTCATAAGACACATAGCAAACCTGGAGTCGGTTGGGCTGATACTATTTTTTCCATTTCACAGATGAAGAAACTGAGGCTCAGAGAGTACACCTGAATTATCCAAGTTCACACAGCTAAATAATGCTGTCACTGGGATGACACCTGTGTACTCTGTTGCCCAGTTCAACATCATGCTGTGCATTAAGGACTGACTCATGCCAACATCCTGTGAACACAGTCATATTTTATCATTCAACCCTGAATCCTTAAACCTTGAATCTTATTCATTTCTCCTAGAAAAAGAAACCAGGTTAGGTACGAACTGCTATTTTTAAATATAATCTGACTCTACTCTGAAAAGATAAACTTGAGGAAGCCATTCTGGTGGGCAGTAAAAAGTCATAGTAGGTTCAGTGTCTGAAAATCCAATATAGATTTCAACATTCAGGTTACTAAGCAAAGAGTCTTAGATAATCTTTCTAATCCTATTAAGGGCTAACTGCTCTTCCCAACTCAGCTGCTAAAGTTCAATTACACTGCCAGTCAGAATAAACACTCTAGGTCAAATATGTCACTGTTTTGCTCTTGCTCAGGCTAAATATTTTATTCTTTTTGGACAGCAAGTATTAGACCTTCAAAATGTGTGTGTTAGTGTGTGTGTGTGCATGTACACTGTTTCCAAGCCCTAGTAATTACAAGGTAAGTTTTAAAGTAAATATTATAAAAGTTGTCTAGAAATTGGGTAATTAATAATCCTGATTGATACTCTGTGTTCCAGTTGCAAAAAAAGGAGAATGGGGGCTTCCCTGGTGGCGCAGTGGTTGAGAGTCCACCTGCTGATGCAGGGGACATGGGTTCCAGCCCCGGTCCGGGAAGATCCCACATGCTGCGGAGCAGCTGGGCCCGTGAGCCATGGCCGCTGAGCCTGTGCATCCGGAGCCTGTGCTCCGCAACAGGGGAGGCCACAACAGTGAGAGGCCCGCGTACCGCAAAAAAAAAAAAAAAGAGAATGGGGAATAGAAATATTTGAAAAGACACGAACAGGTAGAGTGGCATATCAACACTGACACATACACAACATAAATAATCTCTCAAATGTATAAAGTATACTATAACTTATAAAGCGCTTTCACCCACGAACATCTCTACTGTGACTCTCAACACTGCCCCATGTATGAAGTAGGCAGAATAAGTATAAATAGCAGCATTTTTAAAATGAGAAAACAGAAAGATAGGTTCAGATCTAGCGTCTTGTTTGGGAGCCTTGAGTCCAGAACTTCCCCTACACTGTCATTTCCACATACCTATTAACCCTCACTTATATAGTGTTTACCAGCAGAAGAAACCATTAAAAGTGCTTTATGTTGACTCACTTAATGTCTAGATGTACATACTCTGATTCAAAATGCAATTGACCTTTTCATATAAACCCACCAAAATATAATCCATGGTGTGTGTGGGTGGATGTTCATTACAAAAAAAAGTTTACCGCTGGCAGGGTGCAATTTTAAACGGTTTGTGCTGCATTTGTACACCACTAAACACTCTTCACAATGCTTTCTCCCATACAGTCTCTTTTGATCCTCACCAGATCTGCATTTGACACAGCAGGGAAGCTGAGGCTCTGTCCCCTGAGACTAAGTCACACTAGCCATCTTTTGACAAGAAGTCATGCTGTTAGTGCTGGTGGGTGGTACATGCTGGAAGGGAAGTGGGGAGGAAAAACATAAGGGGTGGGGAGTGGGGTGGAAGAAAAACCCAAGGGGTGAAGAGTGGCTCAGAGGGCAAAGTCCTCGAAGCAAGGAGAAAGCTCGCTTTGAGTGGCCCCGGGATCAAGATGAGGCTTTCTTTAGCTTTGTGCTTCGGCCTTCACTGACATCCGTCCTTCTCACTTTCCAGATTTACACTCCTTCACTGTGAACCGTTTATGTGCTCAAGAGGCTGTGCACGCAGACAGTCTCCTCACAGGGACCTTGTAATTCTACCTGCATCCACACTCTGGGGCCTGATAAGGAAAGAGGGCAGATGATGTGGGAGCTGAGAGAGCAGTGGCCATTGTCCCCCGTGGCAGCCTGATAGGGTGGAATAATTCACAGGATGCACAGCCTGAAAGGTGTGGGTAAAACATGCAGGTATCCTCTTAAGTCATGGTGACAGCTCTGCCACATTCATGCCTGGGTGCTGGAGCCATCTCACTCAATCCTGCACCCTATGGTGCTGGTATCTTGGGGCAAGGTGAGGTCACAGATTGTGGGTCAGGACTTTAGGGTTCTAACCACCAGTTGGCAAGAATGCCCAGCCTTGTCATTTAATTTTTATCTTTAATAATCATTTATCATCCACTGAAAATGAGCATCATACCAAGAGCTGGGAACAGAAGTAGACTCTCATTTATTATAACTTATTTTATATTTTATTTAACTTATTATAAATTAATTTATATATTAACTTATGTAACATTCACTATATACTAGGCACTGGTCGAATTGCTTTATTACTAATTTAATCCTCACTCCAACAATAAGAAGGATATTACTATCTCCATTTCACAGATAAGAACATTGAGACATAGAAACGTCAAGAAACTTGCCTGAGGTCACACAGCTAGTGACTGTTAGAACTGGAATTTGAATCCATGCTCCGTAAATTCCGAGTAAATGTTTGTAACCACTGTCCTTCAACATCTCTGCCCTAAATAAACTGTAATCCAGAGGGCCAGACCAACATATAGACATGATAGAGCATGATTGTTGTAATAGAGACATATGCAAAGTACTACGGAAAGTTAAACAAGCTGAACTGCCCAGCACTTCTCCTGTCCTGCCAGCTGTAACCCTGACCTCCTCGCACCCTATTCTCACCAGCTTCCTAGTGACCTAGTCCCATATCTGACTCAGAGACCAACCCTATCACTGTGAGGGGGGGGATTTCAAGCTTCCTATGCCAGGAGGGCAGGGCACTGGCATGAAGACAGTCTGGTTTCTGGTCCTGCTTAGGTCCCTGCTCTCTAAATGGGTGTCTTCTGCCTTAATCTTCTGACCAAGCCCCATGTCCTGTCACTGGTCCAGTAAATTCCACTTCTGCCTTGGCCCCTGCTTGTGCTCTTTGGAAAGTACACTAATTTCTCTCTGTATCTGGTGGATGAGAAAGGGATCTGGTTGTAATATTTCAGTTCTCATCCAAGACCAAGGTACTCTTCCCCTCTCACTACTTCGAGTATGTCCCTCCAATGCCTGGACATAGAAGATAACCTCCTCTATGGGAGAGGGCCTCTTCTCAGTCAATGGCCAGTGGGTGTTTTCCCACTGGAACTTCTAAACAAGCCCTTGAGGTCTTGCATGCCTTTAGGACTGAAGCTCTGCCTTCTCTCTCCAGTCCTCTCTCCATTTCTACATCCGAGGTCCTGAGACTGCTGACCAATGTCACCACAATTGCTTGCCTCTCCCAGACACCTCCCTTACCACTCCCCTTCCCTAATCACATGCCAGGACCACCGTCTCTCTCCACACCCTGTACATCCTCTGCTGCATTTACCACAGCCCTCTCCTGTCCTCTGCACCTGTTTCTGAAAGATTATCCTGATGTCTCCTCCAGCAACCTCTGCAATTACCAGTAATTTGTCAGCAATCTTCACACTCGGACTGTTTGTTTATATCAAAGTCTAGCCAATGGTCTCACCTTTTTTTTTTTTTTTTTTCACGTTTTGTCTCAAGAAAATGAACCATTCCTGACACTTAAGACACTGGCATTTTTCACTTAGCTTTTTCTTCTAGATATGTGAAACAAATGCTCTGACTGTATAATCAAAGGGAGCAGAAGATAAGGGTTTGGTCCCAAAACACTGTCATAAATATATTTGACATTTTTTGACAGTTTAAGATATGCTAGGCTCCTACTACATGCTTATATTCATTTTCTTATCCATCCTTAGAAAGCTCTATGAAATTGGCAATTACAACTATTTTACAAGTGAGGAAACTGAGGCATGAAAAAATAAACAATTTGATGGTCACACAACAAGTGGAGGAACCAGTTCTCAAACCCAGGTCTGTCTGCCCCTAAAGCTGAGTTCTAACAGCCAATATTTTTCCTTCTTCACTTCTTCCTTCTGAGTCTTGTTTTCCTTACTGTAAAATAAGGGGGTGAGATGGATCACAGGACTTCAAAAATCTGCTTCAGCTTGAGAAGAGTGTGTATCCAGCGAGACAGATCAGAGTTTAATATGACTCTTGTCTCTCTTGCCTTCTGCTTTCTGTGGTTCTCTCTGGAGAGGCAGCGGCACTGCGTTCAAGTCTGAGGGGTGTCCTATGAAGGAGGGGGCTGGCGCAATCTCGGAGGCTTGAAGCAAATTATATTCAGTCCCACAGTAACTCTCTTACAACTGCAGCAAATTTAGTGTCATATATATTAGGAGCCTAATAATTTTTAGGAAAAAATGGAAAGTTTAGAGTTTGGAAAACTTGTAGACAAGAGAAACCTGAAGGCATGTCTTCATCTAACTTAGAGAGTAGCTCTGATTTGGAGTTAAGCCAGTTTTGAGGATGTTCAGTGATGAGGCCAATGGAATCCCCCTCACCCCCACGCCCCCTCCCCTACCCCCTGAAAAAAAAGAAAAAATCTTAAAGGGGGAAGGACATGGGATATCATATTACCCAATGTCTTCATTTTGCATATGAGTGAACTCAGGCTGGGAGAGGGTCCAGTTGCATGGTAACTCAGTCACAGGACAGTACCGTGAGCTGTTGTAGGTATTTTTACAGCGGGTTTTTTTGCTATAAATATCTTTGCTGTAAGCATTTTTACTGCAAACATTTTGACCACACAACTAATTGGCTTTAAGGCAATTCTGTCTTGGAAGATAAAATAACTGGTTGACAGTTTTTGGTTTGCCAGTTTGGATTCAACTGGTTGAAATGCATTAGTGGTTCTTCCAGTCAGAGATGTTATTGATGGCTTTATGGAGCGGACAATGACTTACATCAAGAGTTGGTATATTTGGAAACACACTACATTGGAGAAGAAAGAGTCTGAGGGCCCTGATGGTGCAGAGTTGAATCCACATTTCCCATAGAACTTTGGAATGTCTATCAGTGAACATGTGACAAGATGCCAAGAACAAACAACTGTATAGAGGCTTTCACAATGCGATACAAAGCTCGGTTACAAATATGCGTCCTAGTACTGTATTTGGAAGCTGATACCTCTTAATGAAGGAAGAAATTGTAGCAAAAAAGAAAAAGTGCAATGCCGAACCAGGAGACTAAGCAACAAGCAAAAAAAAGTGTATAAACACTATGAATAAAAGACTTGGAAGACAAACACTTAGGTACAAACAAATCACAAAATATCATTTATTTGCACAGGATTGCTATGAATCTACACACATTTAAATGTATTCAAATATTCTGTATTTTGTAATAAAGTCTTTGTTATTCATTTTTCATGTTTTATTATGTCCTTCTTAATGTCCCTCTTTCATTTTTCATGATTTTATCTTTTATGGCAAAATTGCATTATGACCAATCAGTTATGCCATGAAAATGTTTGCAGCAAAGATGCCCAACAAAGATACTTTTGGTGAAAATACCCCACATGGTTATTATCATCCTGTGTTATAATAAAGGAAACTTAATGTCACAAAGCTTGATGGTTGATGGGTTTTCCTGAATTACTGCATTCCACACAAAAGAAGGAAGAACTGAAATCTGAATTGCAACACCACCTGCTCTCTGTGAAGACTTGAGCAGTCTTTGCTTCTACACCCACTGGGTACATCTTCCAGCTGAATGTTCTGCAGGAAACCCCTTCATCTCCAAGGCATTAATGCAGATGACATTATAGTTCTTTGCAATCACAGCTTATGACTTTGTTATTATCAGTATTTTGAAGAATATATTTAACAGTGTTAAACTTACTGAAGTTGTTCAGTTCCATCCAAAAAAAGGATTGACCAAGATCAAATTAGCATTTAGTTAGCTATTTTAAATACAATTCAAGCTTGTTGAACAATGATGACAGAATGTCTCAGAATTGATCATGTATTGAATTGCCCTTCAAATTCAAGTTCTCCCATGCTTATGAGAAAAGTGCAAAAGGGAGGTGTGGGCTGACAAAACAAAGACACTTCTTCTCCATCATAGAAGAGCAACCAGAATAATTTCTTTGCATGGCAATTCTCAGAGTAGAGTTTCAGAAAATTTCCAAGAGTCAGAATGATTCCCAAAGCCAGATTTTGAGTAAGATATTTTGAGATCCCACACAGAGGTCCCTGTGAGAAGCTAGTGGTGGAGGAGACAGAGTCAGGACCAAGACTCTGGGAACGTCTCTGACTTACAAGCTGACTCTGAGTGTGGTGGCCATCAATTCAAACTGCATCATCCACAGGAGTGTGGGAACTCAGCTCATGTGAGCTGGTAGAGCCAGAAGGGAGATCCAGTCTGACAGGTGGGACGTGAGGCAGGAGTGCCCCAGGCAAAGGTGACGTGGACACAGGTAAGTGGAACAACACAGTGGCATAGTCCAGATGAACTGCTTTTTTGAGCAGGACCCCAGGACTCACTGGGAGTTGGGAAGGAGAAATAGGATCCAGTGCCCAAGAAGAGAATGGCCACACACAGGTAGAGCACCTGGGCCTGGTTAAATGGCTAGTATTTATAAACACTCCAGCCTCAGCAGGAAAATGGGGAAGAAACGACTATTCATATTGACTGACCAAGCATAGCAGGAAGTAGATGAAGCCTGTAGCTTGGATGAGGGAGCATGCCAGGCCAGAGCCCACCTCAGCATAGTGACTTCCAAGCCCAAGAAGCAGAAACTACCCTAGGCCTCTCCTGGTAGATGTGCTCAGTGTACTCCAGGTCTCCAAGCTTGACTTGGGGAAGAGAGGTAGAGGCCTCGATGCCCAACACCACACAAAGTCTGGAAGTCAGGGACTGGCACTTATGCTTTGGAGGCCACTGCTCATCTACACTGCAGCTATAGCATCATAGAAGGACATGTGGCTAATTTCTGGCAGAGAAAGAACGCAGGTACCATTCTTCTGCCTTGATGTCTGGGCCTCTTTCCATCACCTTCAATTAGGGGACCTGTCAGGTACTAAGAAACTCACCTCTTCTGAGTGAGATGGCTACCATCAGGTCAGTGTGTTGCCCCCACTAAGTAACATATTTGTACTTAATAAAGGCATATCCAAGGTCAAAAAAATGTAGTTCCTAAACCTAACATCAGCATATTTTCTAGGATGGTATAAATTTTGGGCTCTGATGCTTGGCTTATAAGGAAGAAGAAGGAAGAATATAAATTGGGGGATAGGTTTGGGGATTTTTGTGTTGTGGGCTAGTTGTGAGTCAGCCTTACATCCTTCTCAAAGATTTTCCTGATCTAAGAAGTAACCATTATGGAAACTTCTCAAATTTTCTAGCACTTGAATATTTTGGAAGCATTATGCAGTTTTATGATCACAAATTTGGAGATACAGAGTATATTTTAGTATCCCCATTTGACAGTTACAGTTAACTTCAGACAATGGCGTCATCTGTCCCGAGTTATCAGTTGTCAGTAGAAGAGTTTGAGCCCAGACTTGCTCCTATATCTTCTGAGTCTCAGACCCTGGGCTTGTGTAAAAGAAAAATTTTGTTCCAGACACTTGTTAAAAATGACAAGACTGACTTTATTTGAGATAACTGCAGTAGGGAAGAGACTTCAGTGTATCAACTGAGCTCAACTCCACTGAACAAGAAGCAGGAGGCTTTTTAAATTCTGGAGGATGCTGAAGGAAAAGTACTGAGGGCTGTTAAGGGGTGGGCAGTCAGTGTGATTAGGCCATCTGTGTTTGCTAATTGGTGCTTTTCAAAGTTAGGCTCCCACTCTCCCTCAGAGACTGGGAGACCTTGACTCTTTCTTGGTGATTACATTTCAAAGGGATGGCTCCCAAGTCCTTGAAAAAGAAATGCCGGGGTTGTAGGAGATACATTTCAAAAGGACAGAGAAAGGATTTACCATTGTAACTTTTCTGAAGTATATGCTCTAAGAAAAGGGGAGACAGAGGCTTATAGTCAGGTTTTAGCTGGAACAAACATTACCTTCTTTTGGTAGCATTAAGCTTTCTCAGGCAGGCTCTTCAAGGAGGCTTGGAGTTGCCATCCTAGGGACACAGCCTCGAGCTGATAGAAGTCATGCTAGAGTTTGTTCAAGTCTCCTAGTGGGTGGGCGGGGGAAGTAGATGAAGTCGTTTGTGCCAAGAGTTGTGCAGTTTTCACCTGCTACCATTGCATGTGGGCTCTCCATTTCAGTGCTAGGTGGGCTGGATCTCAGGCTTCCTGGGAGAGCTCCCTGATGCCAGCCCTAGAGAGAAGTTCCTTCATGTTTTAGAGTCCTGACAATCCCAAGACTCATCAAGAGCCAGGCCTGCTCTCAGTTTCTTACTATCCTACTAGGATCCAAGGGGAAGGATTACTTTCTCCTAGGCTAAAGGATCATCTCTCCCGCTTTCTGCCTTGTGTCTAAGGAGTACCGTTGTCCTGTAGCTGTTAGACAACTGTGGCCTTGCACCCTAGAGGGAGCTACACTTTTCAGTAAATCTATTTGCCATAGGCTCTGGAAACCTTGCTGAAGGACTCAGGGGGAAGCAGAGATATTATTATTATTTTCCACTGTTTGATTCATGTAGCATTCATTAGATGATTATAGCTGTTGGGATTTGATGGATGGAGCAGTCTGTCTTGTCACTGTATTTCTGAGTCGCTCTGTAGCTACTCAATAATTATCACGCAGCAAAGTGGGGGCATGTTCGAGAATGCTAATGAATTATCCGTTTTCTTTAAGCCTCATTAGATTTCTTGATAGCCAAACCTCCCATTGACAAGATCTCATCCAACATGATTTCCCAAATGTCTTGCTGCTTGTCAGGCACAACACTATCTCCACACGCATGAGGTAGTTTGGAAACCACAGTGGTTTCCCACTGTGCCATTATCTCATACATTTGTTTTTGTTATAGCTTTTCGTGTGTGCATCTGTTGTGTACATGTGTTGTGGAGGTGGAAGAGGGTAGACTGAGGTCTCTGGAGAAAATTTCAAAAAGGGCAATACTGAATTCTATTATAGAACTGAATCTTCTGGTTGGAAATTATTTTAGACTCATCTTGAGCTATTTGCCTTTCACTCCCAAATCTACTTTTCTCATATAAGTAAATGGTAAAATGATCTGCCCAATTCTTCTGGCCAAAAGCCTAGGCATCATCCTTGATCACCCTCTCTCCCTTAGCTCTCGTATCCAATCCATCAGCAAATCCAGGTGGCTCTACCTCCAAAAGCTATCCTAACTCTATCCTTTTCTAGCTCCATTGCCATATCTCTAGGCTAAGCCATTGCCATCTCTTTCCTGGTCTACTGTACCCACTTCATCCTTTGGTTTCCTGCTTCCATTCTTGCTCCCTTAAAATTCATTATTCCCAAAGTAGTCAGAATGACCTTTATGAAAGTCATTCAGATTGTTTCACACCACTCTCCTGCTTCAAACCCTCCAGTGACATCCTGTAGCAAGTAGAATTCAAAGTCCTTTATACAGTCGACATGGCCATATGGGAACTGGCTCTTGTCTACCCCTCAGACCTCATTTCTTGGTTTTCCCCCCATTATTCACCACCTTCTAGACAGGCCTACCTCATTCCCACCTCAGAGCCTTTGTATTTCCTGTCCTCTCTGCATGGAACCTTATTTCCTCTGAGTTTCACATAGATGGCTTTCAGCTCAAATGTCATCTCAGATTAATTCTTCAGAGAGCAGCCTCCTACCTTCAGATGCTTTCTACAAGACTGCTCTCCTTTATTTTCTTCACAGAAATTATTATTTCTTGGGATTTTATAACATTTTTAATGTCTATTTGTTTACTGCCTGCCTCTCATGACTTGCATGCAAGCATCACGAGGGCAGGGACCTTGCTTTTCTTGGTCCCTGCTAACCCCTAGCTATACCTACAAGAGTGCCTGGCACATAGCGGGAGCTTACAAAAAATTTATTGTGTGATTTAAGGAGTGAAAGAATGAAGGAATCTAGTACAACTTCTTTCTTTATAAAATGAAAACAATGAAGTCACGAATTGAAAGTGGCTTGTCCAAAGTTACAAAGAGGAGACTGTACTGTTCTCCTGATCCCCACTTTTATGATCTTTCCAGCATCTCCAAGTGGTTGTCAACCAGGGTTATTCTGCCTACCAGGGGACATTTGACAATGTCTGGAGAGATTTTTAGTTGTCTTAACTGTGGAGAGATTGCTACTGGCAGTAAGTAACAAGCCAGGGATGCTGCTAAACATCCTACAATACGCAGGACAATCTCCCACAACAAAGAATTATCTGGCCGAAGATGTCAAGAGTGCTGAAGTCGAAACCCTTTAGTAGCACTTGGAAAAGAAGGTTACTCCTCCTGCTTTCTTTGCTCTTCCTCTGGGCCACTGGAAAACCTTACATAAGCCAGTTTTCCTAGACGGCCTCAGTTTCTCTGTCAAACAAGCAGTCACTTTCCATCCAAGAAAGATGCTGTCTTTGACCACCAGATTCATCTTTTCTCTCTTGAAAGTAAATCTTCCAACATCTTATTAGCACAGGACATGCCGCTGAGTTGACATTAAATACTAGTTTTAAAGTTTGTTAAAGAAATTAGTTGCTCAAGCTGTCCTTTCTGCTCTTCTACATTCTACCTATCTTTCAGTCCTAAATTCTACCACTTCCAGGGGGGCCTTTCCTGAGTCCCAGGCAGAGTTCATATCTCCCTTACATAGTATTCTCCAAGCACTGAATTTATATTAATTAAAATACTGACTTAAGCCCAGGAGTTGCTCATTTTCCCACCACCCCTAGTAGTTTATGCATTCCTTGAGGGCAGGCACCAGGTCTCAGCAGAGCACTGGGCAGAGTGGGTGCTCAGTGAGTACATTCTGGAAGGAAGACAAATGTCTCTGCCAGGCTGCATATCCATTCAAAGTGACAACAAAGAAAACCTTGCAAAATGAGCATGACAAGAGAAAAGGAAATACTTTCCTCTTTCACTGTAGTCAAAGGAAGTTGGGAGGCAGGCTTGTTAACTGACATATCTTTTCAGAATATTACTTCTCTTTTGTGGATGAACGCCGGCATTCGTGAAGCAGACAAGTGGAGCCCGCTCCCCACCAACTTGAGAATAGGCAGAATGAGTAATTATCCTAAATTGGTGGCGAGGGGTCCCAGCAGTGGGAGGAGCAGTGTGATCTCTGCAAATCCCTAAGCCCATGACAGGGACGGGGCAGGTGGCAGGCTGTGTGATCAGCACCCCAAGGGAGATAAAGAAAACAAAGTAGCAACTCTCTCTGCTTTCCAGGGAAGCCTGCTTGCTTGCCTTAAGCCTGGTGTGCTATTTAACTCAACACAGCTGCAAACAAACAAGATTAGAAATGAATGATTGAGTTCCTTTTAAAATAGAACACAAAACAAAAGCTTTTTTATTGTTGTTATCACTACGGGGCAAAGTAATGGAAGTGCCTGTGGAGGAAAACAATTCCAACACACCAGTTCCTTCCACATTAGCTTAAATGACCTGTCTAAGACATAAAACACTGAACCTAGAAAGGCCAGTTAGAAATATCGCCACATTCCCATTTTATGGACAAGGAAACTGAGACCTGGAAAGGAATAACCACTGACTCCCAAATCACACAGCACACCAATGGAAAAGCCAGAATCTAGAATTAAGTTTCCTGTCTCCTGGGTGATGTGGAGAGGGGGAAGGTCAGTGGATCAGAGAGTCTGAATACCTGACCTTCAGATTTTATCAAACTGCCATCTGTGCAAATTTGGGCAAGTCACTTTTCCTTGCTTCACCTCCCTCAGGGTTTAGACTGAATGACGTGAAGACTCCTCCTAGTACCAAAGCTATATAGCTACGATTTCAGTAAATGCTAATATCAAATAAAAGAATAAATGAACAAATAAATAAATGTATGGAGTGCATACTATATACCAGATGCTATGCAAAACTTTTTCTTTTCCCCACAAGGTATCTCATTCAATCTTTACAGCCCTATAAAGTAGGCATGTTTGTTACTGCCCTTTGCATGTGAGAAAGCTGGAACTCAGGTTAAGTAACTAGCTCAGAGTCACACAATTGGTGTGTCAGTTGTGACAGTGGTGACAGTGGGATCTGAACATCTCCCGGTCTGACTTCAAAGATGGAAACTACAAGGTCAACAAATGTTCAAATAGTAGTACTGTCCAGTTCTTGCAGGGACTAAGACCTCACATCCATCTCCACAGAGATGACACCAGTTGGGGATACTCTGATTGTGACAGAATAAAACTGACAGAGTATAGCTTATACTCATTGATCCAATAATGTTGCAAGACCACCAAGAAGTGTAACATGTATTCTATAAAACAGTTCTATAGATAAGGGAGGATTGGCTTTTATGACCTTTATTCTGAGAATCTTCTCTAAATTTCCAATCACCTCTCTGGTTCTTTGTTTGGACCTGCTTTCAACTCCCTCACTACCCTCGGGAGGAGACAATGCCTCTGCCCACACCCAACGTATCTCACACTTTCAAATTAGAGTGTTATTACTGATCAACTCTTCAGTAATTGCAAAAGAGGTGGGAGAAAGGAGGATGATTTCAGTGCAAACTTGAAATCTTTTGTTTGGGGCCATGACAGAGTCATAGGGACTTAGTTGCCCTTCCATCTCACACAACTTAAGAAAAAAATAAGCCAAAGAAAGAAAATAATAAAGATCAAAATAGCAATATTTGAAATAGAAAACAGAATAATAATAGAGAAAATCAATGATTTGAGGGGATTACTAAAATTGGTAAACCTGTAGCCATACTGACCAGGAAACAAAAAAGAAAGAAGACAGAAATTACCAATATTGGGAATGAAAAAAAGGCATCATTATAGATTTCACTGATATTAAAAAGATAAAGTGAATATTACAAACAACTTTATGCCAATAAATTCTACACATTATTTGAAATAGACGAATGCCTTGAAGAACACAAAGAACCACACAAATGGTGTGGTTACAGTTTGTTGTACATCTACCATACCACAATAAAGTTGCAAATAATTTCTTAAAGAAAAGAGGAAAGGAAGAAAGACAAAATTTTATAACAGGGAGCTTGACCGAATCTTCAGTGAGAAAAGCATAGAAAAGGAAAAGACATTGAGGAACTGGTGGAACGAAAACGCAAGAAAAAGCAATAATATATTAGGAAATGGACTCTGAATCGACAGCATCCTATCAACCACATTTTAAGCCCAGGTTGATTCAGACTGGCTTTATGGAAGAGATAATCTGAAAGGAGGCTTAAAGCAGTGGTTTTAGAGTGTAGGCTGCAATATGACACATGATTCTTGAGCAGAGTATTAGAAGAAAGAATATTAAATTCCAGGCTTAAAAGTGTCACCTTGTCACATGCTCTGCCTCCAAGCAGAGTTTATGTAGAGACATTTGGAGAAGATAGCTGTTCCACCCTCCATTTCTCTAAACTGTGCTCATAATATCAGGAAATGTCTAGCCACCATCCAGGAGCCTTGGATTCATCTTTGACTCCTCTCTCCCCTCACTCCTTGTGGCAGCCATAGAAGAGACCCTTCCAGATCTCCCCGGAAGAGACAGCATGCTGCAAGGCCTAGAGTCAGCTGATAGCCTCTGCCTGCACTGTTTTTAGATCTATCACATCATTTGAGCTAACTCCATTCACTTGCATCTCCTAGTCAGTGAATGAGCCTCACTGTTTCTGTCCAATGAGGGATTCCTGCCAGGCAATCCTGGGATTAGAGGTGTCCAAAGTGTTGGTCAAAATGTTCACAAAGCTTCACCAAAATGAGGCTCTTCTTTCTAATCATCCTTCTTCTCTCTTTCATGGATATCAGACATGCATTATGGTCTGAAGGCTTTCCCTACCCACTTCTGCTCTCTTTATTTTTACAGGCATTCCTCTCAATACATCTCTTGCACTTCTAACTCTGTCTTGACATTTGGTTCCCGGAGAACCTGAATTGACATGTACCCCTGACATTCTCTTCCCATCACTTTAGTCCCCAAGTTTTATTGAGTCTATCCTCAAACTCTCTTTTGAAGTTACTTCCTCTTCTCCAATTTCACGGCCACAGTCCTAGGACAGGCTGCCTTAGTTCCATTGCCCAAAACCTTGCCCTAAAAATAGTCAGACATCAGATTTGAATTTCAGTGCTAGTGTTACTCTAGGAACAAAGTGGTTGTTTGTGTGGCCTGGATATCTGATATCAGGGCTACACTTCCCATAAGAATAGGATATAATTTGGAAGGGGGCTGTGAAGTTTGACTGCTAAGCTCTGCTCTGACAATTAACTGGGATCTAATGTTTCATGCTCAAATACCACCTTACTTCTTTTATATCTGAAATGAGGAAAGTTTAATCACAGTCTCTGCTCTTTGCAAAGAATCAGGGAGGCTGGTGAAAATCTGATTGGTAAAGTGCTGTGAGCTCCTCAGAAGCTCCAATAATCCTCTATCTATGGATAAAAATGCTGTCCTGCCACTATTCCCATATATACCTTTCATTTTGACTCCAAATAATGCCTGGCTGCCTTCATCTGGTGTTTAAAGCCCTCTAATTTTCTCTCTCAATAGCCTCTCTCATCCTACATATGCCAGCCAAATGGAACCACTCACTTATCCCCAAGCACAGTCAGTGCTTTCTCACTTCAATAATTTCACTCAGTCTCTTTCCTCCATCTGGAATCTCCTCGCTTCTTACTCCCAAAGCTATTTGTCCAAATTCTACACATCACTTAAAGCCCCTCTGAAATATGACATTCCCTAAGAATCCTCAGAAGTACTCTTTCCCTCTGCTACCATTTCACAGTAATTTTGCTTGTACATTTCTCAAGGCACTCATTGCTTTCTACGTGTCTTGTGTTTATTATACTCCCTGTCTTATACAGCACTCCCTACTAGGCTATAACCTCCTTGCCCATCTCTCTGATCCCTACCCTCTCCCAGGACCTGCCACCTAAGGGCTGCTCAAGCCCTTGGCTCTGAATAGGTGCATTGTTTTCAGAGGTAGTCATGGGTTCCCTTGTGTTCCGTGCATTCTTGTGCAGTACCTCTTTGAGACCCAAGGTTACAGACTGTCAGGGCTGCTGGAGAGGGCTCCAGGCAGCTTTGCCAGGAAATCAAGTATTTCCCTGAGCAAAGCCTTCTGTGCAATCCAGTGAGTCTTGCATTGTTAACACAGTTATCTGGTCAAATCAGCTAAAAGAGTAAATAAGCAGACGTCTCCAAGTTTTCACATAAGGATGTGAATAGCTATCACTGCTAAAACAGACTGCCTTACCTCCAGTGTCTGAACAAAAGTTTTCAGAAATTATTGCAAGTTGGGGGGAACATCAATATTAGCTTCCATCCTGAGCCTAACATCTGCTCCATTGTGTGTTCCCTCATTCTGATTCTCCACTTACCATCAAGCCTGATCCCTGGACGTCAACCACTCACTCTATAAAGTAACAGTCAAAATGTGAATGGAATTCCAATGCATTTTTCTAAGAACATTACAGTGGTCCTAGTCTTGCCAAGGGGTTCTCTCTCTCTGCTGTGTCATCCAAAACCAGCTTCCATGAACACATTCCCAGGTCAGTAAACATTCAACAAGGAATACATATTGAGGTATACTGTGTGCCAGGAACAGGGATGGGCATACAGAGATAAATAGAACCCAGATCCTGCACTCAAGAAGCACTCAGTTGGGGCTTCCCTGGTGGCACAGTGGTTGGGAGTCTGCCTGCCGATGCAGGGGACGCAGGTTCGCGCCCCAGTCCGGAAGGATCCCACATGCTGCGGACAGGCTGGGCCTGTGAGCCATGGCCGCTGGGCCTGCGCGTCTGGAGCCTATGCTCTGCAGCGGGATAAGGCCACAGCAGTGAGAGGCCCGCGTACCACAAAAGAAAAAAAAAAAAAAAAAAAAAAAAAAAAAAAAAAAAAAAAAAAGAAGCACTCAGTGAACCAAAACAGCCTTTATTTTTAGGATACAAATTTTCTTCTGGTTCAAATTTTTATGACATCCTTGGACCATCCAACTCTGTCAATTCTTATTTTAAGGTTCAGTTCTAGAATAGTTTTAATGAAGCAAAACAAACCTCCTTGATTCAGAGGATCAGCTCTGCCCACCATATCTGTCCAGTGCAGTGAAGTTCCAACCCATCACCTAGAGAAGCAATTTTACAAAAGCTCTGGGATAGATCATCAGTAGAACACAATACAGCAACCCAGTGGATGAGTTACGACCCACACATGAAAAGGAAAGTTGTTCTTTCACATCTTGGTCTTCCATGCAATGTAAAAGTTCTTTGAGTTTTCCCAGGTATAAAGACAGCTAAGAACAGAAAGTTCTAGAAGGCCGTTCACAGAGACAGGCAGATCACGATCAGGAATAGCAATATTCTCAGGTGTGGTTAATTAGCTCTAGCTGAAAAGGCAAATGTGTTTCCTTCAGCAGAGCAGAAACAAACATGGTGCTTGTCTTAATTTGCAAAAGGTTTCAAACCGTAGTGTTTTTAATCGACAGACTAAATATCCAATAGTGGCTACCAGCCCAGTTCCAAAGGCTGCAGTACAGCCTGACTATTAATTTCCTGAAAGCTTAGCAAAACAAAGTTGGATGCCAGATTCTTGAGAAAAGTCTCCTCTTCAAATAACAAATCTTCCTCCAGCTTTTTAACTTCTTCCCAAGGTCTCAGCCAAGATAAAAGAAACACAGAAGCATCACCTTGGATGCTATCTCACCATCACCTTGGATGCTATCTCACCACCACTGAAAACCCTGAGAAACCTATCACTGCTTGCCAGCAGGCCAAAGCTCCACCTTGTCAACAGCTCAAATGCCCTGGGATTTTCCATCCTTCTGATCTGTCATTACGGAGACACAACACATTCATTAGTGAGCTGCTCCTAACTTTTAAAGTGTTGCTCCTGAAACACGCTTGAAAACTTAGGTGCTGTTGGCTATGTGGAATGAGCCCTGGAAAACAGAGTCAGGAAGCCTGCATGATGGACTTTGAACTCACTGTTTACCCGTGAGAAAGTTATTCTCTTTGAAACTGTGTATTTACTTGAAATATAGGGATAATAGCGCCCACCGTGACTACAGGATGTTTGTAGAATTCAAATGAGATAATGCATGGAAATAAATTTGATAAAAGGAAAAAAAATCACTATATAAATATAGAGAAATAAATAGAGCTGATGGCCAATCTGTTTAACTTGTATTGCTTATGTAGGCCACATGGACACAATATTTAGAGATACTGTCTTTGTTAAATAGCAAAAGAAAAAAAATACCTTAGGATTAAGAATTAGCAAACCTGTAGACTGGACCATATTTGAGTTTTAGCACTGTCAGGTACACATATGACAATACATCTATTTTTTAAATTTATTTAATTAACTTATTTATTTTTGGCTGCGTTGGGTCTTCACTGCTGCACGCGGACTTTCTCTAGTTGTGGCAAGCAGGGGCTACTCTTCGTTGCGGTGCACAGGCTCCTCATTGCAGTGGCTTCTCTTGTTGCGGAGCACGGGCTCTAGGCGTGCAGGCTTCAGTAGTTGCGACCGCGTGGGCTCAGTAGTTGTGGCTTGTGGGCTCTAGAGCACAGGCTCGGTAGTTGTGGTGCACGGGCTTCGTTGCTCCACGGCATGTGGAATCTTCCTGGACCAGGGCTCGAACCTGTATCCCCTGCATTGGCAGGCGGATTCTTAACCACTGCACCACTGGGGTAGTCCATGACAATACATCTTTTGTTGAATGAAACCTACCTGCGAGAGTGATGGGATGTAATCCGTATATCAGCTCAAACTCTACCTTGTCCGCTTTAGCCTGTGAATGGCATCTCAGGGGGAGTGCTTATGCCCCTGGAAGGCAAGGGCGTTGTTAACACAGGGCATTACTGTTGAGGAGGTAATACCAGGACACTGGAGCTCAGTGGAGGAAACCAACAGGTCCAGACATGTTTAAGAACTTTAGTTGGGTATCATTCTACTGAAGAGTGTTGGGAGAATAGAATTAAAAACAAAACCTCTTCCCAGCCCAGAAAATCTTTCCACAAAGGTAGAAAAGAAGGAAAACACTTTTATTATTGAAAAAGCATTAAACCATGTGATGTGCTTCACAGGCAATTTGCTAAGTGATTGCAAAGGCAGAAAGGATTCTCACTCCCTTATACAGGCGGGGCCAGGCGGATACAAGTCATTAGACACGTGGATATACAATCACTAATCCTCAAGTAAGAGCTCTTAACAGCACCTTTGTCACACATAGTTCATCCTAACTTTACCATGGGAACTGGGGAGACCACCTATGTTGTTAGCTAATTGGCTTTATCCAGAAGAGAAACAAACTTCTTATCTCTTTATGACAAGAGACAGTTTTGCAAATTGGAGCAAGGCACCCACTGAAATTAGGCTTTACCCTCCCCTGGGAACTGGGAAATAGGAGCGCCATCTCCCTTGATGTTCACATTTCAAAAAGATGGTTTCCAAAAATACATCCCTGGGTCATAAAACTGATGAGAGGTGCATGTCAGAGGGATGAAAAAGTACTCACAAGTTTTCTAAGGTAAATGCTCTACGAAAAAGGAAGGGAGGGAAATCTTTATTTTCAACAGGAAGAACCAAGACTTTAATTTTTAATTTGTATTTGCTCTTACAAAAACCCCAAGCTTTTTCAGCAGAAAAATTACATTTGAGGGAACAGATGGAAGGTATAAGCACACCTTATTCCCAACGGTGACTTCTGGGTGGTAGAAAATCTGGGTGACAACTCTTCCCTTCATGGTTGGCTTTGGAGCCCGAGAGAAGCCCTGAATTCCTACCTTTCATGCATCAAAAACGGGATGTCAACTCTCACCTATCAGTCACATTCCCCTTGTTCTCCTGGATATTTCTGCTCTGAATGCTGCTCTCTACCCTCTCTGGGCCATCGTCTGTCTGTATGAACTGCCTCCCTGCTGGCCACCCCTGAACCTCTGACCCCTCTGCTGCACACAGGTGCTCTTGTTGTTCTTCTCCAGACCAGGGGCTGGGGCCCTGCACCACTGCTGGTTGCCTGTTGTGGTTCTGTGCCCACCATGTCCCGGTGCCACTCGAGCTTTCCACAATGTAGCCATGAGTAACACTCTGGTGACAAACGATGCTTGAGAAAGCTGCTCTCTCCACTACTACCACCTAGAGCTCTGCCATTGCCTCCCTGCTTACCTTCCATATCCAAAGCTCTCTTCTATAAATAGGGATACACTTTCTCCTTCCAGTGTGCCACTCGGACCCCCAGGAATAGAATTCTCTATATTTTCACTTGCACTTCTCTCTTACCCAGTGCATAGGACCCCTGAGGAAACTAGTTGGGACCATTTAATGGTCACCTTCTAGGGTGACCAGAACCCCTGTTTGCCTGAGACAGTCTAGTTTTAGCACTGAAATCCCCCCAGCTCAGTCCAGAGTAAATCAGGCCAGCTGGCTACTCTATGACAGCATCTCAAACTTTAATGGGCATGCAAATTCCCTGGGGATCTTGTTAACATGCAGATTTGGAATCAATGGTTCTGGCGTGTGACCACATTTTGAACAAGGGTGTAAAGTACAGACAGCATCATGAATTTTTGTCAGATATCTGATTTCTTCCCTTTTGTGCTTGCTACTGAGTGTGAGCCTCCATGCTCGGCTCTATTTAGCAGTGATTTTTCTGTACTCACGATCCCACCATCCGTCATTGCAATCTTGCTTTTGCCTGAGCCTCCTCTGATATACCAGATAGCCCAGCTGCAGTCCATGGTAGTAGACACTGTTGATTTTATAACCAATATCCATCCCTCACATTTTCCCTCCTATAGGACCTGAGAGGTGAGTAAATATGGATCCAAGAGGTTTTAAAAACCATGTTTTCTAGCTCTTACGTCTGTAAGTTACTTAAGAGCAGAGACTGTTTATCACTCATTCCTGATGCTCAGAACACAGAGCATGACTTCTCGCTAAGAGCAGCCTTTCCACAAATGCTTGTTTGTTCCTTCTTTAGGTCCCCAACTCATTCTACAGCACCTAATTAGTATTTGAAATCTTCTAACAAATAGAAATTAATAGGAGTCGTGAAGGTGTCTTGGTGTTGTAGGGACATAGAATTTAGAACTGGGATTAAGAATGGCTTTATATATCCTAAGGCTGCATATTTACCAAGAAACACTATTGTTTGTCTTAAATGACAATGCCTTTTACGTACATGGCGTTACACCATAGACTTACTTATTGAGGTTAACCAAAGAAAATAGCTTGCAGGGTAAACACATGTCAGTGGACACTCTAAATGTAGTGTTAACCTTGGATGGAACATCAATTTAAAAACATCCATAAAATAGACACTTTTTGTCCAACAAATGGCAAACAGATTAACAGTGCTATAATAAACACAATTACTTAATATTTTGTTTTTCCTTTATAGTGGCTTTTTGAAGAGAGGGGAACAAAAGGAGAAGAAGGTTTTAAGGAAAAGATTGAGCAGCAACATGGTAAAAAGATGCTTTGATAAACTTCTCATGATATATAACCCACTTAAAATGTAAAAATCATATTTTTTGTCCCTGCATGGATAAGCTGCTGGGAAAGTAAAAGAAGCCAGACATAAAAGAAAGTATGGATCCCTGGGGATAGTTTGCACTTGTGTGAGCTCTGATCGTGGGTGGTCTAGCGTCTGGTTTCTAACTAGAGACGAAGTGTGAGCCTGGGCAGCGTGGGGTTAAGATTAGAGACTACATAAAGCTGGATTCCTCTAAGGAGAAACACCCACAACTGGTAGAGGAAGAAAATGGACAATATACTTGATTTGATTTTGACTCTGGGTGGAGCAGGGAAAAAAAAAAGAAAAGAAAGGAAGAAAAACAAAAGTTTCCTCTGAGAATTCCTAAACCCAGGCAGTGTTTGAGGATTTGAAGCCAGAATCTATCTTGCTTGCACGGCACCAAAAAAAACCAAGCTAAAAGTTACGTTTAAAGTGGTCTTGGGTGGCAGTGCCTCTTGATGGCTATAAGGAGGAAACACAAGTCTTCTCCAGAAAAACACACTTCAAAGCCAGGCCTCAAAGGATTTCCGCCCAGAACACTCAAGGAACGTGAACTCACATGCAAAAACTAGTATACACACAAGTTAGCCTGTATATAAGAAACAGCAAAAACAACAAATTACTGAGTTTTAAAAATGTGGCTGACTGAAATTACTAGAAATGGAATATAAAACAAATACTATTAAAATGCCTAAAGTAATCAAAGAGGGTATTGAAATAAAATTTTAAAAAAAGACTGTAAAATTTAACCAGGCAGAATTGAAGGAAAACCTAACTATAGAATGTTTATTTATTAAAAATATATAAATTGACATTAGAAAATTAATGGATGGGTTAAATAGTATATTAGGCACAGCAGAAATTAGAGTTATTAAACTCTGAGATATATTTGAAGAAATTATATGGAAAATAGAATAGAAAGACAGAAAAAGATGGACATGTTAAAAAATTTAGACACACAGATGACAGAGTACAAATCTCTAATGTGCTTGTCAGAATTTCAGAAGGAGGGAATGGAAGAGAGAAAACACTTGAGGAGCTAAAGGAATTGATGAAAGACACCAGCACTTGGGTTCAGAATGCCCAGTGAATCCCAAGCAGAATAAAGGAAAAGAAATCCACACTGAGGCACATTGTAGAGGAACTGTAGAACTCTGAACAGAAAAAAGAAATCTTAAAAGCAGTTGAAAAGAAAGATCTACACAACTGATAATTTACTTCTCAACCGCAACAATCAAAGTTAGGAGACACATCTTTAAAGTGCTAAGAGAAAAGAACTGTCAAAATAGTATAGCATACATAGTGAAACCATCTATCAAGAACAACAGTGAATTAGAGACATTTTTAGACAAAAACAAAAAACCACTTCACTTCCAACAAACTCTTAACTAAAAGAATGTCTGGGTGATGTTCTTCAGAAAAAGAAAAGAATCCCAGAAGGAAGATCTGAGAAATAAAAATACCAAATAAAGGACAGTGTGGACTTACGGGTAAAACTAAACAAATATTGACTGTAAAAGAAATTAACAATATAATTCAATTTATGGTTTTAAAAAAATAAAGATAAAATTTATATCTTGGAAAACAATGACATGTGGGGTGAAGTTAGTGACTGTCTCAAGCATTTTAATTTTATCTTTTTGTTGAGAAGGAAGATAAATATGCCAGTTTGCTTTGGACTTTGTTAAGTTAAACGGGCATGTTAAAATTTTAAACGTAGCCAAAAAAGTGGAATGTAAAACTTCCAAACTGGTGGAGGAAAATAAACTGATTGGGGTGTGAGTAGGGAGCAGAGTCGATCCAAAAGATGGAAAGAAAAGGGAATTAAAAAAGAACACTGAAAAGGCACAAAAAAGGGGAAAAAAATGAAATAAGATAAAAGAAATGATTTCAAACATATAGTTTATCTCAATCAACGTAGATGAACTAAACTCCAGTTAGAAGATGGGGTTTTTAGATGGATTTAGAAACAAACTCAGCCTATATGGTATATACAAAAAGATACAACTAAAGCATAAAGGCAGAAAGATGTTAGGATGAACTCATGGAAAAAGAAATTCTAGGAAAAAGTCAAACAGGGGAGACGGTATTAAAAGTACTGCTAGAGATAAAGACGATTAGTAAATATTAATAAAGCTTTAATTCTCTAAGGAAATAATTCTAAACTTGCAAGCACCTAAAAATATACATACATCATCCAGCAATAAGAGAATACATATCATTTTTGAGCCCACATGGAATCTTTGCAGAAAAGTAGCCTCAAGTTGGACCAGGGAATTTCCAATAAGTTTTAAGGGGAACAAAGTATTTTAAAAAAGCAAGAGACAAATATAGATCAATGGAGGCAAGAACTCTTTCAATTACAAGTTTATCTCAAATTTTTCTTTTAGAAACTAAAAACAGAGTTACCATATGACCCAGCAATTTCACTCCTGGGCATATATCTGGGAAAGATGAAAATTCTCACTCAAAACGATACATGCACTCCAATGTTCACAGCAGCACTATTTACAATATCCAAGACATGGAAGCAACCGAAATGTCCATCAACAGATGAATGGATAAAGAAGATGTGGTATATATACACAATGGAATACTACTCAGCCATAAAAAAAGACTGAAATAATGTCATTTGAAGCAACATGGATGAACCTAGATATTATCTTACTAAGTGAAGTAAGTAAGACAAAGACAAATATTAAATGATATCACTTATATGTAGAATCTAAAAAAATGATACAAATGAACTTATTTCCAAAACAGAAATAGACTCACAGATACAGAAAACAAACTTATGGTTATCGAAGGGGAAGGGGGGAGGGAGGGATAAATTAGGTGTTTGGGATTAACATACACACACTACTATATATAAAATAGGTAAACAACAAGGACCTACTGTATAGCACAGGGAACTATATTCAGTATCTTGTAACACCCTATAATGGAAAGAATCTGAAAAAGAATATATATATATGTATATATATATATATATATAACTGACTCACTTTGCTGTACACCTGAAACATTGTAAACCAACCATACTTCAATTTTAAAATAATTTGTTTTCTTTTAGGCTTTGCTGATTGCCAATTTTGATAAATTAATATCTTATCATTTTCTGGAATCCTCCATCTGGTTTTTTTCTTTAATGTACAAAATATTTGGTTGAAGCATGAACGGTCTGTATATTGGTTCTCTAGCTTCATGTCTCACACACATGTGCATGCAAGTGTATGTGCTTACTCTTTGGTTGGTTGACATAATTTAATTTTAAAAACAAGCTGAATTTAAAAAATTCAGTCCTCTGTGTTAGCCCAGACATTAAAGACTCTGTCAGGGGCTTCCCTGGTGGCGCAGTGGTTGAGAGTCCGCCTGCCGATGCAGGGGACACGGGGTCATGCCCTGGTCCGGGAAGATCCCACATGCCACGGAGCGGCTGGGCCCGTGAGCCATGGCCGCTGAGCCTGCACGTCCAGAGCCTGTGCTCTGCAACGGGAGAGGCCACAACAGTGAGAGGCCCGTGTACCACGCAAAAAAAAAAAAAAAAATAAACTCTGTCAGTAATTGAAATTCACTTAAAAAAACACTTTGATAGAATTATTTTTTAAATATCAGTAGTGTGGATATTGATTATTGTTGTACTATATAATTTTTTTAACTCAGTTATCATTCTTTATGACAAAGTTCTCTTTTGCTTGGACTTGAGATACTCTAAGATGTTTCAAATGATCCCAAGGACATAAAATTATTTAACTTTAAATAATTTTAATAGAAATAATAATGTATAGAAATAGTTTGGAAAAGATAGGATTTGTGAAGCTGATTGTAATAAAAATGCATTCATTACAAATGCCATAAAAGCAGGTACCCAGTCATTTTTTTCCTCACCATTTTATCTTCAGGGCTTAAAATAATATCCAGCACGTAGTAGATATTTAGCAAATCTTTTAGTGGAAAAAAAGATATTGTAAATGTAGGCTGATAATTAAGTGGCCAGAAATGAAAGGACTGCATCTAACAGGAAAGGAAAGGCACTCATAATCGTTAATTATTTTATGTCATTCAGCCACTCTCTATTGAGTACCTACTCTGTGCCAGGAAATGTTCTAGATATCTTGTGATATATTGATAAATAACAGGCATGGTTCCTTACAATGGAACTTACAATCTGTTTGGGGAGATACAAATTGTTGAAAATATATAGGGTGGTCACAAGTATCAAGTTCTGAGCTTCTGAACAGTGTGGCAAGGGAATGGGAGAACTCAATTCATCGCCTGCTACAGGCATCTTCCAGTGCAGCTTTGATTTTACCAAAAATTTAACCATTTACAATAATTTTTCAATATCCATTGTTGACACAATACTTTAATATCCATCATCTCATTTGAAGAGGAAAGACTGTATATTATCCCTTACAAGTAAGGAAAATGAAGTCCAGAGCAGATAAATCACAGGATTAGAACCCAGATTTCCTGAATCCAAATTATTGGCGATAAAGGTGATATCCCCTCTTTAAAAATGGGTTTTGATGTTTGTTTTTAGCAAATATTTGAAAAGAAGAAAAATCATAGTCTCCTTTTGGTGCTTTCCAAAATGTCAATCTATCCAGAATTTCCAATTCTGGGTGACTGCCAGAATTTTTCACTTTTTCTCTGAGGATTAGTTCTTAGCTATAGAGAAACAGTCATCGGTTATATGAGAAGAAGTCCCTGAGAGAAAGGCAGGTTGGACATGGACTTTAGTCCACTGTGAACTTCTTGAAACGAGACAATGTGATTTGCATCTCTGTCCCTAGTGTCCCCCACTTAACAGCGTGGCCGAACGTGTGGGGTCAGCAGTAGAGCGTGTCAGTCCTCCACACCATTCTGACAACCACTTCCGGGGGCCCAGGCCCTGTGACACCGCAGCTCAAATTATCTTCCAAAAACAGCAGTGTCTGTCATGCCTTTGCTCAGAAGCTTTAGGTGGCTCTCTCTTACCTACTAGGTATTGATCAAATCCTTCAGTCTGTCACTCGAAGTCTGCCATAGCCCTTTTTGAGGTTTACTGTGTTCTGCTCATCTCTCCTTCTCTCATTCAACACCTCCTCCCCAGGTCTCCAACCACCCTGGTTTACTCGCTGGTGCCACAGCACACTTGATTTTGTACAACGCCAGGTCTTTGCTCAAGCTGTTTCTTCTGTCTAGAACACCATGCCCTGCCTATGTATATTTATCTAACACATCCTTAACAATCTCTGACTTCTCCTTGCATCCTTGACTTGTAATTAACCTCCTTTCCCCAGGCTCCCACCGTGAGCCCTTAGTTTGCATGCCTCCCTGACCCTTATCCCAGTCTACTTTGAATCAGAGTGACTTCACTACATATTAAGAGTTTAGGAATGGCTTGCAGGAAGTGCCAATGTTTCATTCTTGCTGACCCTAGCTCAGTTTCTGTCGCACAGTAGATGTTTCTTGAATTCCAGAATTAATCAATTATACCACCTAGGGTAACCAGAAGTGCCAGAACCACCTCTATAGAGTCAATTTGACCCTGCCAAAGTTTCCTCCCATGAAAAATGGATGCAATGACACACAGAAGTGGCAATATTGTCATGATCACAAAGCTGGTGACAAATATAACATGCTACCTGACATCTATTTTTAAAAATGAAGAAGACCTAGAAACTCAAAGCAGGCACTGGAAATTAAAACTGTCTGTTCACTATTACCAGAATGTTACTAATGAAAGTTGTCTAGTGATCCCAGAAATTGGTCCAGCCAGGGAGAAAAAGTGTTCTCACTTCTATGCTTGTTTTTCCCCATATTGCAAAGTTGATTTGTATCTAGCTCTTCTAAACTTTTATCTTGCTGGCTTTCAGTCTCCCAAATTCAAAAAAATATTGAATTGCTCCTGACATCTAGCTGGCTTCATCTGGAGTGCATGCATAATTTAAGCTGACTGAATATTTTGCCACATTAGAGTGGAAAATATCTGAATCCCCAAAACAGTAAAAGAAAATGACAGGTTCAAATATCACTTGGCATCACCTTTCACAAATTTCTGCCAGGTAATTAAGGCCGTCTAGGAGGCTGAAACAGAAATTTGCCTTTAGCTATAGGATTTGCTCATAAACAGTCAAGGCCCAGAAAGATGACTGTCTTTAGCGGATGCAAAGTCTTCCTTCCTTGGAAGCAAGATAAAATAAACACATTCCTCAGATTATTTGCTTTTTTTTTTTTTTTTAAAGATTTTTTTTGAATTGATTTCCTTTTGAACCAAAGAAAATGAGGCTTGGAAGATGCTTTCATTAGTAGAATTTACTTGGCTTTGAAATATACAAAAAAGACACTACTAAAACCGTCAAGGTTTGTTAAAAGAAAACAACTAACTAAGCTGCCAAATGGCTCAGGTTATAGTTGCTCTTGGTTTCCCCTCCTTGCTCCAGCCCTGTGCCCCCTCTCACTCAGTGTTGTACCCACAGAGCATGAAACATGCTCTCCCTTCACCCTGGCGATGACCTTGTGCACACGGCCCGAATCCTGAGAGTGTGAAGGTGAGGCATTTTCCACAATCGCAGTTGCAGCAGTATGACAATAGAGCTGACAGAGCTAAAGAGAAAATGCACCAGGAAGGCAGGGTGTGGCAAACTGGAAAATGAGGGCAGAGAGGCAGCTGAGCCTCCAGCATAGCCCGGAGGAAGGAACAAGTAGGCTCTGGGAGACTCCTGCGGGCTGGGTGTAGGTAGACAAGCTCTCTGTTGCAGTGCAGGGGCATTTCATCAGGCCTCGCCAAGCGAGGGTATTCATTAGGGCTCTCAGTTTCTTTTTGTTTTCTTCCCGTACTCATCTATAACAATTCTGACCTTCCTTTTGAGATACATTGACTCTGGGAATGGGAGTGGAGGATGTGAGTATTCCGGTCCCTGGAAGGGATGAGTGCAATCAAAACTATGCACCAGCTTGCTCTATTTAGCAAATTTGTTGAACACAGACCGAGGGCCCTGCACTGGCCCTGCACTGGGGATTTGGCAGGCAAATAAGAAAGGCCAGGCCCTCATGGACTTTCTATTCTAGAAGAGGAAGATGGACAATAAACATACGAACAAGCAAACAAATAAGATCAACTGATATAATAATGAAGGTCATAGAGAAATTTTACAAGGTGAGTTCAGGGAGGGTGACTGGATTGGGGGAGGATAACTGCAGATGGAGTGGCTGGGAAGGCCTCTGTGAGGTGGTGCTCTTTGAATTGAGACCTGAATGAGAAGAAGGAGGCAACCATGTCAAGATCTGGGAGTTCCAGGCAAAGGGAGGAGCAAGAGCAAAAGCTCTGAGACAAGCATGAGTTTACAGTCAGGAACAGGAAGGCGGTCGGTGTGCCAGGGACACAATAACACATGGGTGAGCAGGAAGAAATGGGCTTGGATAGATGCTAAGAAAATAGAGCTTGGGAACCTGAGAAATGGGAGACCAAACAGACCTTGGACCAGAGTGGATTAAGATGGATGTTCTCCCTAAGAATTTCTTCCACTAGCCAGTCCTAGACAGTAATCCCTCTCCATCATCCCTCCTCTCCCAAGAAAACCCTTCTGTTCTCTGAACTACCATGGCAATTCTCCTAACACACCCTGTCAGTTCACACCGTGGGCTTTTGCACCTACGGCCCCCTTGTCCAGAATGTCTTTCCTCCAGTCTCTGCCTGAATAAATCTTTAGCCTATACTTCCAAATTCAGCTAAAATATCGTCTCTGTACATATCCCAAACATATCCTGCAGAAGTTTGTATAATTCCATTTTAACACCTTTCCAATTGTATTGTGTTTGTTGCTCTGTAATCCTAGACCAGGAGTTCCACAGAGGGCAGAACACTTCCTTATTGATCTTTCCAGTTTCTGTGCCCAACAGAGCACCAGATACATGGTAGGTGCTCAGTAAACGCTTTGTAGGAAGGGAGGAAGGAAGGAAAGAGGAAGGGAAGGAGGAAAAGAGGAGGAGAGTAGAGGAGGAGAGAGGAGACAAAGATTCTCTCCTTGACCAAACTCTGATCAGACTCCTCTGACTTCTCTTCCCAAGTAGGCCCTGACTTTTAGGTCTCTGGGTTTGTCTTTACATTGTCTAATTTTAGCAAGAATCCTGCAAAGCTGGTTTAGCTAGAATCCCCCATCCTCCATACCTGATCTCCCTCCATATCCACATCCTCCACCATCCCCCAGGTGAAATCTGATCATTCTTGTCTGCCATCAGAATCCCCCCTTATCTCTGATGTCTTCTCTTCGTGATTCTCTATCACTGATCTCCACCCTGCTCCTTAGCTCTAAGTTCCCACTTTTCTTTGTTGTATCGAGTTGAGCCCAATCTCCTCTACTGTAAAACTCCATTGCAGTGGTCCCTACAACTATCATGATAGTCCCCTTTGAATAAAGTCTGCCTTGTCATCTTTAACAAGTATCATGAATATTTTTTTAACAGAGGGAGGAAGGGAGTGGGGAAGGGAGGAGGAAGGGAAGGAAAAAGGAAGGAAAAGAAAGAGTAAGGAAGGAAGGACGGAAAGCAGAAGGGAGGAAAAGAGGAAAGGAAGGATTTAAACTGTAAAATGTAGCAACTAGTTCATCTCTGGGATATTTGTATCAATAGTGAAAAACAAAAAAAAGGGAAATAGAAAAATATATTTGCAATAAAAGAAAAGTTACACTCATCTGGGAAAGTATTCTTTTACCCTGCTAAGACCACCAAGGAATGTAAAATCCCTTCCACACTTCTTTTCAAAGGTGTTTGCATTTGAGTCACAATTCCTGCCAATCCCAAATTACACAGATCTGTATGGCAGCAATTAGGCGTATAAAGCGCTATCGGGGAAGAATGACAGCTGTTGAACTCTGTGGTGGAAACAGAAAACCTGTGCACAAGAGCTCAACTCTGACTAGTAACAGAGAGACTGAGAATCTGCTAGGCACTTCTAGGAAGCAATCTTACCAGTGTGAATTATCAGGGACACAGAAATGAACAATGCAGGAATGAGATGATCAAATAACTATGAAGCACACCAGGCTTAGAACAGAGGATACTCCCAACTAAGGTTTTACTTTGGTGAGGAGAGTGGCACCAAAAGTGGGAAAGGGGCCATGACAGAGGACATCTAGTCCAGAAGGGTTCCCAGAGTGTAAGTATACTCTGATGGCCTTGTTGCCTATCACAGCGGTTCTCAACCTTAGTAGCACGTTAAAAGTTATCCAGGAGTTTTCAAATCTTATAGTGCTTGGACCCCAGACCATCTAAAGTAAGAATTTCTGGAGATGGAGCCATAACATCAAAGTTTTAAAAAAGCTCACCAAGTGACTCTACCAGATACAGGTGACTAAAATTAGTTTACTTAGCACCGTTAACTAAGCTGGTTCGCATGCATAGGTTTATGTAATCTGAATTTATAAAGAAAGGTAAAACCAAAGCTCAGAGACAAGAAGGAAACTTACTCTGGGTCATATAGTTAGTGACAAGGTTCAAACTTGTGCCTTCAGACTCCAAGTTTCACATGTATTCAGTACATCAGACCAGTTTAGGGAACTGCTCCCAGGGACTGTCTTAGTGGAGAAAATCTGGTCTTGAGTGATCCTGCTCTCCCTTTTCCCCACAGCATTTCCTCCTACACCCGTCTCATTCCCAGGTGCCCATTTCTACTCCCATGATCTAAGCAGTGACTAACCACTTGGCAGGAGTCAGTTTTGTGGGCAGCCTTCCTGTGGGAAAATGTTCTCTTTGAAAGAATACTGGCAAATGAAGTAAATAAAATACGAACAACTGGTGCATCTGGGTGAAGTGTATGGCAGTCTCTTGAACTATACTTGAAATTTTCTGTAAGTTTGAAATATCAAAATTGAAAGTTACAAGAAGAAGGAGAGGAGGAAGAGGAGGAGCAGGAAGAGAAGGAGAAGAAAACATCGGCAGGATTTCATATAGATTAAACGGCTTTGGCGATGAATCCACAGCCTGAGGGTCTGGAGGCCTGAGTCTGTTCCTGACTCAACCACCACTCTGCTCTGAAACCTTGGCCACCCCCATTCTAGATTTCATATCGGGAAAATGAGAGGGCTGGAGCAGATTATCACTGTAACGTTTGTTGATGCATAACAAACCACCCCCCAAATCTTAGTGGCTTAAAGCAAAAATTTATTATCTTTCATTGTTTTTTGGACTAACTAGGCCCAGCTGGGTGATTCTCCCTTGGGGGATTCTCATGGGGTGACAGTCAGATAGAAGTTGGGCTTGGCACTACCTAGCTCATATGGGCTGGACATCCCATGTGGCCGGCTACGTGCCTTGCAGTTCATCCTGGCTTTCGACTGGGAGCCCAGATGGGGCTGTGGACCCAGAATACCTACACTTCAGTGTCTTATTAAATAGACACATGGTGCTCTCCTCAGTTAGGGCATGCGTTTTCTTTTAAAGGATGTCTTTCATAAATTAGAAGCTCCACACTCATGTGAATAGTTATAATTGCTGTTATTTACGTTCTGCTGACCACTGGCTGTTACCACCTTGCTAACCACCATCCTGTTGGTGTCTGGATGCTTCTCCTGACTACTCCCTGTCTCTGCTGGCAGTCTTTTAGTTCCCAGCCACTCACTGGAGATGCAGCTACCTAGGAATTCCAGGGTAAGCAGCAAAGGAAAAATACTTAGGAAAAATTGTGTGGGGTTTCCATTTATAAAAACTGTGATTGTTTTTAAATATTAGTAACTATAATAAGGATAGGTATGTGTAACTACATTCCCAAATGCATCCTCTCTCATACCCTTCCTGTGATGGGTGAGGAAAATATACTATTTGGGGCTTGCTCAGCAACCCATTAGAATCAGAGAAGTCCACAGGCAGAGAGCTCATGGCCCATTTGAGAAGGTTTACTTCTGCTTTTTAGTTTGTATACTTGTTTTAATCGGTTATATATTTACATTTAAAGTCGATGATTCCACAGATTTGTTTTAGAAAGGAGTAACTCCCCTCCACTTGACAGTCCCCTCCCCGAGACAATTTCTTTCAACTATTTCAGCTAGGTTTTAGCTTGGTTTAGTTTCGTATTTATTCCAGATATTGCTATTTCTTGATTTTTTGTTTTTCTCCCTTCTCCGTTATCACATATACACATCCTTCCAGCCACCCAAATATTCTCATGACAGTTACTTCTTAATTTGGGCTAGGTCAATATTCTGTTTCTTTTACAACTATGTAAACACTCTTCCCAGCTGAATCCTGTGGTATTCACTGATCACTTTTCCTTTCTAAATAACTATTTTTTTCTTCAGAGCTAATGATTGTCTCGATGCTGTTGTTTAATTTGCTTACTTTTCTATGTAGATAACACTAATTCATCCAAATCTCTGCCAACTATTCGGCTCTTGTCTCAAAATGGTCAGAAACATCCGTTATTCCATCAATCATATTATATATACTTTTTTTTCTTTCTTTTTTTTTGCCGGGCCATGTGTTTATTGGTGAGGGAACAGTGCCGGCCGAGGGTCCTCAGCGGTCACACAGGGGCCGACGCTGGGCCTGCAGCAGGAGGGTCTCCGTCCGCGCGTCTAGACTATAGGCCGTCTTCCGCAGGTCCTGCCCTGCGCGCTGCATGAACTCGAAAGCATGGCAGTCCATCTACTGGTGGCTCTGCGCGGGGATGGCGCTCCCGGTGGCGGGCTCCGCACGGGCCTGGGCGCCCAGCAGCCCGATGCTCAGCAGCAGCATCAGCGGCGGCGACCTCGGGGGCCTGCCCAGCGGCAAGGGACCATGGCAGAGTGGAGGGAGCCCGGGCGCCCGAGGTTCGGAGACCCCGCGACAGCAGCGTGGGCGACTCGGGAAGAATTATATATTTTTGAGGCATTCTTTCTTTTGTTGTTTTCCCCCTTGTTTAAAGGAAGTACATTCTTTGGCAGAGAACAGCTCTCTGAAAAAGAGTATATTGCAGGTAAAATTTTGAGAACTTGCATCTTTTAAGATGTCTTTATTTTATTCTCAAACCTGATTGACAGTTGTGTATGATATCTAAGTTAGGAATCATTTCATTCAGAATTTTGAAGGCTCTCCTCCATGATCTTCTAGCTTCTTCTGTGCAGCTGTCGAGAGAAATCTGAAATGATTCTAATTCATGATCCTTTGAAAATTATTGCACTTTTTCCTCCCCTCCCCTCCCTTCTCATTTCCTACTAGTACAGGACATAAGAAAGTTTATTAGTAGCTCTGGACTTAAAGGGGGTGGGGAGACTTGTTGACGGTGGACTCTAATGATGAGCTTGGGCCATTTTATATCAATGTCTGTAAATCTTTCCTCTTAGGCTGATCACAGTTCTGGGGAAGAATCCTCCAGTCTTACATTGGAGGACACAGTCTGGTTGGCTGCCATTCTTGTAGCTGTGTTGGCAGAGCCGGCTGGAGACCTCAATATTTAGGACACATGTTTTTCTTGTCCTTGTTTTCAGAATGGTGCCATGCTATCAACTGTGCCTAGTATCCTGCAGTCCAGGGAGTATCTATTTTATCCTATCCAGAGAATATATCTCCAGTCTTCTACCAGATTAGGGGAGCGTATACACCTGGCTGCAAGGTGTGAGGGAAGGGATCTAGAGAACTGTGTCATAAACAGACTTTTAAGCAAGTCTATTCACTCCCAAGTCCTGAGCAACTTGGTGTGAATGCATAAGTTTTTGAGGGGTGCTGCATGTAAATCGGTTCTTTTTCAACTTTTACCAGTGCTAGTTTAAGATTCAGCTTTTTCTGTGCTGCTAAGTTAATTAGCACCCATTCATTTGCATTTTACTTCCTAAAATTTTGTTGCTTGCAACTTTGTCTTTTTTCATTTTCTCCACTCCTGTGGATTTTTGCCTTTTAAGATGCCTCTCTTCGCTGTTGTTTAAATGGAGTTTGAGAATGGAGCAAAGCAACGTACATTTTTTTCAACCCACCATTTTTACCAAATGTTCCCTGAGGACGATGCTTTGAATTGGTAAGATTGGGGGCGAGAGCAGAAAGATTCAGACCACAGTATTTCCTCAGGCTTAAGGGATTGGATTTTAATGCCAAATTCTCTTTCCAATTTGCTTTCTTAGTTTGTGGACCTTGTGAAATTATCGAGGACATCACATTATTACCACTTTTACCCCTGTCAACATAAGATGACAATAGCTACGATTCACTGAGTGGTTACCCCATGCCATCGCCGAGCCAAGCACTTTACAAACTACCTCATTTAATTCTCATACCAACTACATAAAGTAGGTAGTTTTATTTATTCTCATTTTAAATATGAGGAAAATAATGCTTGGAGAGATGAAATAACTTGCCCAAGGCAATAAAGCTATAAATTTGAGGAATCAAGATTCAAACATAAGTCTGTCCAGCTGATAGTTGTGGTATTGTGAGGTTTTTGCTTATTGTAGGCTTTTTGTGCCTTGGCTGACGCAGCTTTCTACTGCCATCACCACAGCGCCACCATCATTGCTGTTGTAATGTGTGTGCCCCCTGCAACATCAGTTTCACAGAATGCACTTAACAAGTGTACAAATCCCTGAAAAGTGACCTTCTTGGAAAAGGAAATAGAAATCAGAGGAAAATCATGGTTGCACAGAGGGGAAGCAATATGGCACAAGCACGGGAAACTCTGTCCATATCAAATTTTTTTCTCCCTGAAGTACAGTCTCAATTATTCCTACATTGTACACAACAAACTGATATTTGGCACATATTCCAATTGGGGGTCTGCATCCTGCTCAGAGAGTCAGTCACTACTATGACAACAACTTCTTTATTTTTTTCTGAATGAATGTTATAATTAGCTGTCACATGAAATCAGATACAGCAACTGACATCATTGTCAGACCCTCTAACCCTAGCCATTCAAGGTTTCTTGGTGGCAGCAAGCACCGAGAGCCTTGGCCAAGTGGATGTCTCCAGATCAGGGCAGGCAATTCAAGGATGAGAGTTTTAATGACAAGCAACTTCTCATGAAGGCAACCTAGCTCTAATTAGATGCTGCCTCACTCTCACACATATAGGAGGAATCAAACTCTGCAAAAGGAATCATGTTTATTGAGAGGTGGTTGACTCAGGAGAATATCATTGGTTTATTTCTCCAGGCGTGAGGAACCATTAAAAGTCAGATGCTGCATGTTTGTATAGGCCAAGTTTTGTATAAGGATACATATGTTGGTTTTACTTGATCTGCAGCAAAAGCAAAAGTAGGGAGGGGAAACTAACTTCCTGCACTGCCTACATTGTGTCAGGAGTCTTGTTAAACACTGTCACAAATGCAATGCCCATTAAAACCTCACCTATTACTTAAGGCAAGGCGAAAGAAGCCTTCAATGGAGACTGTAAGTACATATTATGCATTTTCATTTTAAAGAAGATGAAACTATGGCTCAGCAAAAACCAGGAATGCTTTCTAGCTGGAAACATACTCTAGAAATCCATGTCAAATGTCCAAAAAAAAAAGGGTAGAGAGAAATAAATAGGAATAATTGGAATTTCCCTGATTCGTATAATTTCCACAAATCTACTGCCAACTCCAGGCCATCCAGTGGTCCACACAGAACTGACGATAGTTGGACAGAATATGGGAATCAAGGAGGGGAGGAATTAGAGACAGGTCAGCCTACTGTAGTGATAGGATCACTGATCACCCATAGACCCACAGCAACGGTAATGCTGATGGGACATAGAGGTCAAGTGCTCCTACTCCTCATTTTACAGAGGAGAAAACAGCCCTGTTGCCCAGTTCACAGGATGAGTAATCAGCGGAGCAAGAAAGCAGACCTCAAAAGCCAGAATGCTTTTCCCTCCATCACACAGCCTCCTGAGGATGTTATATCAGGATTTCTCATATAAACTCTCTGCCCAAAGGAATGTTTGACTGGGTTCCCTCATAGTGGAATTTCAGGCAATGTTTTAGGTGAAAAATATTTATTCAGAGATGCCTTCACTTCCTTTTCAACAACACCAGACAGCCACTTAATCCATCTACACATACTAATCTAACTTGACTGTGAAAACATAATCATTTTACATCCCAGTCGGAGACTAAGTCACCATCATCATCCATTTTACCCCTTTTTCCATCTGATGCACTGATTAAAGATTCTGTGGTATTATATCAATTTGCCTTGTCTACTTATAGGTCCATCAAATACCTGCAGATAAAGATTTGATCATACAAGAATTGTAATTTGCTTCTTCTTTGAGTTACATTCCATTTTGATAGACTTCTCAGGTACACACTGGAAATCAATGTTGTATCCATAGTGTTAGGATCCTTTCCTTTTCTCTTACTCTTCACTGGGAAAATGTGTAACAAAGGTATTAAGTTATTTTTCTTTAAATCAATCTGATAAAGGGAAGACTGGACAGAGAGTATGGAAGCTACATATTATTCTTCCCCTCTTCCTAGACTTATATATTTTCTTCAGTTGGAAAGAGAAGCTGAGCTTGAACACCATCCCCAATATTAATTTGACCCTGAGAAAGCTATTTAAAGTTTCTGAACCTTAGTTTTTAAAAAATATCTTAATTGAGGATAATAAAACATACTTCAAGGTAGGAAGATTGATAGAATTAAATTAAATCATATTTACAAAAGGGCATTACATCAAATACATAATACAGTAAATGATAAATGGCTGCTTAATGTAGTAAAATGTGCTGAGTGACTAACATGTGTCAGCCACTGTAGAAAATGTAGAGGTGTTAGAAGAATTAATAATGACATTAAATCAATAATTAATATTAATAGCTACCATTTATTCAATTAATCTCATTGGGCACCCAACCATGTATCGGGCAATGTGCTAGGCAGTTCCTGCCCTCAAGTTGCTCATAGTCTCATTTGAGGAGGCAGAAGTAGACAGGCATTACAGTATAGTGTGATCAGTACTACTAAAATGTTAGGAACAGGGGAGGAGTACCTAATCCAGGCTTGAGATGTCAGAAAGAGCTTCACTAGGGAGGTGATGACACATGAATCAGATGAAGGGGGATAGCATTTGTGGAAGACAGAACAATTTCCACGAAGTCCTGAAGCAAAAGAGAACATGGAACATTCAAGGATTGTTAGTTGTCTAATGTGTAAAAGTTGGAGGTAGCAAGTGATAAGAGGTGATGCTACAGCAATAGGAAAAGGCTGGATTATTAAAGATCATAGGAAGTTTAAGAGGCTTAGACTTCAATATAAAGAGAATGAGAGGCATTAACCAGGGGAGTGGTGTTATCAGATTTGAGCTTTAAATGGTCACTCTGGCTTCAGTGTGGACAATGGATTGAGTGAACATAGGAGGACCATGAGACACTGCTGAGGTCCAGGTAAGGAATGGTAGGGGCTTAGACTAGGTTAGCTGGCAATAAGGAAGGACAGAAGTTGACAGACTTGAAAGAAGTTTGAAAATATTTAGTGACTGAGTGGACCTGGAAGAATCAAGCTGACTCTAGTGGCTAGATGAAAATTGGTGCCATTCACTTAACAGGGAACCCAGGAAGAGAAGCTGGTGCAGGGGTGAGGTGGACAAAAGAGTGTAAGACCCAGGCTTTAAATCTGGAAGCTGGCAGCAACAGCTTAAAATCTATTTCTATAGAGTACAGATATAAAACAGGACCATATATGGACCAGAGGCGTTACCTGTCTTATTAGATAGGGCTAAACAAGCTGACAATGAGGATGGCCTCTCTTAGAGGTTTATGTTTATCTGCAGGACTAATAAGGCAGGAACACTCAGATTCAGGTTTATTAACCAAACTGACCTCAGGTTAAGTGGATAGGTCTGCAATATATCCTATATCTCACGGCAGAAGTAATATGGAACCATCAATGCAAGACTTAGATCAGTGGATCCAGTAAAGGAAACAACCAAATCACACAAATGAAGTAATGACCCAGGTTGAAGGTGTCATTTGCCTTCTACCTTAAAAACTTCCTTTAACATTTACTGTAGTGTGGGTCTGCTGATGAGATATCCTCTTGGCTTTCATTTATCTGAAAAAGTTTTATTTTGCTTTCATTTCTGAGTATAGAAATCTAGGTTGCCTTTTCCCTTCATTCCATTGCCTTCTGGCTTGCATCATTTCCTAAGAGAAGTCTTCTGACATTCTTATCCTTATTCCTCTCTATATAATGTGTCCTCATTCTCTGACTGCTAAGATTTTTTTTCCTTTTTCTCTGATGTTCATCAATTGGATTTTGATTTACCATTGTGTGTATGTATGGTGCATGTACACGTGTATTGTGTGTTCAATATTTATTCTGCTTGAAGCTTATCAAAACTCTTGGATCTGTGGGCTTACAGTTTTTATCAAGTTTGAAAAAAAAACTTTTGATGTTCTTTCTTCAAATCTTTTTATCTGTCTTCCATCTTTCTCTTCTCTTTCTTGGACTCCAATTTATGTATGTTAGACAACTTGATATTGTCTCACACTTACTAAGGCTCTGTTCACTTGTTACAGTCTTTTTTCCTATGTGTTCCTCATTTTGTATAGCATTTAATGCTATATTTTCAAATTCACTGATTTTTTCTTCTGCAGTGTCTAATCTGTTGTGATTCCCATCTATTATATTTTTCATTTTTGATACATCTTTCACCTCTACAAGCTCCATTTAGATATTTTAAAATATCTTCCATTTCTCCTTAACATGTGTGTTTTACTTTACATCTTCATAAATATTTATAATAGCCATTTCAAATTCCTTATCTGCTGTCTCCATCATCACTGTCATTTCTGAGTCTGTTTCTATTGATTTATTTTTCTCCTTATTATGGGCCTAATTTTCAAGTTTTTTTGAATGCCTGGAAAATTTTGATTGGATGCCAGGTCTTATGTATTGGTTGGCTGTTCTATTTAGTTGCATTCTTTTTGAGAGTGCTGGTCTTTGTTACAGTATATACAGCTAAGTTACTTTCAGATCGATTTGATTATTTTGAGACTTGCTTTTAAACTTTATAATTATAGTGACTCCAGAGAAGCCTTTACCCTGGGGCTAATTTAGCACCACTACTAAGGCATGACTTTTTTCAATGTCCTATCAATACCCAGTATATATCAAGGTATCTCCAATGGTTGGTGGGATTGTGAAAATATTCCCAGCTCTATGTGAGTCTTTTTGTCTTATGGAAGTTCTTTCTCCACCATTAGGAATTTTATCCCATACGTGTGCATATCAGTACTCAGTCAAAGACTTGAAGGAATTCCTCTGTAGATATCCAGTGTTCTCTACTTCTCTATGTACCTTCCTCATCTTTGATACTCTGCTTGAACACACACGCCTCATGTGAGTCATACTTGGTGAATGTTGAGAGTGAAGGGCATGGGAAAATAAGAAATAAGAAAAGGAGGGTTTTTTGTGCCTGGGGCAATCTAAAACTAGGCCAGGACCTCCTGTGTAGGATAAGACAAACCATAAACTATAATGATTTGTCTAGAAAAGGTTCCCAACCAGAGATCACTAAGGATAACATAAATCACCATCCCTCCTCCTGCCATAGTCACGTAATAAATTAGAATGTAGGAATCCCACTGCAAGTAGTGTGGGGCATGAGCCCTTTCATTCAAATATCAAAAACAGAGACAGGTCAATTCTTCCCTTTTTTAGCTTGGCAAAGATGCCTATTCCTTTCTGAGCTTCAATTTTCTCATTTGTATGTGAGGATAATAACACCCATATCATAGAATTGTGAGGATTAGATGAGATTTTGCATGCAAAAGACTTAGCACAGTGACTACCCACCATAAATGTTTAAAACCTTTTTAGCCTGAAATTGTAGATAATCCAGTTGAAGCCATCTTTTCAAATGTCTCCTAACTCTGTCCCCTCTGCTCCATCCTTCCACACACCCTACATTCTCTATCAGGAGTTTGTGTGTATATCTCCTTACTGGACTATGAACTCCTTGTGTAGAGACAGGGTTTTGCTTATCTTCACTTCCTATCCCACCTTATCTTGAATGTTCATAACAAATATTCAAGAAATATTTGTTGAATAGACTGCAGAATTTGATTTTCTCCCTACACTTGGTGCAATAGATAGAAGAACTAAAAGAAATATGACTAAAAATCTCAAGGTCTGGCTGTGATAATTCCTCGTGGACATTTGATGCAGAGCAAATGGCTCAGTAACTCAGTCTATACAAGTCACCCACACAAGGACCCCAAGGTAATATGGAGTCTATTAACTGGGAGTCTGAAAACCCATTCTACAAAAAGTCTAACCAGTAATTTTGTTTGACATGCTTCTTAGACAACGCACAGCAATATTTGTCTTCAGGGGACAGAAGAGGGTAAGGGGCTGAGAACTGGAACGAAAAAATAAAGCCACAAAAGAAAACTCCCAGCTTCAAATTTATGATTATATGTATTTGTGTCATTACTTATCACATTTTCAAACACAACACCAGTTAAGTCCAGCAGTTGAATTGACAACTGATGAAAAACACCATACTGTTACTCAGTTAAGTCACACTGATCTTGCTATTTGATCTCTTTTTTCCAATGCCAGTAATTTTCCAGGTTCATTATTGACAATGTAAACTGCTCAAATTCCTATGAGAGACACTTTGGGGAGGGAAGGATATGACATTGTGGTCCAAACTGACACTGTTCAAAGAATATAACTGATAACCAGGAATGGTACAGTCCATAAAATAAGCCATTACTTCTTACGAGGCAGCGTTGGACACAGAAATGGTGGTGTTCAAAAGAGGCAATTATAACAGCTTTGATTTTTCTAAGCAAATCCATTTGCTTAATTGAATTCATTGGTCCACCTGGTATGTGATAACAGTATATGTGGAAATCAAGGAGACATCTCATATAGGTGGCCTTATTCATGAAAATATAAAAGAATGTTCTGTTCAAAATGAACAGCTTGTCAGCTTTTCCAGTGCTTGAAATTCCACCATTATTGTCAATCTTTATAGTCTTTCTGACCAGAAAACGTAACCTTTAACTAATCAAGAACTGGGCAAGTTTTAAAAAATGAAATGAAGTCCATTGTTACTTAGGAGAGAGCAGGTTAGAGGAAGTATGAGAATGGGGCTACGGGTTTTAGAAGATGGAGTTCTCTCAGCTCAGGTCAACAGCCTCACATCAGTGACTGGGAGATAGAGGTAGAAAGACAACTCTGTTCATTCAACCAGCTGACTGACTGATTGATCACTTCCTGCCTGCTGCTCCTGCTACAGAGCTTTCATCATTTCTCTCCAAGATCAGTGCAAAACCTTTTTTATTGGAGTATAATTGTTTTACAATGTTGTGTTAGTTTCTGCTGTACAGTGAAGTGAATCAGCTATATGTATACATATATCCCCTCCCTCTTGGACCTCCCTCCCACCCCACCTAGGTCATCACAGAGCACCGAGCTGAGCTCCCTGTGCTATACCACAGGTTCCCACTAGCTATATATTTTACACATGGTAGTATATTTATGTCAAACCTAATCTCCCAATTCATCCCACCCTCCCCTTCCCCCAACCCTATCCCTATGTCCGTTCTCTACGTCTGCATTTCTATTCTTGCCCTGCAAATAGGTTCATTTTTACCATTTTTCTAGATGCCACATATATGCGTTAATATATGATCTTTGTTTTTCTCTTTCTGACTTACTTTTTATACATTGCTCCCCTCCACACAAATGTCTACATTTCTTCTTAAACTATTCTTCTAAAATTTTGTCTGATTATGTCAATCACCTGTTTTAAAATCTTTAATGGGGTCACACTTTACCCTTAAATTAGCCCCACATTCCTTAAGCTGAATTTTTCTCTCTTAAAGCTTCATCCTCCAGGCCTCCTCTCCACAATCCCCATGTATCTAAACATGTCACGTCCTTCCAAAGTTCTGAGTTTTGGCCACTGTGCCTCTCCCCATCAGGAATTTTCTTCCCTGTCTTCTCTGCTAGGTTGCCTCCCACACATTCTTCAGGGCTCAGGTTAAAAGTCAATCTTTCAGTAATGCTTCGTTGGACTCACCAAGACAGAATTAACCACTTTTTCCTATGTGACTACACAGAACCTAGTTTATATTATGTGAGTGTCTCATTGAAATAACGTTGGTTGTCTGTCTTCATTTATGTTAGATTGTGAAGGCAGTGACTGTGTGTTGAAGAGGCAATGGGATGTTTGCAGAAGAAAATTGTATTTCCCTTCTGAGCACACAGAAGGGCCATATTTCCCAATTGCAATATGTCTGGATGTGGCTTAAAGCTACCTGTGGCCAATGCAGTGTGAACAAAAGCGATGTAAACCACTTCCCACTGACCCCTAACATTTGATTCATGATTTGCATTTTTTTTCTCTTGCCAATTGCTCAGCTACAAGTTGAGGATTCCAAGAAACTGCTGGATGGAAGGATCCTGAGTCTCTGAGCTACCACCTGAAGGAAGTCCATCACAATGAACACTGGCACCAGATTTCCCCTGATCAAGAAATAAACCTTTATTGTGTTAAGACACTGGGATTTGGGGTGTTACAGCAACTAGCCTTACTTACTCTGAATAATGCTGGGTCTTGTTCTACATTATGATGCCTTCTTTCTCACTGTGATTTACAGTTGTCCACTCCTCCTGATCCAGTTCTGGCCTCACTTTCCTTTAGACTGGATGCCTTGGTCAACCATTTGGTAATATTATTGCCATCACCCTAGAATCTTCTTCTGATGTTCTCCTTTATTAGTACTAGCGTAGTTGTAATAGTAGGAGCAGTAGCAGTTGTTGATGCTCTTTAGGAGCATGTAATGCTTTGCAGATTAAATATTTTTGCCTTCATTGTCTTACTTTGATTTTGGTCTCTCACGGTTTCTGTCTTACCTCAAAGTGCTTCCTACCTGCTATCTCCACTCCTAAATCTGAACTGACACCGCAGAGGAAGTCACAGAACCTTTGGCTCTCATACAAGTTAATGCTATTTCCTTACTGCTGTTGAGCACACCTCTTAGTCACCTCTTATACTCTTTAAGCCTCCATATATAGCTCGCTAAAAATGTTTATTAAGACTTTATTTTTTAAGAGCACTTTTAGGCTCTCAGCAGAATTGAGAGGAAGGTACAGAGATTTCCCATTCACCCCATGCCTCCACATGTGCATAGCCTCCTCCATTATCAACATCCCCCTTCAGAGTGCTATGCTCGTTGCCACTGACACACTGTAATCATTCAAAGCCCACAGTTTTCCTAAGGGTTCACTCTTGGTGCTGTACATTTTATGGGTTTGAATAAATGTATAGCGACATGTGTCTTTCATTATAGTATCACGTAGAATATTTTCACACCCTAAAAATCCTCCGTATTCTGCCAATTCATCCCTCTCCTCCCCCACCCCCTGTCAAGCACTGACCGTCTGTCTCCACAGTTTTGCCTTTTCTAGATCATATGGTTAGAATCATACAGTAAGCAGCCTTTTCAGATGGGCTTTTTCCACTCTTCATAGCTTTTTATCCAATTTTTTTCTACTCTCCTCAAAACCTCACCCCTTATTTCTAAGATTAATCTCTCTTGTGTACTTGATCTCTCCTTCCAATAACTTTTTTTTTCTTATTTCTTTTAGAAGGCCATGGGATCAAAAAATGTGTCTTATCCCTCATCCTACCTCTTTTGTCATCACGCTTCAATGCATCCTACATTCCAGACATACCAAACTTCTTAGTTCCCCAAATACAGCTCATACATTTTTACATGATGCTATCTTTTTCAGAAATGTCTATTCCCCACCTCCCCAACATGGAAAACTCTTATTTATCTTTCAAAAATCAGATCAAATATCACCCGCTTTATGACGTCTTGTCTGATATTCCCAAGCAGACATAGTGGCTCCCTCCTCTGTGTTCCCATAGCACCTCAGCTATCATTGTGTAATGTCTCATTGCATTATCATTATCTCTTTGCAGGCCTCTCTACCCCCTAGACTGTTAGCATTTCTGAGACCATGTCTGATGGCTTGCTTTATTTTCAGCACTAGGAACAATGCTTCACACAAGCAGTTCTTTAAGTCAAGAAAGCAGGCAACTGAGTCTGCTCCTTGGAGAACTGGCTCAAGCATCCCAAGCATTAACAGCTTAGGACCCAGAGTAAGTGGGGCTGAGGTAGAGAGAAAGGAGAGCTATCTTTGTATGTGACATTAGGCTTGGCTCTATTCTGTAACAACAAATTATAAACTTAACCTGGCTGAGTGTTCCATGTTCTTTTAGGTGATGGTCAGTCAGGTGTGGCCATAAGAGGGGACACAGGAGAGACAGAGGAAAGCTTATTATACTCACAGGTCCTGGAGAGACAGAGTCACCACACACCATGAGGGGCCACATGGAAGGAGTGCCAAGGGAACCAGCTCAACCAAGCAGGTGGGGAGCCAAGGAAGAGGGAGGACCTGTGTGCAAGCACCTTTACTAGGGGTCAGGATGGAATACACAAGAAAAGGTGCAAGGGGACATCACTGATGCCTCTGAAGGTCACTAGGTCAGGAGATGGTAGAAAGAGGAACTTGTGGCAGGGGCCCACCTATCATATTGGTGTACCTGGTCACCTGGGCAGGGTACTCACAGCCTATTTGCAGGGATGTTGAGGCAACAGGAAAGAAAAGATAAAAACAGTATATAAAGTTTTAGAATTTACAATACACGGAGTATCTTAGATATGTCTTAAATGGCCTCAGAAAGCAGAACTATGACCTATAGACAAAAGTCACAAGTAGACAGATGGGCACTAAAGATAAGAAAGGACTTTCTAACCATCAGAGATGTGAAAAATGGAAGAAGTTACCTTGGAAGGCAGTGAACCTCATTACTGGAGGTATTCAAGCAGAGGCCAGATGGTCGCTTGTGGAAAAATTGCTACATAAATTCATACAGCATGTAGAACCCATGTGGTGGTGTGTGGAATACTCATCAGTGCAGATCAAATCAAGGCCCACCTTGTTTGGGGAAGGCTTGCGCAAGTTGAACAAGCAAAGGTCAAGCTATACGGATTTTATATGACCATTCTTTCCAAAGTCTTTCTTCATGTTTCTAGCCCAATAAGATATTCCAAACGAAAAAAGATTTCTGAAGTCAAATATATTGGGGAACGACTTCATACAGCACTCTATTGATGATACAAAGCCATTCTCAAAAAGACACTGAGATTTCCTGAAATAAAGGGAGCCATGTCACTTGGCTTATCTCAGCATTTCCCAAAAGTTTTGTTCAGCAAAACTTTTTATTGTGTAATATAACTGTGAATATTGCATGGAAGAATTCCATCTAATTCTGCTTTCACCAGGGTAAAAATATTTCCCTCTGGAGAGAGGCAAATACAGCATTTTCTCCTTTGCTGATTTCAAATAACACCAGGTCTAAAATATACAGGAAGGCTGCAGGCATACTAAGGGATTCTGGCACCCAGGGGGAAAAAAAAGGTATTACTGAACTCATATACCTTTCTTCATTTAATAATGATCCCACCCTATAAGAAAAATGTTAGTATTCTTCTTTTTACATAGGGGGAACCAGAGGCAGCTAGTAAGAAGATGAAGGATTCCAAAATCCATTATATCCCATTACTCAACTCAGCTGGCAATGAGCTGGGAGCCCAGAAGTGGAGGAATTCAACTAAGAGACTGTCAAGACTACTACTAGCTTAATGGTCAATGATTCTTGATTTCATTATTTGAGAATTGACAGTCTCCAGAAGCATAAATGTCACCTTGATAGTAAGTACTGGGGCCCATTAAACCCAGAAATTTACATTTTCATAGTTGCCACAAGAATGAGAATGCAGGCAAATATAATCATTACTCGTTGGCAATATGAACATCCATAACCCATTACTTCTGTCAGCTGTATCCCCAGACTGGGCCACCTTCCGAAGGAGAGGCTGATGAGTTACCTCCTGGGTGTGAGACAGGACCTATATAACCAGGCTGGAAGTAAATGACTTAGATATGTCCACAGACACTGGGCCAGGCAGCAAGTGATGGTAAATTCTGGATCTTTGTACTGTCAAAAAATACCTTGTATTATCCTCAATGGGCTCATACTTTGCTACCAAACTATTAATTAAGTGAAAATCAGGTTTTCCCATTTGTTTTCATTAATGGCATACTGAACTGCCAATTACAGCTTGAGACCGGCATCTGCCTAGATGGTGTAACTGTGTTAATTTGATGTAACTCCAGTCAGAAGCAAAGAAATCTAATATTTCAGAGGCTTTTGCCTTCTCGTTTCAGGTAAAAGCACAGCTTCTCTGGGGCTATTTAAAATACAGGAAATTGTTTGAGATTATGGTGAGAATGGGTTGAAGGACATCTTAAACTTTTTTCATATATTTTGCAGAGGCCCATTGGTATAATTATCTTGAATTGTTTTGTAATCTAAAGAATTAATAAAGCAGATAATAATCAAAAAGGACAATAGCCTGGGAACCCTTATTACATCCTTCACAGTCTTGTAAGGGTCTAAAAACTTATGTAGAAAACTAACCTAGATCTATCTCGAAGGACCCTTCTGGCTCAAAAAATGTCAAGAAAAAAATCCTATGACTTTATGTTTTGTTTTGTTTTCAGGGAGAAATGATTGCCCCCCACACACACCAGTCTGATCCCCCTTAGCTGTTGTAACAATTCTGCAAGACCCTTTAATAAATACTCTTGCTAATGAGGCATGCTTAGGTACTTGCATTAGGTTCATTCAGTGTCTTGCTAAGAAGGCTGAGTGGTAACAAAATTTTAAAAAATAAAAAGCCTTCTCATTTCCACAGCACAAATCATAGCCAGAAGCAAAAAAGGGGTGGGGGACTCTCTAAAAACTCCATACTCCTGCTACCTAAGCATTTAAGTAATTAGTTTCCTGAAAATTGGCTGCCAGACTTGTAAACAGCTACAAAGGCCTTAATATTTATTTTACAACATATTTCCAAACTCACTGCAAACAGCCTACAGGTTGGCCATTAATTGGGTATCTTTTATTTATTTATTTTCTTTGATTGGAGGAGGGGTTGTTAGGGAAAAGGAAAACAGAGAAACTAACTTTATCATCCTTCTTCCACTAAGTTCTCCTTAATGTTCTCTAGAGTAAAAGGAATAAATGTCCAAGAGTAGGTCTCTTTACACTAGCCCCTTCCTTGTAAAACTCTCACTTAAGATGCTACTTTTCACTGCTTCTTTTAATGACCATATTACTTTGCTTTTATTAGTTTGGCTTCTTTCTAACTTCTACTAATGGATGAGTTAACACATGACTCACACTTACAGTTATTTATTCTGATGTTTGGGGATACAGAGATGCTTTTAAAAAATTCCATCTACATAAGCATTTGGACCACTTTGCACTAAAGGCCATATTTTATTACCCATAAGAGAAAGATGCTACCTTGAGGAAACCAGTTAATACTGGTAAATTGATAGCAATTTTGCCTTCTTAGGAGTCTAGAGGACACTGAGCGGAGGAGTTGCATCCTCCGTTTAAATTATTCCCAGGGAGAAAGTGAGGTGCTGCATGGTGTATCTGGGCATTTGGATCACAGTTTGCTTTAGCCAGAGCAGTATGATAGACCAAATGATTTCCTAAAGATATGGTATTAAAAATAACTGAAAACATACCCATTAAGGACAAGGGTAGGAACGTTGGAAAGAAGTTCAATTTGAACATTTCAAAACATATATTATGTGTCAAACTTGGTGCTGGGGTGCTAGGGATAAACAGATAAATACCCACCCACATAAATTCAGAATTTGGCAGCAGGGTATACATAAACAGCAGTTGATGTATAAATAAATGTAACCTAAAAGAAATGAATTCCAAACATCATCTCTCCCACTGGAAGTAACTAACAATACTAGGCAGTATGCATGCAGCATCTATCTGAGGACTCTGAAAAGTAAAGGCTAGCTGGCAGTTTGGGAAACCAGAAGTACTATCAAACTGACAGTGCCTTTATAGCTCCAAATCCAGAAGAGCGTGCCAGGTGCAAACAGGAATAGCGCTTACTGAAACTCTCTTTCTGGTCCCACGAGCCCCTGAAAGACAGAGGGAATGTGTAACTTTCCTCTGGTGGTGGTGGTGGTGGTGTTTGTTTTGTTGTTTTCCACTCTCTCTTTCCCCAGCCCTAAGGCAAACCCATGGTGGCAGCAGTGGCAGTAATAACTGTGCCAAATAGCAGAAATGATGGCAGTGCCAGTAAAGCAGATGCCTAAAACTCTGAGCCAAGAGCACGGAAGGAAATCTCACTGCTTTCCTTTTCCCGTCAGTCCTCTTACCACTCACTTGACCTGGGAGTACACAGCAAAAAGTACACAGCAGGGTAACTAATTCAAAGCCTCAGCTTTCTAACCGAAGGACAAAGAAGGGGGATCCTCAGAGCTAGAAAGTTCCCAGGAGATGTGTAAGAGGGGAATGTGGGGGAAAATAACCCCATAAAGTTGTGTATCAAGCCCTGGGCTGATCTTTAAACTTCACATGCATGCTCCCGAACTTAAACAGTAAACCACAGGCTTTGAGAACTAATCTATACAGTAGAGCACTGCCCAGGTCCTATACTGGTCACTTAGTGGCACACATCAGGGCAGATACAAGAAGCATGCAATGGCTTTGAAAACCGAATTGACATTTGAACCACAGGCCTCAGAAAGCCAGCTTGAACTTATGGCCTGAACCCAACTCAGTCAATTGCCTGCTTAAAACAAACAAACAAAAAAAACCACATTCATATTTTCCATAGAACGTAAGACCAAGAATCTTCCAATGTAATACTCAATGTGTCCAGGACACAATCTAAAATTACTCAACATACGAAGGGAGAAAATTTCTATGACTTACATTCAATGAGGGTAACCTGAAATGCTACAAATGTTGGAATTATCAGATATTAAAGAAGCATTTTAACCATGCTCCAAGTGAGGGTGCTCACTCTTGAAATAAATGGAAAGAGACAAAGCTGCAGGAGAGAAATAGAAGATATTAAAAAGGACCAAATGGAAATTTTAAAACTAAAAAAATACAATAACCAAAAATTTAAAATACAGTGGATGGTTCAATGGCAGAATAGAGATGACAGAGGAAAGGTCTTTGAACTTTAAGGTTAGAAATTGGATAGAAATTATCCAATCTGAACAACAGAGGAAAAAAGATTGAAAAAAATTAACAGTCTCTGGGACCTCTGGGACAATACCAAAAGGTTTAAAAATTATATTGTCATAGTCCCAGAAGGAGAGGAGGTAGAGTGTGATGCAGACAAAATTTCTGAAGAAATAATGTTGAAAAGTTTACAATATCAGCAAAAAGCGCTTCCCTGGTGGTGCAGTGGTTAAGAATCCGCCTGCCAATGCAGGCGACACGGGTTCGTGCCCTGGTCTGGGAAGATCCCACATGCCACAGAACAACTAAGCCTGTGTGCCACAACTACTGAGCCTGAGCACCACAACTACTGAAGCCTACCTGCCTAGAGCCCATGCTCCACAACAAGAGAAGCCACTGCGATGAGAAGCCCGTGCACTGCAACAAAGAGTAGCCCCCACTCGCCGCAACTAGAGAAAGCCCGCGCGCAGCAACAAAGACCCAACACAGCCAAAAATAAATCAATTAAATAAATTAAATATATATACAGGCAAAAAAATAGAGAGAGAGATTCAATGATATCCAAGAAGCATATTGCATCCCAAAAGGATAAATTCAAGGCAATTACAAGCCAGATACATCATAATAAAGTTGCTGAAAGCAGCCAGAGTAAAAACAACACACTACAAATAGGGGGACCAACAACTTGAATGACAACAGACTGCTCATCAGAAACAGTGGAGGAGAGAATGCAGTGGAATTACATTTTTTAAATTCTGAAAGAAATTTATAGTGAACCTACTTTTTTTCATATTATACTATGAACATTTTTCTATACCATTCAATACTCTTTAAACACTATGATCTGTAATAACATAAAGCTTTTTAAAAAATATTTTATGTAATCATTTTCCTATTGATGAACACTTGTCTAATTTCCAAACTCTTGCTCATAAATACTGCTGTGATAAACATCATTGTAGTAAATAATTATACACACCTCTATTTATATTCCCATTATGAATTCCTAGTAATATAGTTAGTTACTGGATCTAAGGATGTGGTTAACTGTTAGGCACTTGTTATGCATTGTCAAATTGCCCTCCAGAAAAGATTTAAATTATCACTAGCACTGTGTGAGAGTGTCTGAGTGCTACTCGTTTTTGAAATCCTCATCAACATCAAAACTAAAATTGCCATGCTATGGTTTCATTTGGTGTTTTAAAATTATGTGTAATGTTAAATATTTTTCAAATGTTTTTCAGTCACTTGAACTTCTTTTCTTCTGAACTGTTTATTCATAATGTTTTCTTTTTATTGATTTTCTTACTGATTTTTATGAGCTCATACTCTGAATCAACAGTGAGACCGAAAACCAAGATAACCAACCCAACAATTCCCTTCCCTAGTGTGCACTGTTTTAACTGGGTCATTTTTTCCTCCCTACTTACAACTATTTCTCTGTTGGATATACACTTCCAAAGATAACATCAGCCATCACCAACCCTCAACTCCTCTTCTGCAGTCTGGTTCTTCTACCCCACCTATCTATGCTAAGTGCTTAAACACAGCTACAATGTTTTTGTGTATATGTGTGTGTGTGTGTGTGTGTGTGTGTGTGTGTGAGACAGAGAGAAAGAGAGAGAGAGAGAGAGAGAGAGAGAGAGAGAGAGAGAGAAAGAGAGGCTCTCTCCACTTCATAAATACATTACATAAATTGTTCTTACAAGGCTTTATTATCAAAATACAACAGTGATGGTACATTATGTTTTTCCATCTTTTTTTTTTTTTTGCGGTACGCAGGCCTCTCACTGTCGTGGCCTCTCCCGTTGCGGAGCACAGGCTCCGGACACGCAGGCCCAGCGGCCATGGCTCACGGGCCCAGCCGCTCCGCCGCATGTGGGATCTTCCCGGAGGGCACGAACCCGTGTCCCCTGCATTGGCAGGCGGACTCTCAACCACTGCGCTACCAGGGAAGCCCTCCATCACTTTTTAAGGAAGAATCTCCCTCATGAGGATATAACCCAGGTGACTGAGTATGCAGCTGAAAAAAATCCTAGAAAGATAATATCATCTCATTTTTTAAGGTTTTGTGTTTGCCTTTTTCTGTGCATTACAAGGATTTTTAATGGGAAAATAAAGATGCTTTTTCCAGAGGTGCTACCAGATTTTATACTAAAATTTCAGAAGTTGGTTTTTGTAGGAGTCTTTTTGGGGGTGGGGGGATGGCACTTTGTATCCTTCCTCCTTCCCTCCCTCCCTCCCTCCCTTCCCTTTTAGAGTTGGGTTTTGAAGCATGGAGTTTCACATTAAAACAGGTGAAATCAGTCCAAACAGTGATATCACATGTGCAAAAACATAGACGCATGATGCTGGTGGGAAAGACTGAAGCAGGCAGGAAGTTGGAGAAACAAGGGAGAAGTTGATGTGGATCAAAGATGGACCTTTATGGGTGAGCATGTAATAAATCTGCTAGATTTGTAACCACTGGGCAGTGTATGAGGGGAGGTGCTCTGGCCACCTCATAGCGCAGGGCTCATGTACTCAAGGCTGAAGAAGGACTCCAGTGAGAAAAATTTCCAAGATATGTACCTAATTTGATAAAAGAATAATCATGGAGATGTAGGGTTCAGAGATGAGGAGTTACCATTCAGCCCTGTTCAGGGATATGCTCCCCTTGTACTTTTCACTCCAGTCATAATGAACTGCTCCACTTAACACTAGAACACAGAGTAAACAAAGAGAAAGGCATTCCAGAGCCTCTGCTACCTTGCTGCAGTCTAATTTTCTGGCCTTATTTTCTATTACATGTCCTACAAACTTTTTAGTCCGCTCACCACCTGTTATTCCTCTAGTCCTCCAGGCACTTTTATGTACCAATGCCTTTGCTCAAAGTGTTCTGTCTACTAGAGGACCTTACTTGTCCCTTAAAAAAGATTTTACCTGTCAAAAATCTTTTTTTATGAGCCAAAGCCTAGTTCAAATAATATTTTCATGAAAACTTCCCAGAATTTATTCCTTTTCTCCACTGGAATTTACACACACACACATTCCTTCAGTATTAAGATTTTCAAAATATATCAAGTTATACCATGTACTAGCTTTTTGTGTTTCTACTTGAATCCCACCCTACATCTCTGACTAACCTTGAGAACTCATTCCAGAAAATCTGCTTTATAGGAGTAAAGCTGTTTTGTCGTGAACATCTCTCAATTTCATTGGTTACAAAACTCATTCAGAAGGTGTTGGGGACACAGAGATGAATGATTAATTATCTCATTCTAATTATAAGATTGGGAAGCCAGACAGGTACACACAGGGAACTGGAATTGTGACAAATTTCTCAAACATGCTCAGAGTGCTAAGGAAGCATACAGAGAAGCATCCCTGACTATCTGGAAGGGAGTGGAAGATCTGGTCACGAAAGTCTCCTCAGGTTGGACAGTGCCTGCACTCACCCTGCAGGATGAGGGGCGACGGGAAACAACGGCATTGGAGGCAGAAATCCGATGTGTCTATTAGAGCCCTCCTGTTTGGTTATAAATACAAATGGCAGAGAAAGGGTGATTTTTATAACGAAGAACAAAATTTTCAAAGGCGGAAATAAACTGGGTCTCAGAACTAAACCAGAACCAAGGCACTGAAGGCCACAGGAATCTTTTCACATTGACTTCACCTTCTCTCTCTCACCGTGGACTGACTGTATCTGGTTCCCAGACCACGCAGTAAAACGTGGTCACCTGGAGCTCTCAGGCTTACATTTTTCTGCTCTATTGCAACATAACAAATTACCTCAATACTTAGTGATTTAAAACAACAAGCATTTATTATTTTATAGGTTCCATGTGTCAGGAATCCTGACTGGCTTAGCTGGCTCAGAGTCCCATTTTAATATATACCTGCTGAAAACCCAATCCTGTGAACAGAGGGGGAAGTTTTCAGGGAAAAGGGGCTGAACTTATCATTCTAATTGAGTGGGGTTCTCACTGGCGCGCGCGCGCACACACACACACACACACACACACACACACACACACACACACACACACACACACACACACACACACACACCTGACCTCCCTGCCTTGTATCTGTTGTACATATTAGGATTCGGAAAACACTATTTTTGAATGAAGCTTTGAAAACTTATATGTGATGAGATTGAGGCCCCCAAATAGGTAAGACTTGTTCAGGATCACAGAGCAGGTTAGTGGCGGAGCAAGGCAGAAAGTAGGGGTTGGCAGAATACCGGCATTTCATGCTGGTGCCTAGAAATGATGCATAGAGCCTTAGAAGTGGTTTTCAAGGAGCAGAACAGCTGACACCTTGCCTGTGACTGGGGTTTATGAGGAAGAATGGAGGTAGGGAAGTGCTGAAAGAATGAGTACCTGACTTTGTTAGAGGAAAATAATGAGATGATGATGCCGAGACTGGGAAGCTGGGTCAAGGGGAAGGTCTGTTTGCAATGAGTGAGACCTGCAGTATCTGTTGGTTGAGGGGCCAGAGTGGGAGGAGATTTAGCATTTGAGGGAGTGGCGATCCAGAGAGAGTGGACGAAGTCAAGTTCATGGAGAGAACTGGAAAGGGGGGTGCCAAGAGCATTTGGGAAGGGACACAGGACACCTCTTCATCAAAAGGAAAAGAAAAGGAGAAAGGAAAGGGGAAGAGCTCGGAGCAGTGCTCCTGGGGAGGCACAGGAAGGTGAGGAGCCTCAGGGGCAGAGAGGCTCGCTCTGCACAGGCTGAGAGACCAGCAGTGTCCTGGGGATATTGAGGAAAACGGGGCAGTCTTTGAGCCTTAAGAGTCCAAGGAGAATTTGCACAGCTGCTGTGGGGAAGCAACTGGGCATAAAGAAACAGGAAACAAAAGACTGGTGAGGAGTGGTGAGGTCTCAGCTGAGGGCAGACAACAGGACTTTGCAGTGGGCTTACTCAGGTCCATTTCCCAGGACTTCTCTGACTGTCTAGAAACCAGCACCCCATCCCAGCCCTGTGGCACCCTGTGGGACTTTACTGTTGCTTTTGCTTAGACCTGGGGAGCTGAGGAATTAGTTAATGGTGGCCAAATGGACAGTATTATAAAGATGAGGACCAACCATCCTTCCTCTTCACCAAAGACAAAAAATAAGGCCTATGGTATATGCAGAGACCCAGAAGAAAGGGAATTCAGTGGAGCAGAAGAAATATTGTCCAGCTAGATTCAGGAAAACAAATTCCTTCCCTATGACGGGACGACAATTAGGTTACAGGATGACATATTTTTCAATTGGTTATTTCTTTTATAAGCTTAAGACAAAATGAGCTTAAACTTCAGTTTGAGCTATTTAAGCAAATGTCAAGGAACACATTTGTGGGGCTGTCAAAAAGCTGGATGCATAATGGTTATTATCGCAGGCTTTGGAGCCATGCTGTCTGGATTTGAATCTTGCCTGTGCTGTTTAGTAATTGTGTGACCCTGGATGAGTTACTGTGCTTTCATGTTTCTTTTATTTTTCCATCTCTAAAATAGTGATGACAACAGTACCTATCTCATGGGGTTGTTGTAAAAAGCCCTTTGCACAAAGCCTGGTAAGCGGCATTCAATAAATATTAATTAGCTATTATCATTTAAAAAAATCAGATTGTTTAGTGAACTTCATAGAAGCACTGGCTCTCGGAGTGGAGACCTTCTGAGACCATTTGGTCCTATGGTTCTCAAACTGTGCTCTTCAGAGCCCAAGAGTAAAAGAGAGATGCTTCTGGGGTTCCTTTGGGATAAATGGGGTGGGAGCAGAGCTGCTATTGCCCCAGCAGCTGCTTCCATAAGAATAGCTCTGCTTCTGTCAGTTTCACACACTTAATAGGCTTCTGCCTATAGCTGAAAAGAAGCTTTCAACGTGGAAAAAGAAAACTGAACTAACTTTACAAATGAGGAAACTGATGTTCAGAAGGGGAAATGACTCGCCCAAGGTCAAATGCTGAGTTTTCAGTAGAGCAAGATCTAGTACTCAGGCCTCCAGCCTCCAGTCCAGGGTGTCTCTACTGCAGCTCTCTATCTGAAGTTCAGGTCCCATAGCAAAAAGGCCTAAGATTTTTCTCTCCCCCAGGACCTAGCCCAATCACATTTCCTCTGAAGAACCTTTCCCAATTCCCCAGGCAGTTGGCTATCCCCTCCTAGAGCTTCCCACAGTGCCTCTTTCCACATAATGTTTTAAATGGCCATTTTTCATGATGGATAAAAGGATCCCACTTTCAAATGCAATCATATTTTATCTATGTTGAACTTCCCAGTGCCAAGCCCACTGACTAGCACATAGTAGGTGCTGGGCAAATAACAGATGTGAATACACGTTTTAAATCAAAAAGCTGATGTACAAATGTGATGAATAATTAATGTTGCTGTTATTATTATGGTGAAGGAGTGGCAGATATAACAGTTCTTGTCCCACATGAGCTAATTACTGACTTGGCTAAAAACTTTTGCAAAATTTATTTCTTTTTGAGAATAAAATCTGAGTCCAAAGTGCCACATGGGGTTTAATTTTGATTTGTAATGTAAAATGCCTCTGGAGTTGGAAAGGGGGGTTGCAGGGAGAGTGGGAGGGACTGGTTAAGGGCAGCCAGTGTCTAGAAGAAGGTTTCAAGAAGACACACTGACCCTGTGTGCACAGCCAGAGACTGGCTTCTTTCTCCTGTACAAGGCCCGCCTGTGAGCCCCAAGAACCTTCTTCCTGTAAGCACCTTCCTCGGCTGATTGATTAGGAGAAACCTTTTAATGAAGGCGTTAATAAAAGAAGCTCCAGTGCCAGAGGGGTCCTGCACTAATTAGGATGGTGTCAGTCAGGAGAATAACCACACAGACAGCTCCGAGTCTTTTCTCCACGGCGGGGGTGCAGGGAGCTGCCAGTTGCTGCTGCCCCTCTGCCCTCTCCTACCCACCGGGAGCCTGTTTGTTAAAATCTGCTTCCTAGGGGCTTCCCTGGTAGTGCAGTGGTTAAGAATTCGCCTGCCAATGCAGGGGACATGGGTTCGAGCCCTGGTCCGGGAAGATCCCACATGCCGCGGAGCAACTAAGCCTGTGCGCCACAACTACTGAGCCCGTGTGCCACAACTACTGAAGCCCGCAAGCCTAGAGCCCGTGCTCCACAAGAGAAGCCACCGCAATGAGAAGCCCGTGCACCGCAACAAAATAGTCCCTGCTCGCCACAACTAGGGAAAGCCCACGCACAGCAACAAAGACCCAACGCAGCCAAAAATAAATAATAAAATAAAATAAAATAAAATAAATCTGCTTCCTACACAGTCAGTGCCCCTGAGAATATGTGGGCCCACCCTGCCCCAGCCAGGACCTGGGGAGGTGGCACTCAAAACTATCTGGGATGCCTCTATCCTTACAGGAAGCATTGCAGCTGTGCACGTTTCCAGGGAAGATGGAGAGACAGCAGTTCTAGGCCTTCTCAGCCTCTCAGTTCCCTCAGCTGAGCAGAGAAGCTTTTGCCTTCCTCCCTTCACTCTCCGTCCTTCACCTTATAACCTTCCAAAGTGACCAACTATCCCATCTGTATCAGTCAGTGTGTTCCAGAGATTATATACATATGTATATGCATATGGAAAACACTAAGATATATATATATGTATGTATATATATGTGTGTATATATATATATATGTGTATATATGTAGATGTGTATATATGTACATACATATATGATTAATTTGCAGAAATTGGCTAATGCAACTGTGGGGGCTGACAAATTCAAAATTTGTAGGGCAGGCCAGCAGGTTGGAAATTCAGGCAGGAGTTGATGCTGCGGTCTTAAGACAGAAGTTCTTCTCCAGGAAACATTTGGTTTTTGCTCCTAAAGCCTTTCAATGGATTGGATGAGGCCCACCCTCACTATTAAGAGTAATCTCCTCTACTTACAGTCAACTGATTGTGGATGCTAACCCCATCTGCAAATTACCTTCACAGCAACACTTAGATTAGTGTTTGATTAATAACTGAGTATTATAGCCTAGTTGAGTTGGCACACAAAACTAACAATCACTCTATCTTTATGACATTTGAACCTCAATACTTCTTTAAGCTAAGAGAAAAGTTAGCATTATCTCCATTCTACAGATTAAAAAACTGAGGCTTCTCTAAGTTATGTCCTGCTTACTTTTACACAGCTAGGAAATGTTATTGCTAGATGTTAAAATTAAACCACAGTTTTCTGGAATCAGTCTTAAGTTCTTAACATGAGATGATACTGCCTTTCTCATACAATGTTCGCTCATTCATTCAAATAATTATGCATTGGTTCCCCACCACATGCCAGGCACTGACTTGAACAGGATGGACGTGGGGTCCTGACATGACAAAGCTGACCGTCTGCTGAGGGAGAGGCACACACACTAAAGACACACACACACATACATGTGAGCACACGGAGATGCTCGCAAGGTTTAAAAGGTTTCTCTGAAATGATTGATGACCTCTGGAAGAAGCAGAAATTGTCATCCATAACAGAGAAGCAAGAGATTGAGAAGGCCATTTGGAAAATGCAGCTGTTTTTTCAAAGATAGAGACAAGCTAAATAAACTCAGTGCCAGTTTACTTTAGAAGAGTCTAAGACCTATGTCTGTGGTGAAGAGGGAATGAGTCAGGAGCCAAGACAGAGTGTCTTGGTTTTTACCTTTGGTGTGAGAGAGGCCGTCAGGGTGGGAGGCGGGTGGGAACCAACGTGGGTCAGAAGGACGGGCAGCTCAGGGCAGGCTGGCCAAGCAGGTCCCCTCTGGTCTACTCCTAGCCTCCATATGCTAAATTGTATGAGGAAGAATGAATCAGTTACCTCTCTGGCTGATGAAGACATTTTATTTAGGTCATAGAATCACTCAAAGTATTTTATGTGGTTTTCTGCAAATGCAGAATACGTACCTTAATCCTGTATCTAGGTATCCCTTCCCTCCTACCATCACCAGATCAGAAATGGACCATTCCCAAACAATAACTGTTGTATAGGGCTTCACAGTTTACAAATGCTTTCAAATATATTATCCCACTTAATACTTGGAAAAAATGCAATATAAACATGATAAAATTCCCATTTCACAGAAGAAACTGAGATCCAGAGAAGTTAAATGACTTGACGGAGGTCTCTAGGTCAATATTTTTGAGGGCATTAGACCTCAGAGTGTTTCATCTAGTTCTTACTGCTCATTCATCAAAACCAAACATCATCAGTACTTTAGTTTACTAGGGCTGTTGTAACAAAGTACCACATACTGGATGGCTTATTGTCTCTCAGTCTGGAGACCAGAAGTCCCAGGTCAAATGTTGACAGGTTAGCTCCTCCTGAGGGCCATGAGGAAGAACCTGTTCCAGGCCTCTCCCCTAGCTTCTGGTGGTTTTCTGGTTTTCTTTGGCATTCTTTGGCTTGTAGGCACATCACCGTGATCTCGCCTTCATGTTTCCCTGTTGTTCTCCCTGTGTGCATTTCTGTGTCCAAATTTCCCCTTTTCATAAGGACACTAGGTAGGCATATTGGATTAGGGGCTCACCCTGCTCCAGTAGGACTGCATCTTAACTAACAACATCTGTAAGAACACTGTTTCCAAATAACATTCTGAGGTACTGGGGGGTTAGGATTTCAACATATGAACTTGAGAAGGACATGGCACCATTAAATCCATCACAATTAGTGTCCCTTAAATCCATCATCTTACTACCCTGTGGAGTAGGCAAAGCTGAGATTATTATTCCCATATAATGGAAGACGGTTAAAATCTTCAAGGTAAGGTGAGCTGCCCAAGACCACTGGGTGGCAAATCTGTCTCTGCCCTCACTCTGCCTCACCACTCAGCTTTAAAAGCTGGGTCTTGAAGCTATGTTATGGCACATGGAACCCCACTGACGTCCTAGGTTTAGGGTTCAGTGAGGGTAGAACAACAGCCCACGTAGTCCTTCAGAAATTGCTGGTTGAGGGAAAATGACTGACTCAATGAAATTCTTAGACTGTGAAGTACACTTGGAAGGGATTTTAACTTGAAAAGGAAAGAAAAATAGGCCTGGATCTGTGTGTCGTCAGTTTCCAAATACCATACCAAGGAAATGGAACCAGCCACAGGTCATACAAGATTAATGAGATAATGAAAAGGTTACCTGTAATCTCCGGGCACATTAACATTCCTTTGTTGCCATAACTATATCAGCAACATTTCTGTAATCCAAAATAGGATCAAAATATTTGAATGAGATTATTTCAGACCAGAAAGACTTCCAAAATTACCTAGATTTTTCGGAAGGGAGCAAGTATTCTTCTGCCTCGTCATAAACACACAAATTATGGCATGCTTGGTAGGGAACTGATTTGAGTCATAACTTAAGGCCAGGCCTTTCAGATGAGTTATGGAACATCAGGCAGTGCTCTGCCCTCCACAGCGCAGTAAAGAAAGCCTACAGTTGCAGGTAGAAAACACGGATTCCCATCCTGCCTTGTCTTGCTCCATCACTTTCTGATTAGATGGGAGGCAAGTCAGACAGTGGGACTTGCTGGGCATTTTAGGTCAGAGAGACGTGGGTTTGTGTTGTGTGTGTCACTCACTAGCTATATCACCAGGGGCAGAAATTTAAGCTCTGTGAACCTTGGTTTCTTCGTTGTAAAATGGGTATAAAAGTCATTAGAATTAAGCAAGATAATGCATATTAAATGCCTGTCACATAAGTGCTCTTAATGTGAGCTGTTTTTCCTCTTCTATCTCTCTGACTTCACCCTAATCTACCTTCACACAGTTTTTCTGATGATAACTAAGGAAAATGGAAATGATTATCTCTTGGAGGCATCCTAAAGAAGTATTTAAGTAAATAAAACCCTCTTCCTGAACCTTTGTTGTTGTTGACATGCCTGAGATTTTGAGGCTGTTGCATAAATTCAGTAGATCTGAGGTCGAACCAGGCAATTGGTTGGCAAGCACAAACATCAGTTGCCAAATGCAAAAAATGGCATTTCCAGAAAGTATTTCTAGCAAGTGTGTCCTGGTGATCTAACAAAACATGCTAATAGCAACCATGTGGACCACCAAGCCCACACTGACGTACACTGCTCAGGCTACAAAGGCTCTGCAGATCTTTATTTCCTTGAGCCTCGTTCGGCCCTGTGTGCATTGGAGAGGGACACAAGTTGTTATTACCAGCCTGGACTGTCATGAATACACTGAGTCACAAAGCAGCTAAGTGGTACTGGAGCTAGGACTTAAACCTGAGCTTCAGGCCTCCCAGTCCACCACACCACATTGACTTCTGGCCTGGAATTACCAGTCCAAACTCCACCCCAGGACTCTGTGCAAGAGGCAGGGCTAATCCCCAAGCCAAGGCAGGGCCAATCCCCAAGCCAAGGCAGGGGTGCTGGGGTGCTGGGCTCCGCCCCTTACTCTTCCTATCCCCCTGCCCATCACCCACGTCCCCAAAGAGTCAGGGCCTCCTCCCCCAAGAGGAGGGGAACTTAACATGGATTCCCACTTAGCCAGCAGCCAGTATTAACTTCTGTTCCTCTTTACCAAAAAGACAGATTTTTACCAATGTATTGAATATAGCTGTTTTCTTGATAATACTGAATGGACGAAGAACATAATTTTATTTAGTCACCCATTCACAGAGGCCTATCATATGTCAGGTCAATTCTGTGGGAACATAACATTAATCAGAAACAGACACTGCTTCCAAGGAGCTCACAGTCTAGCAGGGAAGATAATACATACATGGGGATGGCAGGAAGGGGAAGAGTCCTAAACAGCTGTAGCAGGTAGCCTCAGAATCCCAGTCCAGAACCTAAGGGGCACTGGCATGGGCTGCCTCTTTCTGATCTTTCTCCGCTGGAGTGTTTCTTCTGTAGACCAAGGTATCCTACCCAGGTGTCTGGAGCTGCACTGTGTAATAGACTCTTCAGCAATGTTGGAAACGTCCTACCTCTGTGCTGGCCACAACAGTAACCACCAGCCACGTTTGGCTGCTGAGCACTTGGAATGTGGCTAGGGCAACCAAGGAAGAGAAGTTTTAATTTTATTTCATTTTAATCAATTTTGATTGTAGTTAGTGGCTACCTTATTGGACAGCACAGAAGTACAGATAAGAGAGTGGACAGTGATTCATGACCATATCATATTTAGGGGGGCAGCTGGAGGTGGTTATGGGGAAGAGTTCTCCCACTGCCCCGCTGCCCCTCCAGAATATCTGTCATCAGCTGGTTGTCTGGGAGCATATGTCAGGAGGCTGAGACACAGAGGGCTGGGTGCTCTGAAGTGTCACTGAACCAACGTGGTCAGCTGGACCCTCCCCACACCTACATGTGGCTGCCACCGGCAATCCTCCCTTCTCCTTTGAGTGGTAAAATTAACAGACTCTGGCAAGGTGCAGATCTGGAAAGGTGCCAAACCTCCGTGAAAGAGAAGCGATGAGCTGTCCAGGAAGCCTCAGGCATCACTAGCAAGGTCGTGTGGCGGCCTGAAGGGAGTGTGAAATGGCCGTGTAGAAATCTGTGATCCAGCCCCACCTGCCGTGAGCTCACTCTGTGACCCTGAGTAGCTGTTCCCTCTTGCTGGGCCTCAGGCGCCCTTTTCTGTAAACTGAGGGATGAATTTTCTGATGTCAGCCAGCTCAAAGCTTCAGAGAAAATCTTACTCCCAGAGACAGCAATTTAACAGTGAAGGAGAGTCTGGGGATGTATTTTCCAATGTGAAGCACAAGGCAAAACTAATTTAGCAGAAAATAAAAAATGGGAATAGTCGAAAGTACATGGTGTTATCGGCGGTAAGCAAGTGCTACCCGTGAACTTAGCAACAGTAAGAAGAAAAAATGCCTAGAAGATTACAGAGGAGGAGGGGAAGACTGATGAAGAACCCATAAGAATAGAAAGTGGAGAACGAGAAAGGCAGGGGCCGCAAGGGGCAGATAAATAACAAGAGAATCACCAGCCCTGCAGTCAGTGAAAGGTGAAGACGGCAGCAAGCAGACCTCCCTGAACTGGAAAAAGCAATTCGATTAGGGGTGGCGAACAGCACATTTTTTGTCCCTGATGCAGAACATTCTGACTTTAGTCAGTGTCTGAAAGCACAGGGGAAAAATGCCTGTGGGAACAACTTCAGTCAGTCAGTGAGTAAATATTTATTGAGCACTCTGAAACACTGGCTCTCAATCCTGGACGAATATCAGAAGCACCTGGGGAGCCTGAAAAACACTAAATAAAAGCTTGACGTCCAGACCCATTCCCAGAGACCCTCCTCTAACTGGTCTGGGGCGGTGCTCGGTGCTGATGAGAGGTTAAAGCTCCCCAGGTGCTCTGGCCTCAGCTGAGAATCTCTGGTGTCTGGTGTGCCAGGCTTCGTGCTAATCCAGGGCGTACAACAAGAACGAGATAGACATGCATGGCCCCTCCCTACCAGTGTAGGTATTTTGCACTATAACAAAGACCCACTGAGGACTGTGGAGCAAGAATGATCTCTATACCATATGTGAAGAAAATGACACTCAGAGAAGTGGTCTATTTCCAAGGTCATATTACTTGAAGGTCATCAGTCCAGGACTCACCTCCATTAGGTCAAGTCTCAAAACTTGACCAGCGCTCCTTCCCTTACATCACATGACCTCAAGCAACAGGATGCAGAGAAAGATGACTTTCCAATGGTCCCTTCTCTTTCATTTTCAGCACCTGAAATGTTCACCAGGCCCTGACCATACCTAGACTTGTCAGACCCTTAAGTGCCCACGGGCTGCAGGGAGTGGCCAGAGGCTAGGGACCCGGGGATAGTCCTAATGTGGATTACAGTAGAAGGACACCTTACTTGAAGTACTTGAAAAGGGGGGAACAATAATTTATGAATACCTAATATTTGCCAGGCACTGTGCTAGATGCTAAAGACACAGAGATGAAAGAGAGTCAGTTCCGATCTTCAAGGATGACATAGCCTGGTAGGAGGAAATAAGTGCACTATGACATGATCATGAATGTTCCAGAGTAGGAGTCTGCAAACTTCTTCTGTAACGGGCCAGATAGCAGGTATTTTCAACTCTACTAACCTTGTGGTCTTTGTCACAACTACTCAATTCTGCCATTGTAATGCAAAAGCAGCCATAGACAACCCACAAATGAATGAGTATGGCTAGATCCAAATAAAACATGATTTATGGACACAGAAATTTGAATCACATATATTTTTAGGTGTCACATAATCGTATTCTCATTTGATTTGTTTTTAATCATTTAAAAATGTAAAAAATCATTCTTAGCTTGCAAGCCATATGCAAACAAGTGGTGTGCTGGATTTAGCCCATGGGCTGTAGTTTGCCAGTCCCTGTTCTAGAAATACCATGGAAGGGAGCATGTGGGAGGACATGGCCATGTCAACCAGGTTTGGGGGATCAAGGGAAGCTTCTCAGAGGAAGTGGCACTTTAATTTCCCCCAGGTGACCAGGCTGTCTGTTAGCCCATGGTTATTTTCCTACTTGGAACATAGGTTCAAATCACCTACAGACTGACTCCTGTGCTAGCTTTAACTCTCCAGATATTCTTTAAAAGCAGAAGAAAAACAATTTTAAAAAATGCTCCTCAGATATTTTCATTGCATGCCCTCTCTGCACTGGAATACAGAGCTGTAAAGTTTGCTTATGACAACAGGAATTGATCCCTGCTTTCGTAGAAGTTAGGAGACACGATGATGAGAAATAACATTTTCTGAGCATCTTCTACGTGCCAGAGACTGTTTTAAGAATTTTACTTAAGTTTTCTCATTTAATCCTCACACCTACTCTAAATGTTATAAATTATCTCCATTTCACAGAAGACAAAACTGAAGCTTAGAGATGTAAACCTTCTCAACGTCCCAAAATTAGTATGAGGCAGACTTGGAGTTTGAACTCCAGCTATCAGATTTTAAGGCACAATTTCCCTTATCATGCCTCCTTTTCTTATAAAATGATTATTTCTCATGAACAAGGTTTGCAAACAGAATTGAAATAGCGCAAAAGTTTCTAGAAAAATTGTGAACTAAGCAAATACCTTGAAAACTAACTTTCGATTAAAATGCATCTGGAAAATATCATGTGTCAGACTCACTCGCTCACCTGTCTGTATCAAAATTTCATCCAATTAAAAGATTTAAGATACAGATTGGTAAGGAAGAGCAATAGCTTTTAGAAAACCAGTCTTTATGAGGGCTCTTAATATTACTGGAGCCTGAAACGTCTATATCTCTGATGACAATTCTTATGGGGCAGTTTAGGAATCTAAATTTTTACATAAATGAGTTCCACCCCAGGAATAAAATTCACTATTACTTCATTAATACTCTCCTTGTAGTTTTTCTGGAGGGAGGAGGCAAGTAATATTGCTTCTGGTTCTGAGGCGTTTCTGTTTCATCATTGTCAGGACCAGGAGCATTGTCATACGCTTCTTTCCTGAAAATCAGGGCTACATGATATCCACTAGAAAACTTAGGAAAGAGAAAGAAACCCTTAAACAGCGCCAGCCTTGCCCCAGAGAGGAGCCCCTGTCCATACTGGATGTCCAGTCAGAAATCTTGTTTTTCTGTTGTATGTGAGAGCTCAGACCTTTGTCACTTCCCAGACTCCAGCAGGGAGTATTTGTTACATACTTCTCAGGTCCCCAGTTCCAAGTCTTCAGGGGTCCAGCCCTTCCTCACCTCCAGTCCCTGCCTTTTGCTGTTGAAACAAATGACCTAGGCATAAGCCAATCCCATGTGCATCCCCTGCACCATAGGTGGTCATATGCCTAAGCCACCCCATTCAGAGTGAATCTTAGAAGTTTTGCTGGTAACGCTGGGAGTGGGGGGGGAAATACTTCTTCTTTACTGTTTGATTATTACCTGATGGCCATACTGATACTTTTCAGGGACAATCTGCCTGAGAATGGAGTTGAAAGAAGGAAGGAGAACAGAGAAATGGAGAAGAAACCAATTTTCATGACATCAGGGATCCTTGGATTAAGTCACATTTGCTACATCTGTTAGATGAGCCAGTACCTTCTATTTTCTGCTTAAATTTCAATTTGTTTTTCTGTTGTTTGCAACCAAAAGAACTCTACCAAAAGAACTTTAATCCCCTACCTTCTAATCCAGTGCCAGTAACAGAGTCCCTCTGTCCCAGGTTGCTGCCCCATGTCTCTGGCCTCATCAATGAGTGTCCTGGTTCTGCTGCTGTCAGGACCAAATTTGTTCTGGCCAGTTCTACCTTATGCCTACCTTGGAGCCTGGAAAATTCACCAGTACCTGCTCCAGACTAGAGAGAAAAAGGCTACCTTTTTTTCTCTTTTTCCTTTACATTTATTACATAGGAAACACATATTTAAAATAAAACTGATTTAACACATGGCTGACTGGAGAAAAATATTTGTTATTTATAACCTCTCTTTACATAAGAAGTGTGGATCCAGGTAACTATAGGATTTTTTGTTTGCTGACAATAAACAAAAACTTTCATCCTCAGTGTACTGGCCTTAGACTTATTTAAAGATGATATTACAGAGTGGGAAAGGGTATGCAAGCAGGGAATAACTCTGTCTAAGAAGAGGAGAAACTAAGAGGCCTCAGAGAGTAACTGTTCCACGGAGGCAGGAGACAGCAACCAAGAGGCTGCATGGGGACAGGTGCAAAGCCAAGGTATGTATGGAAAGAGGCATGGAAAAAGAGGTCAGTCTCGGGTGGAGTTTAAAGGGGAACTCCTGTGCACTGTGAAATGTCTTCCTCTGCCTCCCCACCGTGAGTTTAATAGTGTTCTACATTGCTCATTATCCCTTATGAGTGAAGTTAATCTGGAGGGAGCTTGGGAAAAAAAGAACTGCTGGGACAGGACTGAGCAGCAAGCTTAGGTTATGCATATCAGGCATTTGGGCTGAAAAGGAACTTGGACACAGATGCTTTTGGGTAGAGAACTAGAAAATCCCTTTTACAATAATCCCGTTTATATCCCAGCCGAACTAAAGCTCCACTCTATACAGGAAGCAGAATCTGGAAGCCCCAAGCTTTGAAAGTGTACGTCTGCATTAGAGCCTGGAAATTTCTGGAGGGGAATAGATCTATGTTCTTGTACTTACTTGCATCTACTAATTTACATAGTGAAAAATTTTACTGTCATTAAATATACTTCTGCCATATCATTTTCAATAGCTTTATAATATCCACTATACAGCTGCACAAACATTTATTTAGCCAATATCTTTTGCTTGGCATTAAGACTGTTTATATGATTTTTTAAATAAACCACACTGAAATGTTGTAGATATGTACATTTTCCTTAGGAAAAATTCCTAGGATTGGAATCTATGGGTCAGAAAAAAATTTGTAGTTTTAGGGATGTTTAACATGTTAAGGCAATGGAAATATATACATGTGCAAAGACTTGAGAGTTGCTTGTAAAGTTAAGGGTCACAGTTGATTGAAAAGCTGCTTAAGTCCGTAAGCTTACCTATGGGAAAGCCTTAGAGCCAGGGTGCTAGGGCTTTCATCACCTCACCTGATTGGGATAAGTATGCAGACTAAAGTGGCTGTCTCCATAGGGAGGCTCAGAGATGAGCAAATAATATTGGAACTCTGCAATCTTGGTACAAATCCCATAAAAGACCTTTAGTCTCTTCCTGTTCTCCAAATTTCTTTCTATCAAATCTCCATTGACTCCACTTTGAATACAGAAAAAGAACTCAGACTCCTTAATCACAACTAAAGTCCCCTGAAGAACAAATACAGAAGAGATGATAGAAATAGAAAATCATCCTTTTGTAAGCTCCAAAATAATAATTGATTCAAGAAAGGATCATCAAAAGGAGCTAAAACAAAATTTATAGGGAACAGAGTATTTACCACAGTACCAAAATATCACCACACAAATTACTAATTCAAATTAAAAAAACATATCATTGCAATAAGAAGATCTGATGGTCAGCACATTTCACCAAGTGATCAAACCTAGCATCACTGACAGTGGGATAGCTGAGCATTAGGTGCTTCTCTATGTACTGAGGTGCAAAATTAAAAATCACCTATGATGTATTCTTGACCCAATGGGCTTAATCTGAACTTAGCAAGCCCCTCTAGACCTAAATTCCAGTTTATAGAAAATATGAGGGACAGAAGAACAAATTAAATGATACCATGAAGAAATAATCAGAAGAATCCTGAATGTAAGATGTTCCATAGGACATCTGAACTCTTCAAATCACATTTAAAAAAGGAAAAAAAGTGAGTGAACTGCTTTAGCGTCTAGACTAAAAGAAACTGAAGAGACACAACGTAACAACTGCAATGGTTAATTTTATGTGTCAACTTGACAGGGCCATGGGGTGTCCAGATATTCGGTCAAACTTGATTCTGGGTGTTTCCAGAAGAGATTCACATTTGAACTAGTAGACTGAGGGAAGCAGATTGCTCTTCCTAATGTAGGTGGGTCTCATCCCATCAGCTGAAGGTCTGATTAGACCTAAAAGGCTAAGTAAGAGGGAACTCCTTCTGCCAAACTGCCTTCAAGTGAAGACATCACATTTTTCTTGCCTTCAGGTTTGAACTAAAACATCAGCTCTTCCTAGGTCTCAAGCCTGCTGGCCATGGACTAAAACTACACTATCAGCTCTCCTAGGTCTCTAGCTTGCCAGCCACAGATCTTGGTAATTTATCAGTCTTCATAATCACATGAGCTAATCCCTTATAATAAAACTATATATGGATATAGATATATAGTTATAGATATATTTCGATATCTCCTCTGGAGACCCTGATTAACAAAACAACTAAATCCAGTGTAAAAACCTAGCCTCAGATCTGGTTGAGAAAAAAAACAAAATAGCTAGAATACATTTTTAGGGCAATTAGGAACATCTGAATATGGAGTCTATATTAGATGATATGGAATTACCATTAATTCTCTTAGAATTGATCATTGTATTATGGTTAAGTGGAAGATTGTTTCTATTCTTAGAAGACAAATGCTGAGGTATTTATAAGTAAAGTGGCTTCACTTACTCTGAAATGTTACAGAAGAAGAAATATATATATATATATATATATACACACACATACAGAGAGAGAAAGAAAGAATATGTTAAAAATGTTAAAAAATTGTTGAATCTCATTGAAAGGTATATGTGACATTATATTATTCTTTTAATCTTTTTCACATGGGAGAAATACCCTAAACTTACCATTTTGCACTCCATCTAATCTCTGCATGCACTGCATGTCTGTGTGCCTACGTTGCAGAGAGCCCCAAGCACCTGTGTCCTTCGTACTTTCTTCCACTTCCCATGCTGGCCAGAATGTCTTCCCCAATTCCTCTGGTTTTATTTTCTTTTCTTTCTAACTTCTTAAGAAATGGACTTAAGTGTTCTGAATTTAAGACTTTCCTCTTTTGTGATAATAAATTTTAAGGCAAAAATTTCCCTTCTAATTTATCTTTTAACAGCATCTTCCAAGTCTTGACATATTTTCACTCAGTTGATTCTAAATATTTTCTAATTTAGTGCTTTTATTGTTTCTAATTTAGTGTTTTATTTGATCCATGATTTATGTGTGCTTTAAAAATTTTTAAATACATGTGGGCTTTTAATTACCTTTGGAAAATAATCAAACATATGCACTTTGATCTGATTTTCATGTTTGTGGAGAAGTATGTGGCTAATCTTTTTAAATATTTGATATGGGCTTGAAAAAGTGGGTTTTCCCTGAGATGCGGGACTTTATGTATCTGTATTAGATCAAGGTTGGTAACTGTGTTATTCAAATGTTTTATATCCTTACTAAGTTTCTGCCTACTTGGTCTATCAGAGGGAGGAATGTTAAAATCTTCCACCGTAACTGTGGTTTTGCTAGTTTCTTCTTGTAATTTGGACTATTATATATATATATATATTTTTTTTTTTTTTGAGATGACAGGCCCGCATACCGCAAAAAATAAATAAATAAATAAGGAAAGTCTGAGCAACTGTCACAGTCTATAGAGGAGACTAAGGAGACATGAAGAGGAAATGTATTCTGGATGGGATCCAGAAACAGAAAGGTGCAGTAGGTAAAAAACTATGGAAACTGAATAAAGTATAGACCTTACCTAATAATAATGTATCAATACTAGTTCGTTATTATAACAAAAACATCATACTAGATGTTAATAATGGGGGAAACTGAGTGAGAAGTATATGGGAACCTCTGTACTATCATAACTACTTTTCTGTAAATCTAAACTATTCTAAAATGTAAAGTTTATTTAAACAAAAGTTGTGCAGGGTTAGTGACACCTCCTAGGGGAAATGTAAACCCTAACCCAGGATTCACAGTATTTCCACAGATAAAGCCCTGCAGATGTTGATCTCAAACTGAAAGTTACAAAAACAAAGGAAATTTAACAGAGACAGAGGGAGAGACACAGAGAGAGAGAATACCTAAGAAACAGCAGATTAACAGCTCCCAAGAATTTGAGATAATAGAATTATCTGCTATAGAGTATAACAATTATTTTAAATCACTAAATATACGAAAGAAGGAATTTAAAACATGGGGAAATAGAAAGAGTGTTTGCACAATACATTTCTTCTTTTACAGAAAGTTATGAGACCAAAAAGACATAGAAATGATCTTTTAGCAGACAAATAATCAGAAGAATTTTCTCTCAGTAGTATAATCAGCCATGCATCTTGCTCTAATATTGAGTGGTCATTATCAGAGACATAAGGGCTTAAACACCAGTTTTAGAAATATATGTCACAAGACTGACAAAGGTAGCAAAATTCAGAGCAGCCTTAAGGAAATGAATGAGAGCACCACTACTAAATGATCATACGTAAATTTGGGAATAGAGACCATAGAAGATAAAGTTTTCCAATTACATACAGAACTTTTATTTTCTTTGAGTTTTTTCCCCCAAAGGAGAAATTTACTTTCTAAGAATAGAATTGCAACTCTGCGTTATTTAATAGTTTGTACAAAATCACTAAACTCTGTCTACAATCTTGTGTGATCCTGCAGACTCTAAACTCTTACGTATGAAAGGGTGAATTGTAACTCTACTTTGCTTTCCAGTGTACCTGAAGCTTTAATTCCATGATCTCTGGGGCCTAGAAGTGTTTGCTCACTTGTACAGAATAACAGCTGATATCTTCACATGCATTTTTGAGCTTCTGGTTTGCAGCATGAGTCAAATCAGAAGACAATAGAAGACCCTTTCTTAACAAAAGGACAAGAGAGCAAAGGGAGAGAAGCGTCCTTTTTTTTGCTTTAGAAATTTCTTTTACTCAAGTGCACAAAATGGTTTACAGCTCAATGAATTATCACAAAGTGAACACGTCTGTGTAATGACAACTCAGGGCAAGAACTGTACCATTATCCCTTACCCCTTTACACTTTCTACCTCTCCCTCTTACCTAAAGGCATCCACTATCTTGACTTCTAACAGCATAGATTAGTTTTGCCTGCTTTGAACTTGATACAAATGAAATTTTAAAAATATGCATTGCCTGTGCCTGACTTTGTACAAAATCTCATGTTAGATTACCCATTTATTGTGTGTGTAGCTACAGGTTTTTTCCACTTTATTGTTCTATAGAATTCCATTGTATGAATAACAAAAGGACAAGAGAGCAAAGGAAGGGAAGCATCCTTTTGATTTAAAATCTCTCCTTAGAATCCTCGGCACATTCAGTTGTAATCTATGCAGCTATGACTCAATTAAATGATATTACCTGCCCCAAGCCAAGAATTATTTTATTTTTCCTCCTTTGTCTAAAATATAAACTCACTCACATGGGAGCCAGTTAGTCATCACCATTGTAAAAGGGCAAAGAAATATGTTACAGTCTGATTAAATTCAGATGCTCAGGACATATTGCTCGACCAGAAGAGCATCTTGTGTTCCTATTAGAATTCTATTACAGGGAATATTTTTCAAATTTATCACCAGCTTTCTTAGGTAAGAGGTAGAAGCTATTTTCATTTTCTTACAAAAATTAAAGAGCAAGAAGGAGTTTGTCCAGGCACATAAAACAACAAATAAGGAACCACGAACCAGTTATCTTGACCCCCTACCTAGATCCTAAGAAGCTTTCTTCTGGGGATATCTAGGATTGAATAAGGGAATTAAAGTATAATAACCGAATGTATCAAATGTAAGAGGCAATTACAATTTCTCACTTTCTCATTCCCTCCAGAACAAATCGTTCAGCAAGCCCACCTCAAAGAACTTTCAAAACACTCACCAGTTCCAGCCTTCGTTCATCTCTGTGACTTCCTCCATATTCCAGACTTGCTATCATCCTATCTTGGACCATGACAAAGACCTCCTAAATGCCACCCTTGTCTCTCCTGCCAGGCTTCAATCCATAAGAGTTCATAAGAGTCAGAGTGTGCTTTAAGAAAAAAACAAAAATGAAAGCAAGATTCACTCTTCTGCTTCAAACCCTCCAGCTGCTTCCTGTTGCACTTGGGAGTAAAAGTGCACCTCCTTAGCACAGTCTCCAAGATACTGTATTAACCAGGTTGTGTGCTAACAGTTCTGGCCTCACCTCCTGTCAAAGCAGCCACTCATTCACAGCTTGCCATCCATACTTGTCTTGTCTCTGTCTCACTGTCAAGCCCATTGCCACCTCAGGGCCTTTGCACTGGCCATTTTCTAATAAGCCCGAAAAGTTCATACCTAAGATCCCCAAATGGCTGGCTCCTTCTTGTCATTTTGGTTTCAGTTTAAATGTCACCTTCTCAAAGAAGACCTGCCTAACCTCCCTATCTAAATGGTGCCAGCCATTCTTTCTCTCTCCACTTTGTTTTACTTTACTTTTAGTACTTGTCATTATTTAATACATTTTTAATCTATTTCTTTTCTATTCCCCACCTCTCTCCCATTAGAATCTTAGTTTCATGCAAGCAGGAAATTTGTCCACCTTGCTTATTAATATATTCCCAATATCTGGTATGATGCTTAACACATAAAGTGGGTAGTAAATAAAATTGATACAACTTTTTTAGAGAAAAAGGATAAATAAAAGTTGGCTGGAGTGGTAATTTTTTGCTTATAAGAATAGAATGAATTAGAATTATTTAAGGAAATCCTGTTTAAGTGAAGTCACCCATCACTTGAGAGCATCCTATTTTACTCTGTCTCATGTCCAAAGGTATTGACAAAACACCCATTTGACAAAGATGGCTGGCTGTCCATCCAAGTTTATGACTCCCCTTCCTTACTGTAGCATTAACACTGGAACTTGACTGCCCATCCTAGAACAGTGTTCCCTAATCCCCTCCCACAAACCCCTACTCAAGCTTGCAGTTTAGTGTGCCATTTTGATGAGTTCTAGCCAGTGAGACGTTAAGGGAGATGATGTGTGCCTGTTCCAGGCCTGGCCCATAGAACCCCTCCATGCAGTACTCCTCCCTGCTCTTTGCCACATCTAACAGGAATGGAGTTGATGCTCAGGACAGCCGTGGGAGCCCTGTGTTAAAGATGGCGGATCTTCCACCAGCTTGAATCTAAGAATGAGAGCAAAGAAGAAGCCACCCACTGAAGTTTTTACTCACTGGTACTATTTCCTGAGTCAAAAATAATTTTCTATTGCATTTGAGCCATTATGCATATTAGGGTCTACCTGTTACTGCTGTTAGCCTACTAAGTAATAGCAGGTTTTTCCTATTAATATTCTTCTTTATGGCTCTTGGGAGACTTTAAAGCAAATACTTTTACACTAAATTTAGGAGGTTAGAAAAGAAGGAAGGATTGCAAAGCATGAGGATACATGTTAAGGACAAGAAGGTGAAAGATTCAAGCACAAAATGACAATTTCCAACTGGCCATATTCCTGCACAAAGACAATAAAGGGGCTTCCATTCCCCCCAAAATAAAGTGTATATAAAGTTATTCCATGGAGATGACAATATTTCCGTGATCAAGGTGAGCTCACAGTTAAGTTATAAGGGAGGAAAATTTTATCTGTGGTTTCCTTCTTGGGTTCCTCTCTTACCCTTCAGCCAATGCACAAGCCTCCTTCACTTAGCTGTTCTCTCAAAAGGGTGCTGTCCTGGCAATCAGGAAGTCTAGCTTCTAGCTTGGTCTCTCCGCCACTTCTCTTGAGCTAGTTACTTCACCTTGCTGGATCTAAACACCTTTTTTTTCTAGAAGGAGTCGGGTAATGATGGCTGGCTCTTAGGTTGAGCATTGTTTCCTATTCTGACACAACACTGAGGAGAATAGATTAATCAATGTTTCAATGCCTTGGGCCTTGGTATCCTGGAGAAACAAATTTTCAAGAGCATCCTGAGAGGTCTTTAGGGTGGTGTTTTGGGCTAGAATTGAGGGTGAGAAAAGCTTACCCCTTGATAGTCTCTGAAAAAAGAAAAAGAAATCCTTGGCCATATAAATGATATTAATTCTGGCTGAAGGAGAGTCACAGCCAGGCTCACTGAGGTCCCCCCTGCCAGTCTGTGAGAATTGTTTTTCTGCTAAACTCTGCTGGCAAAGCTCATCCTCAATTTCCATCTGAATGACCTCTCTTGGGAGGTAACAGAGCAGGCTTCGTTCTTCTTTAATACAAGACTTTCATAATGTGCAACTTCTGTGCAGTGGCAGGCACCCTGACCATGTTAATTCTCACGAACTAATCTATCTCCCACCACAGCATGAGGCGGCCCTCACTAAGGTTAATGGGGCCCCAGGGACTGCACGACCTTCAAGAACACCTTGGGTACAGCCCCATACCTTCCTCCGGTGAAGTTCAGAGAGATTATTAAGGTGGACGCCACACTTTAAGAGACACCGTGACCAGACACACAGAATGGTGAGGAGATGCAACCAGCATGACTCATGGTTAATCCCAAGTAAACTTTTGGGATGTGCTGGGGAAGACACACTGAACTTGAAAGATCCCTGACATCAATATCCATATAGGTCTTTTCTCTGAATTCCTTCCATTTCCTCACAGAAAAAAACATTCTCCCTTGAGGTTAAGACCTCAGCCTGAGGCTCTGGGAGTGGGTCTTGGAAAGGTAGGTGGGAATCCCTGGGTTCAGTTTTCAGAGTTTCGTCTTATCCATTTTTTGGGCCACACCTGTCACACCAGCCCTGCGCTGTCCCCAGTTTAGGATTAACTGATTCTGTTTTCTGAAGGGACAAATCTCAGAGCTCCAGTGTTGAGGGGCACGAGGATTTCCTAGTGGTCTGGAGTAAGGAAGGAACTGGAGCTGCAATTATTCTCTTTTTAAATTCCAACTAATCTTGCTTTCACCCTCAGCAAACCTGCCCCCCAATTTCTCACCCAGGGCTGAACCTCTTAGAGGTCATGTTGGCTCACTCCTTACAGTATCCCATTCCAAGGCCCTTAATTTGTAACTGTCTTTAACCTGCTTTCAGACCTCCCAACACATGTCGACATCTCATTGTCTGTGGGCTCTTCTTCCATGCTCGGGGTCCTCAGGACAAGGCACGTCTGTGCACAATTCATTATTTTGAAGAGAAGTCCAGATTATTTTTTAAGGCAACATTTGAAACTATGAATGTCCTCTAGGACTCTGTTTTGGAAATTGTTGGAAATGTCTGCATTTCTTTTTTTTTTTGCGGTACGCGGGCCTCTCACTGTTGTGGCCTCTCCCGTTGCGGAGCATAGGCTCCGGACGCGCAGGCTCAGCGGCCACGGCTCACGGGCCCAGCCACTCCGCGGCATGTGGGATCCTCCCGGACCGGGGCATGAACCCGTGTCCCCTGCATCGGCAGGCGGACTCTCAACTACTGCGCCCCTAGGGAAGCCCCTGCATTTCTTAGTACAGGCTACTTCCACAGAGCTCCTGAGTCTCGGTGGAAACAAAAATCACTACAAGCCTCAAGAATCCTTTACAGGAAAGTGGTCTCAGTAGAGAAGTAGAGAAAATGAGAAGCTTCTCTTGGAATGCAGACTGACAATTGTTTGAGAAATCCAAAGTTTGAAAACTCATCTTCAGGCAGCTGTAAACTTCAAACTGACAGAAAGGCCTCTCGAACTTCCCTCATCCAGGGAATTCTATGTGTTGGTTTTCTTACTGTGTGAAGGAACTGCAGGAGAGTTTCTCTGTTTTCTGGTTCTATCTTTAAAAGTGTAATTAGATTTGAAGTGCAGTCATCTGGCTCCTCCTCCAGGAGGTGCTGAAGCAGCTCTGATGCTCAGAAGTCATGGTCAGAAAATCTTCCGCGTGAACAAACACTCCCATGCACTCATACGCACACATTTAATTATTTAAACTTCCAAAGGCTCAAGTCAAGCAAGTTCTTCCTGGCGGAAAGCCGACTTTGCCCTCTTTTCCCCACTCCCTCCCCCAACCTTCACTCCTGTGCAGCAATGTCAAGGACATTCTTGGGTTGACATCAAGAAGCTTCTCCATCTAACAGTGACAGAGAACCAGTGATGCTGGGAAGCTTTTCTCCTGTGGGGCTGTGAATCACTGCTTCTCTCTCATTAATCAGAGAATTTTACTTCCTTGGGCAAAATGGAGCACAGCTGTCAGTTATCCATGACAGACAAATCATAATATTATTTTAGTTTATCTTCAGCACCCCTCCAACTGTTACTGAGTTATTTTGGGTGCAAACCCAGTTATTTTTGGCTCTTTGAACGTATTCATCTTCATGAAAAAGAGGCTGAAGAGCAGAGTATTTAAGATCTCAGTGTCAGGCACACCTGGATTGAAATTCGGGCTCCCTCATTAACTGGCTATGGCATACTGAGCATGTTACTTAGCCTATAATTATTATATATTACCTATGAAATGCTTAATTATAGTACCTTTTCAACAGAACCCTGCAGAAGATAAAATGAAAATGTACAGAAAGATATGTACATATTAGCATATAGTAAGTGCTCAATAAGTTTAAATTATTATTGGTATTGGGAAGACGAAAAAAGCACGTGTGTGTGTGTATATGTGTGCACGCGCGCGTGCGTGCAGCTAGGATAGGCTGTGAGGGAGCAGCCAAGATGGCGGAGCAGGGAGACCCCGGAGCTCGCCTCGACTCAGGAGCACACCAAAACCATAACTATCTGTGGAACAAGCCTCGGTGATAAAGACCGGAACCTACCAGAAAAGATCTTCTAAAGACATAAAGAACCCCAGAACATTTGGGTTTGAAGGCCAGCGGGGCTTCGGGAGGCTCATAGGACTGGGGGAAGTAAGACCTCACGCTTAAAAGGAGCACGTAAAACCTCACACACACCGGGACCAACGGAAAATGCAGTACTTTGATAGGAGCCTGGGCCAGACTTACTTGCTCGTCTTGGAGAGTCTCCCGGAGGTCGGGGGAGTCCTCACCGTGGAGGCGTAGACGCTGGCGGCAGCCAGATTTGGGAACTCCTTTCACTTTGTGGTGAAAGCCGGGCGTGGGACCCTGCCTCTAGCACTTTACGGCAAAGATCTGGCCCCGCCCAACAGCCTGTGTGCTTGTGCGCCTGCGCGCCCAACCCAAACTACTAACTGGGTTGGGACACGACCCCACCCCTTGGCAGACAGGTTGCTTGAAGACTAAAGAGCCCACAGCTGCCTCTAGGCCTCTAGACACACCTCTTATACATGGCCCTGCACCCCAGAGGACCAGGACCCAGTTCCGTCCGCCAGGGGGCAGGCACTGACACTGCCCTCCAGGAAGCCTTCACTAACCTCTAGACCAGCCTCACCCACCAGGGGGTGGACACCAGACCCAAGAAAACCACAATCCCATAGCAGTCCTGGGACCAGCTGGGCTCCGGCCCTGCCCACTAGCAAGCCAACACAAGCTTTAGGACACCCTGGACCCCACACCCAACTGGGTCAGGAACCGTTCCCCAACCCCATCCCCCCAGCAATCTGACATCAGCTCTGGGACCCCTGGACCCTGCAGCCAGACTCCAGGACCTGGTTCGGCCTGCCAGTAGTTTGGCACTAACCCCAGGACCTGGTTTCACCCACCAGTGCAGGGGGCAACAGCCCCAGAGTCTTCCGGACCCTGACTCCACCCATCAGAGAGCCTGCACTAAACCCAGGCACCCTGGGGTTCTGCAGTCAGCTATTTCACGACCGTGAAACCGGACAACTTGTCTAAGGATTTAGTGAAGTTCAGGTTCTTTATGTCTCGGCACTGAAGGAATTCAGCAAGAGGCAAGTAATAGATAAGAAGTAGATTTATTAATATAGGACGCTTCTGGGCAGGCAAGAGGGCTCTGCCCCAAGAACCAAAAGGGCTACATTTTTTTTTTTTTTTAAGAAGATGTTGGGGGTAGGAGTTTATTAATTTATTTATTTATTTTTGCTGTGTTGGGTCTTTGTTTCTGTGCGAGGGCTTTCTCCAGTTGTGGCAAGCGGGGGCCACGCTTCATTGCGGTGCCCGGGCCTCTCACTATTGTGGCCTCTCTTGTTGCGGAGTACAGGCTCCAGACGCGCAGGCTCAGTAGTTGTGGCACACGGGCCTAGTTGCTCCGTGGCATGTGGGATCCTCCCAGACCAGGGCTCGAAGCTGTGTCCCCTACATTGGCAGGCAGATTCTCAACCACTGCACCACCAGGGAAGCCCTAAAAGGGCTACATTTTTATAATCAAAGGAAAATTGGGGAAGGGGAGAAGACCACCTTCTTTCTTTTCCTTTGTAAAGATATTGCAGGAAGATGGGGTGCAAGAGGATGGTCATGTCCCAGGTTTTGGGCAAGTTCCTGGGATGAGCTGCCAAGTGAGGGTCCTTGGCTTTGCACAGGAAAGAATTCAAGAGTGAGCCAAAGTACAATGAAAGCAGGTTTATTGAGAGAGACTCCACAGGCAGAATGTGGTCTGTCTCAAAAGGCGAGAGCAGCCCTGGGACATACACACCCCATAGACAGAGTATGGGCCATCTCAGAAGGTGAAAGCAGACCCGAGGCGTGGGGGTGGTTTGTTTTTATGGGCTGGGTAATTTCATAGGCTAACAAGGGGGAGGATTATTCCAACTATGTTGGAGAATGGGAGGGGATTTCCAAGAATTGGACCACTGCCACGTTTTGCCCTTGTATGGTCAGCCTCAGAACTGTCATGGCGCCTGCGGCTGTGTATGTAGCATGCTAATTATTACAATGAGCGTAGAATGAGGCTCAGGGTCTACTGGAAGTTGAACGTTCTGCCATATTGGACCTAGTAGGTTCTAACCAGTTTTTGTCATATCCTCAATGGCTATGTCATTTTTTTAAAAGTTGTGCCCGGCCTCCTTCCTCCTGTCTCAAGCAGGCCCTGCTAACCAGCAGCCAAGAGCATCTGCATAAGGCAGGGCCTGGCAACAAACCGAGCTAGGGGCCAACCAAGCCTACCAGACTGCCCACATAGTTAGCCCACCACAACAGAAGGAGCCACGCAGCTCTCTTAGGGGGAACCGCTAGAGCATACAGCTTGGGTGACGAGAGGGGAGTGCACTGCTAGGACACATAGGATATCTCCTACAGAAGGCCACTTCTCCAAGATCGAGAAACGTAACTAACCTACGACATACATAAAAATGCAAACAGCAACTTTGGCAAAATGAAGTGGCAGAGGAACACATCCCAGATGAAGCAACAAGTTAAAACCCCAGAAGACGAACTAAGTGAAATGGAGTTAGACAATCTACCTGAGAAAGAGTTCAGAGTAATTGTCATAAAGATGATGAAAAAACTTGGGAGAAGAATGGATGCACAGAGCAAGAAGTTAGAAGTTTTTAACACACAGTTAGAAAATATAAAGAATAACCAAACACAAGGCTTCCCTGGTGGTGCAGTGGTTAAGAATCTGCCTGCCAATGCAGGGGACACGGATTCGAGCCCCGGGCCGGGAAGATCCCACATGCCACAGAGCAACTGAGCCCGTGCACCACAACTACTGAGCCAGTGCTCTAGAGCCCATGAGCCACAACTACTGAGCCTATGTGCCACAACTACTGAAACCCGCATGCCTAGAGCCCATGTTCCGCATCAAGAGAAGCCGCTGCAATAAGAAGCCTGTGCATCACAATGAAGAATAGCCCCCACTTGCCGCAACTAGAGAAAGCCCGCGTGCAGCAACAAAGACCCAAAGACCCAACACAGCCAAAAATTAATTAATTAATTTTAAAAAGAATAAACAAACACAGATGAAGGATAAAATAACTGAAATGAAAAATACACCAGAAGGGATCAACAGTAGACTAAATGATACAGAGGAATGATCAGTGAGCCAGAAGACAGACAGAGTAGTGGCAATCACTGCCCCTGAACAGAAAAAAGAAAAGAAGTGACGACAGTTTAAGAGACCTCTGGGACAACATCAGACACACTAGTGTTCACATTATAGGGGGTCCCAGAAGGAGAAGAGAAAGAAAGAAAGGGCTGAGAACATTTTTGAAAACATAAAGCTGAAAACTTCCCTAATCTGGGAAAGGAAACTGTCACCCAAGTCTCTCGTCAAGAGAGAATATTAAAAGCAGCAAGGGAAAAACAACAAATAACCTACAAGGGAACTCCCATAGGGCTATCAGCTGATTTTTCAGCAGAAACTCTGCAGGCCAGAAGGGAGTGGCACAAAGGTGTGTGATATTGCAGAGGGTTACAAGACTTAAACCCAGGAATATTGCCACTCTGCTGGATTGATGTTTCTGATAGCTCCAGTCCAACACGTGTCAGAACTTCTGCACAATTCCCTGGGAGGAAGGATCACTCTGTTTCAGAACAGAGCCCACTCTATGTCCAAAGGTAGCCTGGTCATCTTCAGAAAGCTCAACTGTTAGTAAAATATTTGGATTGAAAGCTAAAAATATGGCTTCTGATCATTTTCATATGTTGGTGGAGCAGCCCATTGAGGGCACATAATACAAGTCTAGTTTGATCTCCATGTCATGGTCCTTCAGGAACTTGAACACAGCTATCAAGTACCCCATGAGTTTTTTCTTGGCTGAGGCCCTGAGCTGAACATGTGCATTTCCTTCCAGGGTTTGCTGCATACCTTGGACTCAGGCTCCTCTCCATCCTGGGCATTTATCTCCATTACCATGAGTGGTACCTCATCATGAGTGGTACCCAGGGCTGAAGGCACAGGTGCAGGAATGCTCTCACCAAGGCAATTCATCTTTTTCTCAAAAATTTTTTTTTTTTACATCTTTATTGGAGTATAATTGCTTTACAATGGTGTGTTAGTTTCTGCTTTATAACAAAGTGAATCAGTTATACATATGTTCTCATATCTCTTCCCTCTTGCGTCTCCCTCCCTCCCACCCCTCCAGGCGGTCACAAAGCACGGAGCTGATCTCCCTGTGCTATGCGAAAAAATCTCCTGAGCTCCATGAATATTCCAAAAAGGCCATGTGAAAGGGATCCATATGCCAGACAAAAAATCTGAAATCCACCATCTAGTAAATTTGAGCCCATTAAAACTCCTTTGAATTGTGCCAACAACTGACTGTTTTTAAAGTGGTATCTGTGCCTTTGCTTATCACATGTGTTAAGAAACTTGAAACAATCTGGAGTTTTGAGGAAACTGGGGTTCCTAGATTCTCTTTTCAACTCTGCTTAGAGAACCAGTCCTGTGACTAAAATTAGATTCAAGTTCAAATTCGGTCTCTGCCCTTTATCAAAATCACATGTTATAAGTGTGTAAACTTGTTTACCTCTTTGAACTTCAGTTCCTCAAATCTTTGAGGTGAACCCAAAATCCCTACTTCCCGTGACTACAGTGAAAGGTTCCTGGACCAATGCCTATAAACACGCCCTGCACAGGGTCTGTCACAGGAAATGCTCTGAGGTACTGCCACCTACTGGCTTTCATTAAATACAGACTCAAGAATATATATGTTGCAAGGACTCTTTCTGCTCTCTATTTCAAAGCAATCTATTAGAAAGTTAAAGACTGTTAAGAGACCTCTTTGAGTAAAATAACTGTGGAATGGAGTTAGGAGTCCTGGAGTCTATTTCCACCCAGCTCATGTGACCTTGGGCAAGTCCCTGCCTTGGCGAGGGTCTCAGTTTCCTTATTTGTAAATGGGAATTCTAGTTATGATGGGAAGATTCTTCTGATATTTTTGGACTCTAATTTACTCTCTCCCCTTCCAGCTTACATCATTGCTTGATGCTTCCTGGAAATACCCTTCAGAAAACTAAATTTTGTTTTAATTCTAAAAAATATGTTGAATAAGAAAGAATAGTGTTCCCAGAAGCATTCAAGCTAATGTCCCAAAAAGTAATTTAAATGATTTCCTCTTACTCTATTTATGAGTGGAAGAACTTTGGAGCTACCCAGTATGTCAGTGTGTGTGTGTCATTTCTATTTTCCAGACAGGGAGGAGTTATTCTAAGAAGGATAAATGGACAAGTCAGTTATCACTCAGGCCTCCTGAGCACATCCAATGCCTTCCTTAAGAGTCGATGAGAAAGAGGGATGCCCTATACAACTGCCTGGTAGGTATCAGGGGGCCAAGTCTTCTAACTAGCAAGATTGCCTTTCAAGGTTGCCTGAGTAATGACCCCGTGGTAATATCCACACCTCCAGGCAAAGTGACATGTGATAAAGGAAAAAAAATAAGAGCCCAGCATTTCTATAACACCATACTCTTCATCATGTTCATACCTATTGCAAAAATATTCACCCTAATATACAGCTCTACAATTTGCAAAACAATTTTATCCCCAGTAGTTCACAATGACAATAATCCTGCAAAATAATGGGGCATGACAGGAAAGAGCAGGACTGAGACTATTATCATTTCGTCTTGGTAGAAAAGAAAAAAAAGAGCCTAAGTGAAGATATAGTATCTTGCAAGGTTTCACACACTTAAAGATGGAAAGAGTAGCAAAATTTAGAACTTGAATTCAGGTCTTCTGACTCCAGATCGTTTGTTCAGTCCAGGACACCATATTGCTTCTCACTATCATCAACTTGACTCCCACAGAGGTGCTGAATGCCAAGAGGACTAGTGGAAAGGGATGTCACCATGATAAGGACATCATGGTAAAAGTTGGTAATTCCAGTAGCAAAGGGAAAATCTGGATGTCAGAACAATGGGGCAGTCACTTACAAAGGAATAAAACTATCAGACTTCCTATGAACACTTCTCCGTTGTTAGGAGACAATGAAAACTCTTCAAATTTCAGAGGGAAAAGGATTTCAACATAGAACTCCATACCCAGTCAAACCATCAATCAAATCTAAAAGTAAAGACATGTAAGACACTTTTGGATGCGCAAAAACTCAAGAAGTTCACTGCCCTTATAATCTGATTTAAAAATACTACTTGAGATGTAGTTCTCCATCAAAATAGAACAGAAATTTGAAAAAGAGGATGAAATGGGATCCAAGAATCAATGACAGCAGAGAACGACAGAGGATTAAGGGAGACTAGAAATCAAGTAAGATAGAAACCATTAGATGGGACATTTGGAAGATTCTCCTTTAACCTGAAATATATTAATGGCATAAAATATTTCCTTCTATATGGCTTAATGCATACTTCCTGGTTCTATATTGAATAATACTTATATAACCATAATATTGTAAATTCTGGTCATTCATTTTCTTTTTTTTTTTTTTTTTTTTTTTTTTGCGGTACGCGGGCCTCTCACTGTTGTGGCCTCTCCCGCTGCGGAGCACAGGCTCCGGATGCGCAGGCTCAGCGGCCACAGCTCACGGGCCCAACCGCTCCGCGGCATGTGGGATCTTCCCAGACCGGGGCACGAACTCGTGTCCCCTGCATCGGCAGGTGGACTCTCAACCACTGCGCCACCAGGGAAACCCCATTTTCTTTTTTATAATTCATCTATTATATAATCACATAAGATGTATTTACAAAAACAGAAGAGAATGTAGATGTAATAAATTTTATCAAATAAAAATAATTATAGAGGAAAGAAAAATTTGGAGTTGGATGGGTATACCATTGTCATTTTCTTTATAGTGAAGATTTTAGCTGTCTAAAGTTTGATAAATCATGAAATAGAGTTTAGTGGTATTACTTAAATTTATGAAGACAACTAAGAGAATCTCCAAAAATAATAATAAGCTAACAAATATTAGGAAGTGGAAGAGGAAGAAAAAATGGGTAGTAATGTCAGTGAGTAAACTCCTTAGACCTCGTATCTAGGAACTAATAGCTCTGTCTAGAGTTAACACATCAAAAAATAGGGATCTAAGTGTGTTATGTAAGGTTATAACAATAATTACCAGTAAAACTAAAGAGAGTACTGACAGTGGCTGTCTCTGGGGAGAGGGACTGGTAATAAAATAGAGGATAATTTTATGTTTTATTTTTGTTCTTCTGCACTGCTGGAATACTTTAAAATTCTGTGCATGCATTAATTCTATATTTAAACAAAGGAAAATTCAGTCTATTTGAATATCTTATAACATGTGGATGAAAATCTAGATGATGGTTTGACTTGGTGCTGGCATATACTTGAATCAATACAAAGAAAAGAAAGAGAAGTCTGAAAAACCAGGTTCATATCCTTTATTTTAAAACTGAAGTATCATGACCCAAGAGAAAGTGACTCCCCAAGGAGACTTTACAGTGCTAACTATAAAACTCAGATTCATACTCTGATCAAGAACTGAGGTGAAGAATTTCTTTTAAGTAACCAACATTGTCCCAAAGTTGAAGCCCTGTCACGGTCAGAATCTGGTAACTCTGGGCGCAGTTAACCACCCTCTCACCACCTTTCTCAAAAGGAGACGCTTTTATCTGTTTGGTTACTTAGTTATAAAATCAGATCATCTCAATGCCTACTTTACTAAACAATGGATTTCCAAGAGTTGTAAACCACCAAATCTCAGATCAATGTTATTAACACAATTTTTGTGCTTTTTCATTTGCCATAGTGTAGGGACAAGCCTACACAGACTTAGGCTGTATCTACACATAAGCAAATATATTCTGTTTTCTCTCATGAAGCCTGTCAAACTGACTTGGGCAGAAATGCCAGGCCTCTATGACCCACCAGGTCTTTAATTCAGATTGATTCTGTGACAGGTCATGGTCCCCTCAAAAGGCATTTTCCTCTATTTTTCACTGACCATGCAGAGATGCTGAATGGTGATATATGCTTGCCCTACACTAGCTTTTCTTCCTTCTTTTCTTCCCTTCTTCCTTCCTCCTCCTCCTTCGTCTTTCTAAAACTAGACCAACCTCAACAGAGACCTTAGCTTTTCAAACCCTTCTTTGTACTGAGCTCAATACCTTCCTAGCTTCAGTTTTCCCTACTCACTGCACTACCACTTACACCCCTGCAGGTGCCAGGTTAATAGACCCTTCATCAGGCTTCACAGAGCCATGTGCCTTACCACCTATACCTCCTTCCCCATCCATCATGCCCAAATCCTATCCTACATTTAAGTCTTAGCTCATGGATCAACCTCCTCCATTAAACCTTCCTTTATTGCTCCCCCCACAACCCAGACTTAAGCAATTGCTCCCTCCTTTGCTTGTTATGGCTTTTTATCTACTCCTGTCTTTCAGCTCAAGTCTCTATGTACCTCACACTGGAGTTATTTATGCATGTGCCTCAACATCTGGCCATTCTGTGGGATCCATGTCTATTTTTGCTCTCTGTCCTCTTGTTCCATAAGGCCTGGCACATAGTAGGTGTTCAGTAAATATCTATTGAGTTTTACTGTTTGCCAAGGCTCTCATAGCTGATAAATGGTAAAGTTGGGACTAAAACCCAGGTTTTTGACTGCAACTCAGTGTATCCTCCATCACACCCATGGTCTCACACATTGCACCACACATTTAAAGAGCTGATATGAGCGTTTTGAACTATGATAGGGAGTCAGGGGGAACATTCATGACCTGTCCCAGCTTGATATCAATTCAAGCTGACAGTGTAAAGCATAAGGTATGAAAGTGCCCTTAGATACAGCAAATGTTAGGATTTGCCATTTTGATATGTCATAGGTAGTGAAAACACGCCAGACTCCATTAGGCACATTCAACGTCCCTTAAAGAAAGGACAGAAGATGTTTGGTGGACTGGCACGGCTGCTACCTACTCTTTAACCTATTGTCCACAGGTGAAGGAAATAAACTGTTTTCTAAAAGTGGTTTGCACTTAAAAAACACACTTCAGGAAGCATTAGACTTACCACGTGTACTTTCTGACTTAGGTGATTTAAGAAGTTAAAAACTGAGAGGCTAGGGCTTCCCTGGTGGCGCAGTGGTTGAGAGTCCGCCTGCCTATGCAGGGGACACGGGTTCGTGCCCCGGTCCGTGAAGATCCCACATGCCGCGGAGCGGCTCTGCCCGTGAGCCATGGCCGCTGAGCCTGCGCGTCCGGAGCCTGTGCTCCGCAGCGGGAGAGGCCACAACGGTGAGAGGCCCGCGTACTGCAAACAAACAAACAAAAAACTGAGAGGCTAACTTATTTACTAAACCTGTCTTCCTGGACAGATTTAAAAAGAAGAGCACAGTTTTGATTTATTATAAGTAATCAGTTTTTAACCAAGAAATGTCTGTATTATTTAAAACATTGAAACCATAATCCCAGTCTAAATTGTTGTTGGGTTTCAGTTCCTATTTCATCCTGAGCAAGTAATAAATAATGATCCATAAACCTAAATGTAGTGGGAACCACTGAAGATGGTTTAGCTGAACTTAACTTTTCCTTTTATATTCTGAGTCAAGGAAAACAGCTATAGCAATCGCACATTAACGTGCTACCCATCGAAACTGGATCGTCTGAATCTCTCCTCTTTCACAATGCCCAAACAAGTTCATATTCTAGTCACCTGTCTTCCTTATTATATACAACCCACTTGCATGAGATCTCTATTACCCAATAATATTCAAGTGCCCCTGTTCTATTCAGAAAATTGAGGCTTGAAGGAATGCACTGTCTGAAATACCCATTGATTTGTACAGTGTAACAAAAAAATATTTTATCTAAGACTTCTTAAGTAAAATAAGTCCAGGTTCTTGATATGAGAGTAACCCCGAGTCTTTGCATAATAGGTAATACCTAGACGCTTGTCATCACACTACTCTTCTAGGGATCCAGAGTGTTTTATAGCCAAGGAATGAATCCATCCTTTCAGTTGCTGCTGCACGTACGGCACTTGTGGTGTATTTGTCATCTACCCCCCTTGTTCATTCAATTAACACATTTTCCCTTCATTTATATGGAAGGTCACATTCTTTAAAATGTGTCACTGCTACAAGCAATATAGACGTTCATGGGAAAGCATAAATCTCCTCAAAACAAGGCTGAGAAGCAAAGTCCCATTTGGATACTATAATGGGTCGAATAATGTCACCCAAAAAGGTACATGTGAGTCCTTACCACTATACCTGTGAATGGGACCTCATTTGGAAATAGGGTCTTTGTAGATACAACTGAGTTGAGGATCTCAGGATGAGATCATCCTGGATTTAGAGTGAAGCGTAAATCAAATTGGTGGTTGGTATCCTTATTAGAGAAACGAGAAGAAGATTTGAGATACACAGACACAGAGGAAAAGGCAATGTGAAGACGGATACAGAAACTGGAGTGATGTAACTCCAAACCAAGAAATGTCAAGGATTGCCAGCAACCACCAGAAGCTAGAAGAGATTTAAGAAACTGACTCTTCCTCTGGGACTCCAGTAGGAACCAACCCTGTCAATACCTTGATTTCAGACTTCTGGCTTCCAGAACTGTGAGAAAATAAGTTTGTGGTACTTTGTTATGGCAGCCCCAAGAAACTAGTACAGACTCAGTAGTGGGTACCTAAACAGGAATTTTTGGCTCAGCAAGAAAAGGAAAGTATATGTACATGTGTTGCACATATATGTGTATATATGTTGGAATCAATACTGTCAACATAAAACCTCCTACTCCATCATGAGACTGGCAGCTGAGAGGAGTGCTAGTAAATATTTGTTCCAGGAATGAATAAAGTAGTTTATCAGAAAAATAGCAGTGTACATGCTGTGTGGATATGGATCGGCTACAAATCTTCCCAAGGTTGGAAGAACTAAGGAGATTGCTGAGTCCCTTTTTTTCCCCATCTATCTGGGGGACATCAAGAAGAAAAAAGCCAACAAGCTCTACTCCACAAAAACTCTCTTGCTCCCATTGGCCAGCTGAAAGGGATCCCCTTTATCTCTGACCCCACAGTTTCCTTTTATTGCCTTGCATCACATTCAGTGTATATACAAGGTCTCTGTCATATTAAAGCAAGCAACTCATGGGTAATCCTATACAGTGGAAAGTGACTGAATTCAAAATCAGGTGACATAAACTTTCTTTCCACTATGACCCGGAGCAAGCTGCATCCTCTCTGTGCTTAGGCTCTTCTATAAAATAGGAACAAAAATCCCTGTCAGACAGCCCTTGCACTTTTCTGGAAGTTGCAAATAAAATAATTGGAGTGAAAGTATAACCAGAGAGAGCATGCCAGAAGTATAGCCAGAAAGAGTATAAGCTAGGAAAATCAGTCCACATCAAAACAAGCAAAGAATCATTTGCCTTTTCATCCCTCATAGCACAGTTTACCACAGAGCACTGCACGTAGAGGGTCTCAGTAAATGTCTGGAGAATGAATGAGGGGTGTCCAAGAGCATTGTCCTCACTCAGACTAGAGTCTTGAAGCTTCGGAGCAGAGTTTGCTAAAGGCCCTTGAGAACAAACAAATGAACCAACTAGATAACCGCACTCTCCCTAACTCCACAAAGGCCGCCTTGGGGAATAACAGAACCCAAAGCTTTATTTGCAAAGGGGCTCCTGGCAGCCCTATCCCTGTGTAAATGGAGTCCCCCCTGGTCTGGTCAGCCTGGCCAGAAGGCCAAGAGACCCTCCTTCTTCTCGGTTTCAGACTCTAAAAACTGTGAGCATCTCACATTTGGCATTTTCTCATTTTGTAGAATCATAATGAGTGCTTAATTCCTTAATTTTAGATAACTGCTAACTGGATTCTTAGTTAATGTAGAATTTGAGACTTCTAATTTCTCCCATCAAAGTTCCTAGTCTTACTCTATTTCAGGACCCTGCCAAAGAGTCTTTTTGTAGTCTTTGTGCACAGGCTTCTCATTGCAGTGGCTTCTTTTGTTGCAGAGCACAGGCTCTAGGTGCGCGGGCTTCAGTAGTAAAAGTCTTGTTGTAATGCGGTTGGTTTGTGGAACGTCTAGATGTGCTTCTTCAATTGTCAGAGAAGCTTAGGAAATTTAACTGAGTCAGTGATAAAGCCGGAAGGAACCTGATAGAGATATTCTCCATAGGTTCTTAATTAGGAATCCATGGACCACCATAAGGTCCATGTATGGGTTTCAGGAATATTATAAACTCCCCAAATTGTTTGCATATTTGTATGTGTATGTGTATTTGGGAAGGGCAGTCACTTCCAGATCTAGAACAGGTTAAGAATCACCAATCCACTGACTTTTTCATTTAAAATACTTTTGCTAATATGCTAATGTGCTACTACTACTGCTCCTGTATTGAATACTTACCAAGTATTCATGGAACAACCTTCCAAACTAGGTATTTTTATTATTATTATCAATGAAGCAATTGAGACTGAGTAGCTTGCCTTAACTTGGCTGGAGTGCTCAGCTAGTAAGATAGAGCAGGATTCCAATTTGCCACAGTCTAAAGAGTACTCTTTCCACTACACAATAGCAAGCCTCAACATGTTTTTCCTCTAAACTTTGTGTGATGCTGCCCATCACTGTGACCCCTTCCTAGGGTCACTGTAGCTGCATGAAATTGTAGGTTACCACTCAGTCTCAGTTTGCTCACCATAAACTGGGTCAGTGATTTGCCTCCTTGTGCTACCCATGGCCATAGGTCTCGGACACTAGAATAACGGTCTGAAAGGGAGAGGAGGGAGGAGCAACGTGGACCCATGGAAGTGGTCTGACTGTGGCTCTGTGAAGAAATGCCCGAGCAGACTGCTGGTCCAGTCCCTCTTCCATACGAGGACGAAACCCCAGGAAGGGAAAGTGACATGCTTAAAACACTGATTAGACTGGAGCGTAAAGTAACAGAAGTTATGAAGACTAGAAGGTGGAACGCCCAGGTTCTAGTCCAAGTTCTGCCTTGTCGGGTAACTTCAGGAAAGTCTCCCTGATTCTCTGTTCCTTAGTTCCCTCATCTGAAAAATAAGGAGATTGAATCATACAGTTTCAAATTCCCATTCCACCTCACTGCACCTGGAGTAACTAACTTGAGCTTCACTTTTTAATATGTTTTGAACATGCATTGAAGAAGTGCAAAGCATTAGAACTATAAATCAGATCTCACGTAATTTTCAAGGTCACAGAGTCTGGGAGGATATTTTTATTTATAAATCATCTCTTATTTTAAAAGACACATAGAAAGTTAATAGAAGTCATTACTGGTGAAATCATCAGAAAAAAATAGCACAGTGTGATCAAGGGGAAGCAATTTAAGATGATGGATTATGAACTCGCTTGTCTCCTGTCAATTCAAAAAGCTCTCTGACTACTCGCTTTCCATTTTCAAACTCAAACAGCTCATCACGAAAATGATTGAGCCACACAAATTGATATAACTGCTTTAGGAATCCTGTACCCACCACCACCCCCTTCCTGGTCTCCCAGCTTTATCTAACATTTCTATGAAGAAAAGGAATGACCATTCATTGAGGCACTCACAATGTACCAAGATTTATTTAAGGGATTTAACATACACCGTCTCATTTAATACTCTCAACAACTAGGGTGGTTATGTGACGTAGTCACTTGGAGGGGGTTGGTCCTTAATCCCTGTGTTCATGGCACAAGTTGTGCTCCTTGCCCTTCTCCATGCTTCCTAATTAGAACAAGATTATGATGGCTGGTACTCCTGCAGCCATCCTGAGTACAAGAAGAGACACACACACACACACACACACACACACACAAGCAGGATTTCTGAGCAGCATAAGAGGACCTAGAGTCACCATTGACATTTATGGGTGATGTGCCAGTGATGTGTTGGGAGATCAGCCATCAGGACTCTACCTTGGCTGGGCCACTAAATGATGGTGATCTTTTTTTAAATTTTATTTTATTGAAGTATAGTTGATTTACAATGTTGTGTTAATTTCTGTTGTACAGCAAAGTGATTCAGTTACACACACACACACACATATGTATACATTCTTTATGTGTATATATATATATATATATATACATTCTTTTTCATATTCTTTTCCGTTATGGTTTATCACAGGATATTGAATATAGTTCCCTGTGCTATGCAGTAGGACCTTGTTGTTTATCCATTCTGTATATATATACCAGGTTGCATCTGCTAATCCCAAACTCCCAGTCCATCCCTACCCCAGCCCCTCTCCGTCTTGGCAACCACAAGTCTGTTCTCTATGTCTGTGTGTCTGTTTCTGTTTCATAGGTAAGTTCATCTGTGTCATATTTTAGATTCCACATATAAGTGATATCATATGGTATTTGTCTTTTGCTTTCTGACTTATTTCACTTAGTATGGTAATCTCTAGATCCTAAAAGATGGTGATCTTGAACAAGTCACATCCTGGGCCTCAGTTTCTTCATCTGTACGATGGAAGGTTAGGTTAGAGATCCCCATGGTCCTAATGCAGAAGGTCAACTAGGCTATAAATCTCACAAAGCAAGAACCTCCCACATTCCCAGTGATTAGAAATGAGGTTTCTGTGAAGCCCCTCCCTGGGGTATTTCACATTCAAGTAGAGACTCTCTGAGACTCTTGTAACTCCCTCGTCCCTCCCCATACTCCCACCTGTTGCCGGGAGACATGTGCATGAAGAATGTGCACTATACCCAGGAGACACCTCCCCACATGCACAGAGTCCTCTATGTGCTCATGAGGTCCTCCCCACTCCCACCCCGTCTCCCACACGCTTATACAGGAGTCCAGCCAAATCTAGCAGATGAGGCCATTCCATTCACACAGGACTATAAAAACCTCACTTTCTATATGATGAGTTCAAAGAACTGCACAAAACTGTACTTTCTTTCTCAAGTGTTCCAAGAAATTTACAGCTTTTTCGCTTTCATATATAGAAATTTATTATCAGCAGGCACACTGAGATTTCTGAGCTCTGGAGTCTCTTTATAGAACGAGACAACTTACAAAAATACAAAGGTATAAAACGATTGTGGAACAGACTCTAGGAAAAGAACGAAAAAGCAAAACAAAAAGCCAGAGAAGCTCAGATCAGCACAGTTAATGGATACTACATGACCTCACAGTATTGGCAGAAGAAACCACAAATTTGGTTCTAAACTTCCTAGTTGCTAAGGCAAAAATTCAGTCAGTTTCAGAGCCACTAACTTCCTAAAAGTCGCACAATCTGTAGCCAAGACAACCAGGAAATTTAGGGGCAGAGTTGGGACCCTCAGACTCCTTCCCAGTGCTAAACAATCCCCAACAAACCCACTGACAACCCCTTATAGACAGGGCAAACAGAAAGCTGAGGGACAAGGCTCTCCTAAAATATGTCAAAATCGAGTAGGTCAAGCCACCAGAGATTGAGGTTGTTTTCAGAACTTAGTGTTCAGCCAGTGAGTCCAACCACTGCAATAAGAAGGTTACATTAAGCATGAGGGCAGAGGGATGGCTAGTCAGAGATGCATCAGTGAAAAAACATCACAGAAAGGAGAACTGTGGTGCCCATCCAAGCAGTATCCTCGGGATGGAAAGCCTTTAGAGTCTAGATCTGGAACTCTTGTGGAATGGACAGCCTGCTGCTCTTACCATTTGATGTATGTGAGTCCTCTATGACTCCATTCTCAACAAGCAAGCTTCTGATTAAGGTTCAGCTTCCTAGGGAGACCTTCCTCTGGGACAAGGCAGTTCTGTCATATGATTTATGAATTCTGGTCCCTGTGGCCATGGTCCTTCATTGGAAATCTATAATTTTTTACATCAACTTCATGAGCTTGGCTTAGGTCTTCCCTGGGAGGAGAATATACACTCTAGCACTCATAAAGTTAGGTCTGAGCCTGCAGGACTGAGGGCCAGACTATGACCAATTCTCTAAGGGAATGAACACATCCTTTCAGAACTCTTGGAAGGTACCCAGCCAGTGGTTCCCCGGAGACCCCTTTCCCCAGCCTTGTGTTAAAACAACCACAGGGTAAGCCCTAAGGAGATGTTGAGTTCCACACAAGAAAGCTCTTGGCTTTCTTGCCTCACTTCTTCCCTAGCTTGTTTGGGTAACCTCCATGCACAACCTTGGATCTGGCCACCAGTGATACTTGTTACTCCTCGGAAATTGTGCCTGCCCCAGATCCTGCACATTGACGTAAAAACCATTAAATCTGAAACAGCCAAATTGCTAGTACTTTACATTTACTAGACCCATTTCCCTATGGGCAAATTTGAAAATTATAGCTCTTCCTGGATGTTTTATACCAGATTTCAAATAGCCCAGCCCAGCATGAAACCACAGGGAACTGAAATGAGGACAGAGGCAGAAGGTGGAGAAGGATCTAATTTATCTTCTGATTAGTTGAGATGAAAACTGACTTGAGAGACACAAATGGAATGACAATAACATGGTTCATTGGCCTGATGGCCTATTGTTCATAAACAGATAATGGAACCCCTGAAATCCTCTGTGGTCTATTTATGATGACCAAACAGGACTGGCAGAGCTGTTTTCATTTTGGACTTCACACACATCCCTAGGTTAATGTAAAATACATACAAAAAAAAAAAATTCTTTTTTAAAATAATATGAAGAAGTCATGGTACATCCAGGAGGAAGTCAGAATTGAGAAGGAGACAAAACAACCTGAGTTACTGACCTTTTAGAGTTAAGTTTTGAAACAATCTCCCCAGAGGGCCTTTGCTGAAACGTCCTTCCCAGCCCGTGATCAGGAAGTAAGCTCTAAAGTCATGTCTTAAAAAAATTTTTTTTTATTGGGGTATGATTAACGTACAAAAAGCTGTACATGTGTAATGCATACAACTTGATGAATTTGGGTAATTTTACACCCATGAAACCATCATCACAACCTATGCCATAAACATATCCATCACCTCTAAAAGTTTCCTATTACTCTATTTATTTATGTTTATTTTTTGTAATAAAAACACTTAACATAAGATCTACACTTAGCAAATTTTAAGTATACCATACAGTGTTGTAAACTATAGTTCTCTAGGTCATATTCATCTGTATAACTGAAACTTTGTACCCTTTGACTAATACCTCTCCTTTTCCCAATCCCCCAGCCCCTATAAATCCCCGAGTCTCACCCTCTACTCTCTGCCTCTATGAGTTTGACAATTTTAGATTCCTCATATAAGTTGTAACATGTAGCATTTGTCCTTCTGTATCTGGCTTACTTCACTTAGCATGATATCCTCTAGTTCATCCATGTTGTCACATATGGCAGGATTTCCTTCTTTTTTATGGCTGAATTCCATTATGTGTATGTAATACATTTTCTTTATCCATTCATTTATCAGTGGACATTTAGGTTGCTTCCCTGTCTTAGCTATTGTGAATAATGCTGCAATGAACATGAGAGAGAAGATATCTCTTCAAGATTCTGATCTTAATTCCTTTGCATGTACACCCAGAAGTGAAATTGCTGGATCATATAGTAGTTCTATCTTTAATATTTTGAGAAACCTCCATACTACTTTTCATAAGCGCTGTTTTAAGGGACTAGAAAGAGAAGAAAAAACTAAGCCTAAAGTTGTCAGAAGAAAGGAAGTTATAAAGATTAAAGAAGAAATAAATGGAGTAAAAAATTTTTTTAATCAACAAAACTAAGAGTTGGTTTTTTGAAAGGAATAACAAAATTGACAAACCTTAGCTAGACTAAGAAAAAAGAGAAGACTCAAGTAATTAAATTCAGAAATGGAAGAGGAGATATTATAATCAGTGCCACAGAAATAAAATAAGGGACTATTATGAATAATTATATACCAACAAATTGGATAACTTAGAAGAAATGGATAAATTCTTAGAAACATACAATCTACCAAGACTGAATCCAGAAGAAATGGAAAGCCTGAACACATCAATAAAAAATAAGGAAACTGAATCAGTAGTTAAAATACTCCCAAGAAAGAAAAGCCCAGGACCAGAGTGCTCACAGGTAAATCCTATCAAACATTTAAAGATTTAATATCAGTCCTTCTTAAAGTCTTCCAAAAGCTAGAAAAATAGGGAACACTTCCAAACTCATTTTATGAGGTCTGCATCAACCTGATAACAAATCTAAACAAGACACCACAAGACAAGAAAATCAATATCTCCATTGAAAATTGATGCAAAAATCCTCGATAAAATACTAACAAACCAAATTCAATAGCATATTAAAAAAATCATGCACCATGACTAAGTGGGATTTATCCCTGAGATACAGGGATGAACCACATAAACAGAACGAAGGAAAAAATTACAAGATCTTCTCAATAGATGCAAAAAAAAGCATTTGACAAAATTCAACACTTTCACAATAAAATTTCTCAAAAGAATTATGTACAGAAAGAATTTATCACAACAAAATAAAGGCTGTATATGAAAAGCCCACAACTAATACTATATTCAATGGTAAAAAATTGAAAGCTTTTCCTCTAAGGTCTGGAAAATGGCAAGGATGCCCATCCTTGTCACTTCTATTCAACATAATACTGGAAGTCCTAGCCAGAGCAATTAGGTAAGAAAAAAGAAATAAAATGCATCCAAATTAGAAAGAAATAAAATTAATCTCTGTTTGCAGATGACATGATCTTATGTATCTTATTTGAGGCAGCAACATGACACTTTTCCTTACTTTGAAGTCATTCACCCTGGTGTCTTACCTCCCCTAGTGAATGGTCAGTCTTTGAGGGAGGGGCTGGGTCTCATCCATCTATTTTTCTTGCAGTGATGGCTTCATACCATTCACTTTGCAGGTGCTCAGTACAGGTGGAGAAGGAAAATGTGGGTAAACTATAATGTAAAGTGGGTCCCTCATGGGTGTATGGTACTTTACAGTTTCCAAAATGGCTTCACAAATTTGATCTCATTGAAACCTCCAAACGCTCTGGGAAGTTCATTGGGACTATTACCTTCAGCTTTAGATAAAAATGCTTTTATCGTCTACAGGTATCACTTTTACAGATCAGCTCTAAAATACGGATTATAATAGTCCCTACCTCATAAAGCTGCTACAAATACTAAATGGAATAAAATAATTAATGTATGTAAGGGTACTCCCACAGAGCCTGGCATTTAGGAGATGCTATACACATTTGCTGTCATTACTTTTTCTCATTCGTATCTTATTTAATCTGGAATCAGAAGACTAGAACCTAGATTTTCTGCTTCTGAATCCAGGGTTCCTTTCAGTACCTTCAGGCCTCTGGCCTACCATGAACCACTTCCTACTGGATCCCTCCATGGACTCATCTGTGTCACAGGTGTTTGAAGTGGACCTTCTCCAAGAACACTTCCTGCCATAGACATCTATGGCCATTTTCGTGAAGATAAATATTCTTCCTTTCCTGGGAAGCTTCTCTTTTTCCTCCAGGATTCACCTCTTCCCTTCCAGAATAAAGAGAAGGTCTTTTGTTCCCAAGGACTTCAGCCCTCCTGAATTCTTCTAAATAGCCCTCTGCTCTCCACCTGGATGTGAAACAGGTAATGCCCCCTGTACAATGGATAGAAATGCCATTGCATGTCCTCTATCAGAGAGGTACTTGGACAAAGTGAATGAGGGGCAGATAGGCACACAGCAGTAGTGAGTCTTAATGCTAATGCCAGATCAGCCGGCCCAATTTCCAGGGGGAAGAGAGCTTAGTTGAAGGCGGGTCAGTGTGGCTCACATATTCCCAGCCCATCACCAGAACTGCCAGGTATGCTGGCTATGCTGTGAATCCTTCCTCAGATTATTAAAAGGTCAAAAACAAATTAAAAAGTTAAACCACTAAACAAAAAGCAACCATCACGTCCTAGGGATTTGAACACAGACACTAGTTGCTGGATTTATTCTAACAAAATAGAATCCTGTCTCCATTCTTGTAACCACTTGTCAAGGCATGGTTGCATTCCCAGTCCCACAGGAGTCCTCTCTGACCTCCTCCCAGCAGGAAAAACCTCTCTCTTCCGTGTGAATGAACTCCCACGTTTTCAGTCCTCTTCTGAGACATTTAATTCTTCTGCCTTGTTAAGAGTTGTCGGTCTATTCCTGACCTCAGACACCACTCCAACATACAGAATTAACTTTGCTGTCTTGGGTACCAAGGCAGCCCCTTCTACATGTTTCTCCTGGAGCATTTACCTCATTTCGTTGTGGTTATTTGCTTAGGTCAGTCACCCCCTCCCCCCTCCCATCACCATTCCTGAGTTCCACTAGAACAGAGAAGGTCTTTTTTCCTCCTTTTATCCCCAATGCCTCATACAGTGTTAGTAATTGTGAACTGAATTCCATGGGATCAGATTGAGATTTAGTCATCGCAAAATGTGCCCGGCACGTAGGAACTTGCTTATTACTTGTTAATTGAATGGAAATTCTGAACTAGTGGCTGTTTCCAAGGAAGCAAATCTTCATTGTTTTTCAAGTTTACATTACAAACTTCGATAGTAATGGGTATCAAGGACTACCACGTATGAGTGGGAAGAATGGTTCTGGGAAACGTTTTGATTCGTGATAATCATGTTTTATGAAAACCCATTAGCTTTGCAAATGACTAGTCTCTGAAGTTCATAAGTTATAGACTGGGAAGTGGTCTTAGAGCAATGCATCTAGTTCAATTCATATCTGATAGTTGAACATCCAACCTACGTGTGAGCACCTGTAGAGATAAGAAAACGCTAGTTCTTTTTTTTTTAACATCTTTATTGAAGTATAATTGCTGTACGTTGTTGTGTTAGTTTCTGCTGTATAACAAAGTGAATCAGCTATATGTATACATCTAACCTCATATCCCCTCCCTCCTGCGTCTCCCTCCCACCCTCCCTATCCCACACGTCTAAGTGGTCACAAAGCACTGAGCTGATCTCCCTGTGCTATGGGGCTGCTTCCCACTAGCTATCTATTTTATATTTGGTAGTGAAAACACTAGTTCTTTAAGCAACAGATTCAACTTTTAGGCTGCTGTGCTAGAACGTGCCTCCTATAGTAGTCAGTCATTATGAACAATGATGAGGAGGATTCTGTGGCCCAAAGGAACATGTTGTGTATAAGGGCAAATAAACAAAAGGAAAGTAAGGTACAAAAGCCTACATAGGGGCTTCCCTGGTGGCGCAGTGGTTGAGAGTCCGCCTGCCGATGCAGGGGACGTGGGTTCGTGCCCCGGTCCAGGAAGATCCCACATGCCGCAGAGCGGCTGGGCCCGTGAACCATGGCCGCGGAGCCTGCGCGTCCGGAGCCTGTGCTCCACAGTGGGAGAGGCCACAACAGTGAGAGGCCCGTGTACCACAAAAAAAAAAAAAGCCTACATAGGTATCATGAACATACCCATGAAAAATATGCATGGCAGGGGAAAAGGTGGAAGAAAATATATCAAAATTATAATTTATTCTCTCCCTTACCAAGCAGCATTAAGGCTCTACTCTGTGCTAGGCACTGTTCTAGGTCCTATGGGTATTATATGAACAAGATAGATAAGCCCTCATGGCTAAGTCATGGTGATGAAATTGAGCTGAATTTTGTTTATTTTCTCTATGTTCCACATTATCTGGACTAGGCTTGTATTGATCATTGAAATCCTATAAGGCTTAAGAAGTGAAAGCACATGAAAAGAATCTTTTATTTCTCTTATCTTGGAGTTCTTAGAAAAGGTAACATATTAATAGTTCTTCTCATGAAGAAGATGCTGAGCTTCTGTTGAGGAAGAGATTATCAGTTGTGCCAAGGTGAGTGTGACATGTCTGCAAGGAACTTACCAGCTAGGCAATACTTTCCACGAATCTAAAAGAATAGAACAACTACACAATTCTCAAGTTGGAGAGGACCTTCCAATTTATTTATTCAGGTTACCTCGATTAAGAGCAGAGTTAGACCAAGAAATCACAGGATAATGTTTTAATAAGACCTTATGGAGGGACACTTACAGTTGGGTTTCCAGCCAGCATCCCTACGTGTTCATTCAACATCAGATTGAAGTCCTCTGAAAACAAACCACTTCAGATATTTGAAATTCCGAAATTATTGCAAGAGAAAAGTTTTGTTCATCCAAAACTTCATGAATAGCCCATGGTGGGGAGTTCTACACTTCAAATGGCTATTCCTTCAGTGTTTGGTTGTCTTCTAAGGGAACTGGGCTGGAAGGTGCATGAGCACCTGCTCCAGTCAATTATGTGAAATGGTCCCTATGCATTACCACAGATTTATGTCCTCCTGGCAATGTGGCTGAGTGATAAGCAGCATCTCCTTCAGGAAATACCTAGAAGACAAAACTGCCAATCAAGCCAGGGTTACTTTACCTAGGATCACAGCACAGAGTTTGGGGAGGAAATCTGATGATACAGACCAAAGCTGCCTCAGTTGAAACTCCCTGGAAGTCAGTAAAAATATTACCCAAATTCTAAATTCACCAATAATGGAGTTCAACCAAATATCCTTATTAGCCCATGCTGACAAATTCAAAATTGATTTTTTCTTGTGCTTGCTGGAGGGAATAACACCTCCCAAGGTAGCTAGCTGCTTTAGTAAGCTTTGCAACCTATGTTCTCACAGCAGCTGGATGCAAAACCAGTAGTGTTCTTTGGCAGAGAGAACTTTGATATAAACAACATAAGTTGTCTAGGGAGAGGCATGTTTTGCCCCAGTCTGATGAGATTAGTAACATCATCTTCATTTTCACGGGCTTATTTACTGGCAAGCAGAATCTGCCTCAGAATCTTGCTCTAAACATTACAAAATTCCTGCCCCTCCAGGTTCACTCCTCTTTTTTCTATTTCAGGACAAGATGTGGAGGTGGTTGCATGACGTCACAGAGCTTCTTAGCAAACATTTATCCTTGTCACACAGGGAGCCCCAAACCTCAAAGGCTCATTTGTTAAGATCTGCTTGAAGCGTGCTGTTTTTCAATAAGAAATATTTTAGGTTTGGGTTCTTTGATTTTTTTTTTTTTATCCTTTGGCACTTTCCTGCCTCAATTTTTTTTATTACAGAATGATCAATATAATAATTTACTCATGCTTGCATAGGAAAGCTCGTCGCCTGCTTGGAAATTAAATAATTATTTTCTATTGATGGCATTTCCTTTGAAACGAAAGTTCCCGAAATGGATGTTCCTGGGAGGGTTTAACTCATAAAAGTTGAGGAGAGTATTAATTGCTCTTTTGCTATTTCTGATAACAGTATCACTAAGACTGAATGAGTCATCCATTAAAGTAATGAGGAACGTTGACTTAAAAAAAGGCACAACATGAGAGTTGTGAGTTAAGTTGTATTTGGGGAAGAATAAGGACTGCAGCCCGGGAGACAGCGTTTCAGATAACTCTGAGAAACTGCTCCGAGGAGGTGAGGGGAGGGGCCAGGATATAGAGGAGTTTTGCAACAAACGACAGGTAGTTGGGACGTCAAAAGATTATTGTTAATTAAAGAAAACCAGATATCTCAAGTTAAGGAATTTAGTGCTTTTCTATATATGGGAAGATGCAAGAGTCTGGGCTCACTGAAATCATTCCTTTGATATGCACCTCAGCTCTCTGGGGCCAGTGTCTTGTGTTTTCACATCCTGAGTTTCCTCAGGGCTCACCGCAGGAAGTGGCTGCAGTCTGATGGCTGCTAGATGGCAGGTATTCTTTTCAGCCCTGAGTTTCCTCAGGGCTCACCTGCTCACGTTGGAGGGCTGCAATCCCTGATGACTGTGAGATCCTTTGTTTATTGATATGGGAGGAAATATTCCACTTATAAATATTTCATTTATCAGGAACAATCGTAAATGGTGCCCACTCTGTGAGGAAGGTCTGGAGAGAAGCAAGTTGCAAAAACTCAAATCTATTTCACAGAAGCCAGGCTGGATGGTCTTTTTGCTAAGATTCTCTTAGAAATTGATCTGCCCTGTGAAAACAGCAGAACACCTGACACCTGAAATAAATCTATTATTAAGCCAAATTGTTTTGTTGGCTGTTCTTGTACCAAGTTTTTAGTCTCTTGCTTGTTTTCCTAGATTCAAAGGTAAAAAAGAACCTCTTTCTTTCAACCCAGGAACCAGTGAATACTATGTAAGAGAGAAAATGTGCTGGTTCAATTCTCAGCCACGACGCAAGCTAGTTAGGACATGTAACCTAACCAGCCTCTGTGCCTCAATTTCCCCAGCTGTGAAATGGGATTCTCATTCCCGGCATCCTTATCCTATTGTGTTATTGTGAGGATCAAATAAAATAAAAAAATAAGAAAAAGTGACATGAACTCGAAGTGCTCTGCTCTCTTGTCACTGAAATTATATCTTGATTGCATCTCTTTGTTTTGTAGGAGAGGAGAAATATTCTTCCCTCTACCCTCCTAGGCTCTAAGACTGTGGTCCTCGAATCAAAGTGATAAATATTAGCAAGAGAAAAAAACCATTTTGATTACGTATGCACCAGAGATCACAAAGAAAAATGTGGCTCCAGGAGGTGGCTGCCTAGAAGATTGATGCTTATATACCATCTTAGTTTAAACAAAGGAAGAGGGGTTGGGGACTTCTGGAGGGAGGGAACAAGCTACGGGAAGGTGAGAGGAAAAACTGTAGTAAATAAAGGTTGTCTTATTATACAGATAAGAGTCTTTCAGCTGATAAGAATTGTCTCTCAGTGTAGCTAGGGAGACATCTTTACAAATGGAAATTTCCTTTATAAATGTAAATTTCATTTACAAAAGGAGAAATTTATACTCTTTATTTTTAGGCAGGGGGAGGGGGAAGGGGGAGGTGAAGAGTTTTTTTCTGCATCTGCTGGCTCTCAATTGCCTTCAGCTCAAAATAATTCATATGCCAAAGGGGCATATTTTGAGGTGGCGTATTCTGGTATCCTTCAGTGTCATAATTTATCTGATACATGCCTGTCTCCCTACTGGACTGTGAGGCCAGGGCTTATCAGTTTCCATGTCAAATTAACAGGGCATTCTTGTGAGTCTCTTTAAAATGCATAGGTCTACATGGCACCAAATGATGTACAAAGAGAAGAAAATCAGTTACTCAGTTTCACATCACGGAGAACAAACATACAAATATTTTATTGCATTTCACTTTTTGGACAGCATACAAATATTTGTCGTATAGTCACTAACTAACCTGGGAGGGATTTGTCAACCTTCACCGTGGATCTACCTGAAAGCAATGAGGAAACAGTGCACACACACGCACAGGCACACAGCCTGCCCCAGGGTATAATGTAAAAACGCAGCCCAGAAAGAGGTGTGTGTGGACGTGTGTGTATGAGCATATTGAAAGTTAAACAAACCAAGGGAAAAATGAGGCAGAGAGATCGATACAGTAAGAACCAGGAGAGGCTGTTTGTTTTTGTTTTTGTTGTTAAATCAATCAGGAAAACAGAAGGAAGGAAAAAAGGTGAGTACGCACTAAGGAGACATCCACGGTAGGATGAGCACCCACAAAGCATCCCCTCGTGTCCTATATAGTCTGACGTGGCTGCCACGGTCCTGTGCGTTAGTCCCACAGCTTTCTGATGTGCCAAGGTGCAGAGAAGGAAGCCAGAGGAACGTAAGCCACAGGTACAGAATGCATGTCTAGGAGATAAAGCGCACCGGCTTTCAGAAGCAGCACAGCATATCTCAGTATTGAAACATTTTCTCCTGCGGACCCTTGTAAAACGCATACTGCTGGGAGCAATGTCCACACACTGCCAGTAAATAAAATGCTTTGACTGTACCACGCCAATGTCAGGAAAAATGATTCCATGAGAGGTGGAAAGTATGCTTTATACCAGAAGCTCTGTACCCCTGGGGTCTGACTGACTCTCCAAAGCTCTTACCAGCTGTGAGTCCTTGGACATATTGCATGATCTTTTTTTTTTTTTTTTTTTCTGAGTTTTCACATCTGAGAAAGAGGAATAATATTCCGGGGGAAAAACTTCAAAAACAAAGTACCTAGCAAATAGTAGGTTCTCAATATATGTAGGCTCACTTCTCCCTGTGTGAAGCCCAGCAAATCCCATGTAGCTCTGGTCCTAAATGAGAAGCTACTGTAGAGAATAACTTGCTCTGACCCAAACCCTGAGTGTAGAGTGGACAGATCTTATATGAATCAAGCCCTTAATCCAAAATTAGATTTCCTGCACACATCCTTCAGACCCAACATCTCTTTAATGAGCCCATTACATTAAGAGTTAATTTATAACAAGTAGCTTAGTAGCCCAGCTCTCTGCTCTATCCTCTTTTCATCTGCTCAGCAAGACCACAGGCATTAACTACAAGAATGTATTCTGCATTTTGAAAGGAAAAAAAAAAACAACAAAACCAAAACCTGCCACCCCTGGATACTTATCCCTTCAAGGAAGCCCTAGACCTCAGCAACAACAAAGCGCTGGTGTGTGGGACCCCTTAGGGTTCATGAATTTCAGAAGCTTGTAAAAAATTATCTGTTTTGCTGGACGCTTGCTGGGATCAATCAGCCCCTCAGTGGTTGGTGCCAATTAAGAGCTAGTGTGATGCAAAGAGGATATTTTAAACACTGTTTGACATCAAGTACTTCTCCATTCTCTTCCCACCTCCCTCCCTCCCTCTCCTCTAACTCTTCCACCAACCACATTTTCAGTCGTTCCCTTCTCCCCCCACGACTCTGCTCTGAAAGTCATGGCAGGGATGAAAGTAATGGCGCCTGTCTTCTTTCTGAAGAAAGACATTGCTTACCAAGTGATCTCCCATCCTCTCACATGATCTCCAACAGCCCTGATTAGGACGACAGGCAGGGTTTATCACCACCTCTGCCTCCTGTCTCCCTTTGTCTTTCCCTGGGTCTGAATGGATTGCCCTGAATGGATCTCCTGAGTCTTAATCCATTCTCCACAAAGCGGCCCAAGTTACCTTCTGAACATCAAGTTGAGTCTGTCATTCTGCTTAAAATAAATCCCTGGCTCCTTCGCATCACCCAGAGGATAAAGCCCGCCAAGGGCTGATCTCCATCTTCCTCATCAGCCTCACCTCTCACCACTCCTCCTCCTGTCCCACTCATTCTGGCAATTCCCTGAGTACATTAAGCTACTTCTTCTTCCTGTTCTTCCCTGTCCCTAAACTGCCCACACCACCCTGACCATCCCAGTAGCTAACTCATATACATCCTTTAAGATTCAGCTGTAGCACCTCCCCCTCCAAGAAGCCTCAGCCAGCTGCCTCAAGACGACTTAGGTGCCCCCGTGCTATATTCCCTGGTACTAATGCTTGCTTCTAGGATAGCATTCCTCAGACTGCAGAATACTGGCCAGTTAGCTTGTCTGTCCAAGTTCCCATCTCCAACTAAGCTGGGAGTTCCTTGAGAGCAAGGGTAGGCTTTATGTATCTCTGCCTTCTTGTGTCTTGTGTAGTATCTCATACACAGTAAGCCGTGAGTTCTCAACCTGGCCACTTGTCACAGTCACCTGGGCGAGTTGGTTCACAATGCAGATGCTCCAGCCTTACTTTAGACCTATTAAATCGGCGTGTCTGTCAGGGGTGGAGCCTCAGTTTCTGTGTTTTGTTAAAGTGCCATTGATGGTGTGCAGAACTTGTTAAAATAATGTAGTAAGGGTAGGTGTTAATATATTTAATGAGGAGTGCATGAATGAATGTCCCCATTTTAGAAATGAGCCTGAAGAGTTGAAAATTTGGCCCAAATTGTACACAGAAAGCTTTTGAGGAGATAGTAACACAAAGGGTTATGGGATAGAGCTTTTCCTGGACTAGAGTTATTCATTTACATGTTGATCACCTCAGTTATTCTCTAAGCTTTAGTGGGCAAAGATAGGTCTTGTTTATTGTTGGAACCTGATAAAGTCTGAGCCAGTGTCTAACAGATAATTTGTCCTCAATATCTGTTGAGGTAAAACACAGTATGTTGTGAATCAAAGAGCACTGTATTTGGAGTTAGAAATCTTGAGTTCCAGGCCTAGCTATGACATATTACTTAGTCTAAGGCAGGAATTCCCTTAGGCCTTAGATTCCCCATCCATACAACCAAAGAGGTAGACCAGATGATCAAATGTTGCTTCCAGCTCTGACATTGTTAATCCAGAGAGTGCATAAGAGCTGCAGTCTGAATCTTGGCCAATTGCTGAATAAAAGGCCATTATTGTGATTAGGCAAGATGGTGGCTGAGGCCCAGAGGGAAAAGTGACTTGACTATACTTTATTTTTAATTCCTCATGAGTGTGGCCAGAATGGAGTACTGCCTTTTGTTCTGTGAAAGACAAGTAATAATTCAGCCCTAAGCACCCACAGGGCTTGCCTGAGATGCTCATCTTGGCAATCAGACCCCAGCAAAATTCTCCCTCTCTTGATCACAGGGAGCTCCAACATAAGGACTGAGCCCCTGGAGGAGCAGTGCAAGTTAGGAGATGTGGTACGAAGGCATGTGCTCTCTGACACGCACAGCATAACAAGAACCTCACACATGCCCGAAGAGTGATAGTGCAAATCACAGATCAATTATTTCAACTGATTCTCACAACCTTACAAAAGAACACAAGAAAACAGAAGCAAATGAACAAAAAAACAAGTATTACCAACTCTACCTTACAAGTTGGGAAAGAGCTTGAAGGATTTCTGTATACAAACATACAGTGATTAAATGATAGCAACCTGAAATTTTCTGGTCCCAAACGTAATGTTCCTATCGCTGTATCATGTTGCTTCTTTTCCTTACCTTCTTTATTGGATCCTAACAAAAATCCTGACCAGGAAAAAGGTCAAGTATTTCCATTCCTATTTCATAGAGCAGGAAATGGAAGCTCAAAGGGACTTTTCAGTCTCACAGTAAATAGCAGTGATTTCCAGTGCACTTTTGACTACATCACTACTGCTTCTTTAAATTGTTTAATTGTATCTTGTTATGTAACCTTACTGCTACCCCATCAGAGAGGCAGAGCAGGCTGGTATTACAATCCCCAATTATATAATAAGGAAAAACTGAGGTCCAGAGAAGTAATATTGGAGGAATTTATTCAAGAGGAACTTATGAGTTTGGGTTGGCATAAGAATGACCTTTCCAACTCCTTCCCCCATCACAGGACCAGAGGATCTCTCAGAGGTATGGTACAGGGGTCTATGAAAGGAAGAAGAACTGGCTTGGATATCCATTAAGCTTTTTCCTGGTCCCAGGCATCCATGATTCTACACCTTACCCCAAGCCCAACAGCCAGGATGTGATCAGTCAGAATGTGAACCCATGTCCTCCAGCTCCTACTTTCTCCTGTACCTCTTTCACCCATCCCACCAACTTCGACTGACCTGCTTCTCCAAAGATTTCAGAATCCAATTGTCCTAGGTGTAGGTATAGCTATCATTTGAATATTAGTCAGAGGGCCAAGATCTCTCTACAGGCTTCCTGGGTAACATTGATGAACTGGCCATTCAGTGAATCACAAGTACTGAACATGGGGTAGGCTTCCTGAGCAGCATAAATGATAGAAAAAGTCCCTAACATGAGCCGTAGTCCTGACTTTTCCACCAAATCCCTGAGGGTTGTAGGCAAAGCCACTTTCCCTCTCATGGCAGTGATTATCCTCCCTTGTATAATGTAACTGTTGGGCCAGAGGTTCTTTCAAGCTCAGTAGCAAAAGGCTATAGGATGAGTTTATCTTTGCTACCAGCCACAGAAAAGCTGGAAGAAAAAGAGCTGGGAATAATCAGCTCATCCTGGGGCTCAGCAGAGAATGCCAGCCTTAACAATATTGACTGATATCCTTTACCAGCCCTAAATTCATTTGAGGTTGTAAAGTAAGAACTAACATAGAAATAATAAAATCAGAAAATCCTTGTGGTCTCTTAAGTCCTAAACGATGATGTGTCTGAGCTCTGTCCCCCAGTCTCAGGTAGGCACTGTCTTATGTCAGTAGCTGAAGTATTTTTCCCTACCACAGCCCATCTCTGTTTCTCGTTTCTAACCCCATCCTCCCTCTCCCTATACAATCTCCCTTCTGGCACTCCTGCCATTTCTTGACTGACAACCAATTTTCCTACCTGTCATTATCAATTCCACTCATTAACTCTCCCACCTGCCTCAGCTGAGGCCTCCTGACACTAAAAAGCATCTTAAAAAACGATTTTCCCAAGCAGAATAATTGAATCCTCTTGCACGTCTAGAGAACCTTTTGTCTGAAGCTCTCAGATCCATTTCTAAATGTCAGTAGAAAACATACACTTTATACCACAGAGGCAGACTTTGCCATTCCACCACAACTAAATGTGAAAAATAAAAATGGTCCGTAACTAGTTTTTTCTTTTTTTCTTTGCAAAATGCAAAACTGACCTGACTTTTTAAAAAATTTTATTGTCTTGTTAGTTGCTCATAGCTCTTTTAGACATGGTCTCCGAAATGGTTAATAACAGGAAAAATGATATACAGATAAAAACCATAGGGAGACCCCTTGTGCCTTTCTCCAAGCAGTTCCAGGAATTGCTTAGGTGCTGACTTGCTATGAACCTACAGAGAGGTTTGTGTAGCACTGAGGCAGGAACACACTTGGGGAAGAGTTCCATCTCTGCTATCGGACTAACTGGATTTAGCGACATAGATCGGGACAATCCTTTACTATTTATAAAGTATTTTCACACATTATCTCACTTTGCAGTTGCTCTTTCCTCTATTGGGAACACTTGACTTGCTCCTTACCTCCGACCGGCTTTTGTTCAAATGTCACCTTTCCTAGTGACATTGGTGCCCTCACTCCACCTGGCACTCCCATGATATACTTTTCCTCCATGACCCTCCTCACCAACTGACTTACTATACATTTTATGTACAAAATATAAGCTCCCTGGGGGCGGGGATCTTTGTTACTTTCACTGTTGTATTCCCAAACCCTAACCCCGTGTCTGAAACAGACTAGTTGCTTAGTTAACACATGTTGAAAGACTCTAGGAATAAATGAGTGTATTTGATTCTCCCAACAGCCTTGGGGAACAGACGACGTTGTCATCGATATTTTGCAGAGGAGGCGATAGGGGGCTCAGAGAGGTCAACTGGCCAGGCCAAGTGGCTGAGGGGGCAGACCCGGCTCTCCTCACGCTGCCTCGCTCTGTGCTCTCCAGAGACACATTTCAGGAACAGACACAGTAATGAGTGAACCTTCCCATTCAGGAAGGAGTGCTAAGAGCCTTAATGCTCAGCACGGTGCCCTCACCCCTGCATTAGGTTCCTCTTGGCATGTCACTTCACCTGCCCTCCAGGGAGGCCACGTTCCCAGGTACCCATGGCATTTGATGACTGTCTGCAGGCCTAATCACCCCATTAAGCTGAGAGCAAACAAAGGGAGGGATGAAATAATTGCCGAGTCAACAACCTGAACGGCCGGCCAGAATAAGGTCAACACAGTAATTGCTCTGCTCCAAAAAAGAAAAACATGAGGAGTAAGTATTTCCACCAGGTCTTCTCTCTTTAATGGGAGCCTCCTTGCCTGGTTAGCTGCCGAGACCATCACTTGGGCTGGCGGCTTTCCCATCCCCACCTCCTGCCTTGTTGCCTCTTGACAGAAGTGAGCCATTACTCTTCACTAAAATTCATTGTCCACACACTCGACACTTGACAACACTCTGGAAATTGATCTGCTCAAATATTTTTGGAGCTAAGTTAAGGCAATTTGTCCTTACACTGCTCCACCCCAGCATCTCAAGAGACGGAATCATTGGTAAGAGGATGACTATGATTTCCCGAGAAGGGAGGGAAGTCTGATGGGAGGCAGGCAATCCAAAATCTTGGTAGTTTTGGTTATAAAACAATGTTAAAAAATGAAATACCATTTGTGCTGCTCTACTGCTTACAAAGAACACTCACATACATTATCTGTAGGATAAAGCCTCACACTACCTATGAGGAAGTTGAAAAACACCTAGCTCTCCGTTTTAGAGAAGACAGAACTAAGAGGCACATGACCGGCCCAAGGTCACACCCCAGTATGTGGAAGAGCAAATACTTGAATCCAGGCTTAATGACTCTAAATGAAATGCTTTGTGCCACTGATACGGGGGATGTGTGTGTGTGTGTGTGTGTGTGTGTGTGTGTGTGTGTGTGTGTGCGCGCGCACGCGTGCAGGTCAATGTGCGGGAAGAAAGAGATACTGACTCTTTTCCCCCCACTAATCCCACACCTTCCAAACTGTCTTTCCCTTGCACTCTTCACCTAGCTCCAAAGTCCCCAGCTAGTGCTCTCATACGTCAGGGAGCAAGCACTCTGGCAGTCTCCAGACTGGCTGTCTCCAGCGAGGCGTTCAGAGGTAAGACTTTTTAATTCCACAAGTATTTGACTTGCCTCAAGAACGTGGACTTTGGGGTCAGATTCCAGCAGCGATCGATTGCTCTGAACCTCAGGGTGCTTACCTGCCCCACAGGTTGTGGACAGAATTATGTAAAAAGACAAGTACGGTAGCCATCACAGCGGATGTGATGGCACACAGTAAATGCTCAGTTCACATGAGCAGTTCTTATTGATTACCCTGTTCACTCCTGTGTCACATCCAGGAAGTGCGTGTTCAGGCTGAGTTATCTGGCCTAACGTTGTCCTGTCACCTTCATCAGAGTAACTCTCTGGGCATGAAGATGCAGGGGAGCCAGGCCGTCCCCTCCTCTGAGAGTTTCCAGCTGCTGAACAATGGCAGTGACAATAATAGCAGTCAGTCCCATTTCCTGAATATTTATTTTTGCCCAGAATCATTCTAAGTGTTCTCAACGGATGGATGTCATTAATTCTGTCAACAGTCCTCTCACAGAGAGCGACCATTATCCCCATTTCAGATGCAGTAATGCTGTTGATCGTGCCATCATTCCCCTTTGACAGGTGAGAAGACTGAGGCAGTGAGAGATTCAGTAACTCCACCAAGGATACAGACTTAGGGAGCCCACCTGGCAGAGCACAGGCTCTTGACCACCACACTGTACCACCTAAACAGTGAACAGGTCCCTTTGGGAAGACCCATCATCCCTTGCAGCAGGGTGGACTCACTCCAGGTGCCCTCTCTCACCTGGCAACTCCACCCTGGGCTGTCTGTGAGACAAGCCCCACCTGGAATCACAGGATGTTAACATGGGACGAGCCCAGAGAATTTGTCTCACTTAATAATTCACTCATTTTTCAGATGAAGCCAAAGGGGAGGCCAGCTACCTGAGCCTTGCAGCCAGACCCTGCCATGAGCCTCAAGATGGCAAGTCGATGTGGACCACGAATCTCTTAAGATGCCCTTCATGCCCTGGCTGCCTGGCAGCTCAGCTGTGCCCTTCAGTTACCTTCTCTGACACAGTGAACAGCTCCCCACCAAGCCGCCAACACAGTCCTGGTACCAAGTGGCTCATCTTAATTTTCATTTAAATTGTTGGACTTGTTTAAATCACATCTGTGCTTTTTAACATAGGCAACCACAAATCCTTTGGTGGAATATAAGAAATAAATAAATGCATAAATAAGTAGATAACTACCAATTTCACACTGTTTCCACTGATGTTTGCTTTTCTTCTTACAAATTCCAAAGAATCTAAGTGAAAGGGAGGGAGGCAAATCTAGTGGCAAGTATGGCCCATAGATTCCTTTTTCAAGGGGAGGAAAGGATAATAAAAACCTTGGGGCTATTCCTTCTCAGTGTAGAATGAAAGGATGTCAAAATAGTACAGCCTGCCCAGTGTGGAAAAGAATAAGTGCTAAGCCACTAAGCTAGAATGACAGTGCATTAAAAATGGGTCACCTCCTTTTCTTAAGTACTTAGAAACCCCAGGCACAGTCCCCCTCTGCTTTCCCCCACATTTGCCGTCTTTCTGGTGCTCTATCTTGACAAGCTAAGACGGTTGCATGAGCACTTTTCCCGGGACCTTAGCCCTAGCTGTTCTGTCTGCTGGCTGGCTTGCTCTGGTCACCCATAGCTCCTCTTAGATTCTACCTCCTCGGAGGGAGGCCTTCCCTGACCACCCAGCCAACTCCCTCCTACCACACCAGCAAGTCACCTTGCATTATTTTCATCAAATACTTACTATCTTGTTTCTTCCAGAGTTGTTTGTTAATTATCTCTTCCTCACTAAAATACAAGCTCATAGGGCTTCCCTGGTGGCGCGGTGGTTGGGAGTCTGCCTGCCGATGCAGGGGACACGGGTTCGTGCCCCGGTCCAGGAGGATCCCCCATGCCGCGGAGCGGCTGGGCCCGTGAGCCATGGCCGCTGGCCCTACGAGTCCGGAGCCTGTGCTCCGCAACGGGAGAGGCCACAACAGTGAGAGGCCCGCGTACCGAAAAAAAAAAAAAAATACAAGCTCATAAGAGCAGAGACCTTGTGTATTATCTTTACCATTATTTTCCCAGGGCCTAGAACTGGGCCTAGCACACAACAGGTACACAGGAAATAATTGTCTAATGCAAATATGATCGATGAGTACCTCATATTCTAAATCAAGGGTCTAATGCACAGAAACTGAAGCCATCAATATTTAGTTGGCATTCAGTGGACGCTGGGCTCATTTTGTGAACTGGAGGTTGGGATGTGGCTACAGAGATGAACATGGTTAGTCCCTAACCTCAAGAAGTTTATATATACCCTGATTATGGACTTAAGACATGTGCATCTGAAAGTATAACTGAAACAATGTAGCCAATGCTCAAGGACAAATAAGGGCTCAGAAAGCAGAGGTGTTGAAGGCTGAACACACAGATTGGGGAGGAAGATATGAAGGAAGTTTCGCAGAAGGCACCGTATCTCTCAAATATCCAGAGAACGTGAGTGGCAGAGACAGGGGACCACAGCCTCACAACGTCCCCAGCCAGGGCCCCTCAACTACACTGCAGGCTTTCCTAGAGCCTCTGTGACTCCAAGAGACTTGGAGTTGGAGAGCTTGACTCAGAAGCTGGCTCTTGGAGGAGAGCCCACATTAGTCAAGTGGTCTTTCTGTGAAGGGCGCTGTGCTAGTTTACACGGGCCACCTCAGTTATCCTCACTGCAACCCTGCCACGGAGGTATTATAATTCTCATTTCAGATCTATGAAAATTGAGACGCTGGGATGGGAACTCTTTCACCCAAAGGGACACAGCCGACAGAGCCTGGTGTCCCGACCTCTGTAGCCTCCTACATTCTTCCCGGTTCACACATCTGCTCCCTTTTGCAGGCTGGCAACTTGTTCAAGTTCACACAACAACTAGGAATTCATCTCCTGATCTATCTGACTACAAAGTAGGTGCTCTTCTAAAACCCGGCAGAGATGAACAGGGGCAAAACCCACCATTGCTCCTTTTGCCCCAGTGCAGAAAATGAGCCCTTCAGAATGTTTAGGTAAAAGCAAGAAGAATGGTTGTTAAAATGCAAAATTGTACTTCCCTGGAATTCATTTGGTTCTCCTACCCTTACTCCTGATGAAATGATTCCCTGGTGAAAAGCTATTTAAAAAATTTTCTCTCCACTTCTTTCTGCAATTCGGAGTAATTGTATGCCATCATAAGCCTAGGACTAGTCAAGATTGCAAAATTCTTGCTGTGCTTTTGGCAAAATCATTACTCACCAGCCAATGTTTAGAAGTCAAAATGCTTCCCCTAAGTGCCATTAAACACAAATGTTTATCAGCGCTGTACTAGAATGTTAGGCTGACGAAGGTTGGGTGTTTGTGGGTGTGCATGTGTATACATAATGAGATTCAGATTTTCAATGAGTACGAGATGGCTTACTTCTCAGAGGAATGTTCAAAATCTTAGAAGTATTGCCCAGAGATAGCCAGGAAATTTTTGTTTCTTAGCTCTTTGCAGACATTGTAAAAAATGCTGCTTATAATAAAATAAATGACAAGACTAGTAGAAGAGACAAAAATGGGCAGTTCAGGATAGCAAATGCTGATGGATAAGTCATTGTTATAAACTCCTACTAGAATTTGAAGAAAATGTGGCTTTCAATCTCTGTCTTGAATTTGCCCTACACACTGCTGAGAGAGTTAATATCTCCTAAGGCAGGATAGCGTATGTCTTACTGAGGTCATCTTCCCTAGAAGCTGAGCCTGAGGCTGGGATTCTTGTTCCAGTGATTTACTGGGGGAAGTGCTCTCTGGGTAAAGGGAGTGAGAAAAGCAGGATAAGGCAGGGGAAAAACTCAGATTATCCAATCCCACAAATCTCCCAGAGTTAGTCCCCCCCGAATCCAATTGTGAGGCAAGGGAACTAGCCCTCTGCACTCTGTGTCAACTAGTCAGGGCTAAGGTCTGTCCCTGGAAAGGTTCTCCTTCTTCTGCAATGTGACGCAGCTGTGAATATTATGACCAACACACAGCAGCTGGGGATGCATGCATGGGTTGCAAAGGCATCTGGGTAGGGCACCAAAGCAGCCACTGTAGTACTTGTTACGCTCCTTGTTATGAAGCTTTTCTTTCATTCTGCAGAATAAGGTACAAACTTTTCAACATGCATTTGAAATCTTCTGTGTGCTGGCTTCAACCTCAGAGCTCTGAAATAGATTTTCTAAAAATCTCAGTGTACTGTATTTGTCCAAATGTCTATGTGTATGTTGAACATACCATCCAGGGTAGTCGTGGGATCCCCCCTTACACACGGCCGACAGCTCCTCCCTGCTTTAGAAAGGAAGTGGATTTCCTAGACAGGCTTTCTATGGGTCCCAGCCTGGCCCTCCAGCCTAACCTCCTATCACCTCTTTTCACAGAGCTCAACACTGGCAGTGCAGTAGACTGTTTTTGTTTGTTTGTTTCTTCTTTTTTAATTAATTGATTGATTGATTGATTGATTTTTTGGCTGCGTTGGGTCTTTGTTGCTGTGCGTGGGCTTTCTCTAGCTGCAGCGAGGAGGGGCTATTCTTCATTGCGGTGCACAGACTTCTCATTGCGGTGGCTTCTTGCTGCTGAGCACAGGCTCTAGGCGCCCGGGCTTCAGTAGTTGTGGCACGTGGGCTCAGTAGTTGTGGCTCACGGGCTCTAGAGTGCAGCCTCAGTAGTTGTGGCGTACGGCCTTAGTTGTTCCGAGACATCTGGGATCTTCCTGGACCAGGGCTCGAACCCATGTCCCCTGCGTTGGCAGGTGGACTCTCAACCATTGTGCCACCAGGGAAGTCCCGACAGTGCAGTAGACTGTTAGTCATTTCCCAAAGACGCTGTGTTCTTTCACCTCTCCCTGCCTTTGTGACACTTACAATCAATAAGGATAGGATAGTACAGAGAACAGAAACCCATTTCACCCCATCCCTCAATGTTACTGACATTATCGTCTGAAAGCACAGTTTTAATCTTCTAGGGCCCTTCTTAGAAACTTCCCATGGTCTCTGTCCTGAAGAACCAAGCCCTAAATCCTAAGCATGGAATGTCCTTTGCCTGCTTCTGTATTTGTTCTCCAGTTCTGCCATCCTGCCCCAGTGCACGTGCCACCTCTGCTGTGAGGACTTCCCTGACCCACCCAAGCCGCAATGGTCTGTTGTGTAGGTGCCTACCTCCATCATCAGATTGTGAGTTTCCTAAAAACAATGTCCTCCACCTGACACCTTGCTGGGTACCAAGCCTGTGTCAGTGCAGGTGTGTTGAGTGGAAGAAGAGCATGTTCCTCTAGAGAATGGGCCCCTGGGAGAGGCATCACACACATGGGGAGACTTCCACAGGGAACTCTTTAGTATTTCAAAGGACGTTGAGACTGACATAATAACAGCCGCAGCAAAAATTAACACTAAGATTTGTTGAACACATTATATCAGAATCTGTGTTTAACATTCTGCATGAATTCACTGATCTAACCTTATTAGTCAGGTACCATTTTTATTGCCCTTTTGCAGATGAGAAGACCTTGTCTTGGAGATTATGTGACCTGTTCAATATCACACAGCTAGTAAGTGCTAAAGCCAGGGTGTCAGGGCCAGAATCATCAGTGCGGAGAAGATTGCTAACAGCCTCATACTTTGAGACCATCCACCCAGGGGGCAGGCGGCATGATAAAAAAACACAGTCACAGCACTTTTTGTGAGCCACAGTGAAAAACCCTCTGGCGGGTTCCTCTCCTTTCCTCAAAGGGAAATGGCTGGAATGAGAAAAAAGAAAGCAGGTTCTTGAAGTATATTTTATGTTTACATATTTACATGTTTTATTTTTTTGTCAGGAAGGCTCTGACGTGGAATGATAAGAGTGCTTCTCTGGGTCTCTGTTTCCTCATGAGTAAGAAGGGCTTTTGCCCGTCCTATTTATCTCAGAACTTCTCACGGGTTCCCCCGTCAGTTATAAGCTCCACAAAAGACTCTAACACGGCACCAGGCACATAATAGGCCTCAATAAATGTTCCTTGACTGCATGAATGGTAGTCCAGGCCGGTGGGGTAATGCAGCATTTCTTAAAGTACGGTTCTGGGACTCCCTGCTCCAAGATCGGATCGTGTGGGGAGCTTGTTTAAATGCAGATTCCTGGGCTCTAAGGGACTTCTCTACTCATCCATATTTGAGAAACGCTGAGGTCATTGTTCTGCAAGGGTCTGCAAATTCTGTTCAAATTTAACAATTTAAGTTAACTTCAGGTGACGTTCTAAAAAGAAGAACAGAGAGGAAATCCTCCTGTTTCTCCCCACTTTCCCTAATTTAATCACCTCCTCACTCCTCTCTACCTCCTCTCCCTTTCTTCTCTGGTTATTTAGAGTTGCTGGCCCAGGGCAAGCCCTGGGAGAGCAGATAGAAATGAACTCCTGTCCTCTGCTCCCAAGGATCTCACCGTCCAACAGGAGAGAGGAAACAGTAATTTACATTTGAAGGTAATAGGTTCTAAATTAGAAGTAAGATAGGATGTCACCACCACCCCCGCCCCGCAACTTATGGGGTAAAGAAAGTGGTTGCTGCTTTGTGCTGGGCTTCTTGCCCTTAAGTGCCCTTAAGTACCATCCTGGAGATGTTGACAATCAAAGGGACTAAGGTGAAGAGGCTTGTTATACTTTTTTTAGCTTTATTGAGGTATAACTGACAAATAAAATTGTAAGATATTTAAAGTGTATATTGTGATGATTTGATATGCTTATACATTGTGAAAGAATTCCCACCATCTAGTTATTTAACACATACATTTTGGTGAGAGCATTTAAGCTCTATTTTCTTAGCAAATTTCAATTATACAATACAATGCTATCAACTATAGTCACCATGATTTACATTAGATCCTCAGACCTTATTCGTATTATAACTGAAAGTTTGTACCCTTTTACCAACCTCTCCCTGTTTCCCCCACCCTACAGCCCCTGGCAACCACTTTTCTACTCTCTGTTTCTCTGAGTTTGACTTTTTTTTTTTTTTTTTCTGATTCCACATATAAGTGATGCCAAGCAGTATTTGTCTTTCTCTGTTTGGCTTAAGTTTTCTTATATTTTTCATCTTAAAGGCTTGTTTACTATTTTCTTTCATCATTTCCTTCCAATCCATATGCACTTTGTTTTTCTCACCTTAGAAATCAACTTCCCTTCTGTCCCAGAACCTGCTTTTCTGGGTCCATATTTCTTCCTTCCAGACTATTTCAGTTTTATGTATTTGTTTTTTTTTAAAAATTTGTACCCAGCTTAGGCACATGATAGGCTAGTAAATAATGGTGGCTTGACATCTTTAGATTGTAGTAAATAGTAATGATCAAGACTATCCCCTGAAAATTCATCTTCTACACGATGCTTTTCTTGCCTTTGTTCTCATTGTGGGTGGATTTTTATCATCTTAATTTCAGGTTCACAGACAACAACTGATTTTTCTTCTGTAGACTAAATGCTGATTACTGGAACATTTACTGTTTAGAAAAGTTAGGCACGAAGGTTTTTTAGTTTAGCTCGTGTCGTGAGCTAAGCACATTTTATTTATTGTTCAATTCAATCTCACAACATACTTCCCAGGAGATATTATTATCCCCGTTAACAGAAGAGGAACCTGAAGTTCGGTTCCACAGCCAGTTAATGTGAATGGTACCCAGGCTTTTTTGGCTACAACGACCAAACACTTTTTCTCTCTAACACTCTGTCTCCCACAAATATACAGTCTGCTGAGGGAAGGTATGACACTTGTGCAATTAGCTCTTGTATCATTACAGTCTTCTCTCTTGACATTTTGTCTGCCTCTCTCTTTAATACTCATCACCATACCCCTGCACAAGGGCCAACACAGGGCTATAAATATAGTAGCTTTGGGGAAAATAGAATGGCTGATTAACTAAATGAATAAAAAGAAGCCAATAACTGGAGTGCAAATTACTGGCTTTGAGAGCTCTGAGAGCATCATTTTAATTGGGGAAGTGATCTGAGAAGGTTCAAGGAGGATGCAGCCTTCGGTGAGGGAGATTATCATAGGTAGCCAATGTTGCCAAGGGGCTTTCCAGGCAGAGAAGCATGAGAGAAAGGCAAAGAGGTAAAAATGAGACTGAGAGTATGTGAAGCTTAAGGCATACTGAAGACACTGATGCGAGATGCAGCAGGAGAAAGATTGAGCTCGGAAAGTGCAGGGCTTGACATTGGGACCCCACCTTGGAAACAATGAAGAACCACAGGTTGTGCTAGAGGTGATGAGCTATGACCCAGATGGTACAGGAAGGACAGGCAGCAACGTCAGATCTCTACAAATGAATCTCAGAATTCATCCGGACACTGACATACAGCCCCAAATTCTAGCAGTCATCTCTTAGTTTCAGCTGAAAACAATGTCAAGAGTTATACAATTCAAGGTACAATAAAATATTTTCCCAAATGTCATCACATTCCTCTCCCCGCAGTTGAACAAAGCCCTGTGAATTTTTGCTCACAGTCTGAAGAGCTCTGGAGGGCCTGTCAGGAAGGTGCTGTATAAACCTCTTCATCTCGGGGATATATTCTTGAGCACTTCTTTACAAGACAGAAACATCACCTGGTGGAACTTCATTGTTCCAACAGGCTTCGAGGAGCTGAAAGTCAATACAACCATCAGTACTCACTGCCTATATCCCTGGCCAGGTGCTTGACAGTGTGGGAGCCTGCGATTTTCAGGACCCTCAGAGCACTCTGGGAACACCATCTGGGGCTGGAAGATGACAGGGCAGCAGAAGGGATCTGTCTCCAGGGAACATTCACAGTGTCACGCTTCCTGAGACCTCAGCCCTTCCCTTGAGCAGCAGGTACAGGCTACGCCAGACTTTTTAAACCCACTAGGACGTGGTCTGCCACTGTCCTTCCTGAGGACAGAAGGAACGCTCCAAGTTCCTCCTTACAAGTCAGAGATCCTTGTAGACGTGAGTTGGGTATGACTATGATTCCTACTTTACAGGTGCGGAAAATGAGTTTGAGAAAGGCAAGAGGCTTGTCTATGAATCTCATGGTCATTAAGGTAAAGCTGAGATTCAAACTAAAGCCAAATCATTTGCACTGACGTTTTTTCTAGATAGTCCCTGGGTTTGAACCATACTGTGCAACACACCATCCCTCAAATGTGCACAACGGGGCTTCCCTGGTGGCGCAGTGGTTGAGAGTCCGCCTGCCGATGCAGAGGACGTGGGTTCGTGCCCCGGTCCGGGAAGATCCCACATGCCGCGGAGCGGCTGGGCCCGTGAACCATGGCCGCTGAGCCTGCGCGTCCGGAGCCTGTGCTCCGCAACGGGAGAGGCCGCAACAGTGAGAGGCCCGCGTACCGCAAAAAAAAAAAAAAAAATTTGCACAACGTGTTTTTCACCTACTTGATGCCTGGCATCTTCCCCTGGCATCCCTCCCCTTACTCTACCTGTCTGGATCTCTCATCCTTTGAGGCCTAACCCCAGTGTGACTTCCTTCAGGAAACCGTTCTTGCTGACCTCAAAGGACTCAGCCTCTCCTGCTTCCTTGGTTCCTTGTGCCTGTTGACAAGGTGTTCTAAGTCAGCCTGGACACTCCACTAGGTGGCAAGCCCTCAGAGGACAGGGACAAGTCTCACCTGACCTTTACCTCCTAGAGCACACAGGAGCGCATCCTGCACTCACACTCCCTTACACCAGGGTACCAGGCACCAGTAGATTTCAAATCCCTCGCTCTCGCTGACATGCCTTGTAATCTTCCCAGCCGGAGCAAGGGCCAGCCCACCCCACGGTACAGATGAAGGCTCTAAAGCCCATAGGGAGAACACATTTGCTCACAGGTACCAGCCAGGGAGGTAAGTGCAGAGACAAGGCAGATGACAAAAATTCCCATTCCTGGCCCCCTGATCTTTCTTCTCCACTACTTGGCCCCAACCTCTTCCATGCACACAGGCAAAGAGTTAAGCAATACCAAGAGCTAACATTTGCTGAGCCTGTACATGTGCAAGGCACTATTCTGAACGTTTCACCGGCATATCGTTTAGTCCAAGCAGTAAGCCTGTGAAGTGAGGTCCATTTTTATGATCACCCCCATTTTATACATGAACAAAACACGTCACAGAGAGGTTCAGTAACATACCTGAGGTCACACAGTCAGAAAGTAGTGGAGCCAGGATTTAAATCCACAGAGTCTGACTCAGACCTGTGCACGTAGACACCCTGCTCTGCTGGCTCAGAAGGCAATAGGTCTACTTGCTGATTCCTGTGTGTCCACAGCTGGGTCCCACACACCTCATCGGTGATTCATGGGGTGGTGGTGAAGATTCACGGAGTAAATGATGCGGGACATCCCTTGCAGGGCCCTGCACATAGTAGGCCCTCAGTAAATCATAGCTCTGAATGTTGCTGTGAAGCATCTCTCAATGACAGAGCCCAGACTGGCAAAAGCTTTTCATGGTAATGAAAGAATTTGGCAAATGGAAACGCATAATTAGTTGTTTACTTTCAGTTCACCTCCACTGAGTTGAGATAAAACATTAAGTGCCCCACTCCAGTTATGAGAAAGAGATAGGCCAGAGTCAAGGTTTGACATTGGGCTCTAAAAGCTCTTAAATAATTACTGCGTTCAGAGTAAACAAGGCCTTCGTGCTTCATTAGGCGATGTGTATTACGGCTCCATTAACATACTGTGGCGCTTTTCCATTTCCCATTTTTGGGAACACGCTGAGAGAGGAGCTGGAGTCATCAGTGTTAATTGATAGCGAACAGAAACAAACTTCCTAAAAGGCGAATGATTTTTAGGTCCTAGTTTGATTAATTATTAAAGCTCCTAGAATCTATCTTGATGGGGTAACAGGAAAACCAGATAATGTTAATATTTCTTCATGTGAAAACACAGCTCGGTTATAGCTTGCATGTACCTGTACCTTTTAGTATTTGTTCTCGATTCTCCCAAGGTAAATAGAAAGTCCAGGAGCATTTAAAGCTAATTAAAAACAAAGTACTGTTTTCACTTTCACTCCCTAGAAAATCCAGGATATATCTTAGTTGAGATGATTTGGAGAGAAAGACTGTGCTTTTGCCCCTGGACTATTCTCTCTCAGCCTGCTCTGATGCTTCAACAACACAATTCTCACTGCTTTGGTTCATAATAAAAGTGCAAGCTTTAAATGATTAAGATGAGTGGTTATCTGAGTTAATGCCATTCGTTAACACCTTTAGAGTTACACATGTATTTGTAGGCATGGCTGTAGATAGGGAGATAGATAGATAGACAGACACAGAAATAGACACAGTTGTAGATATAGGTGTATAGATATTTCAACAAACATATGTAGGCTATTCTGTGTAGTGACTAAGGGTTGGCCTCTGGAGCTAGATTTCCTGGTTCAGATTCTGGGATTAATTAGTAAGTAGATTACTTACTACTGGGAAACCTTGAACAATATAGCCAAGCCTTCTATGCTTCAGTTTCCTCATCTGTAAAGTAGAAATTTAAAAAATGACCTCATGTAGTTGTTGTGAGGTTAAATGATTGAATAAATGTAAAATGGTTTAAACAGTTTCCGCATTTGCTTGTTTTCTCCGTGTGCCAGGCCTCTCTATGGGGAATATAGGGGTGACTCAGATTTGGGCCTTGTTCTCAGGAAATTCATCAACCATGTGCATTAAAACATTTGCACAAATAACTAATACAGTTTATAAAATAGTAAGAGTCTTAGAGAGAAACATAAGAAAAGCTGTAAAGTTTCAGAGGGAATGAGAACACTTTCCAGTGGGGAAAATGAGGGATGTTTTCCAGATTGGGAAGACATTCTATGTGGAGGGAAGGGTGTGAACCAGTGCCTAGAAGAAGGAAAGTGTAGAGGATTTCCACCAAGAGAAGTAATGCAAAGTGCTAGTCAATTAATTTTTAACATCAAGCAGGGAGACAGAAGTGAATGTGGGGGGATGAGAGTGGGGGAATGACAAAATTTGAATGGGCCTTCTTAAGTTCACAATGACGGGTGGTGCCAGGAAGCACTCTCCAAGACCAGAAAGGGTAGGGAAGCCATGGGCCATCACCAGAAGATAGAATATGTCATCAGTAGAAAGAACACACCAACCTGACAGCAAAAGGGAATGAGATCTCCTCCCCGCTCTTCTTTCACTAGTCCTGGTGAGACCTTTCACAATTCCCTGTCCTTCTCTCGACCTATTTGCCTCAACTATAAAATAAGAGATTGAGGGTAGATAATCCCCCCAAACCCTTCCAGCTTTGGCATTCTGGGTGTCTAAGACTTTGCCAAGAGCTGGGATATCTCCCTCTCTGAACCACCCACCCTGCCAACTGCCTATTCACACACCTTTCTAACCCCTTCTACTCCTTCATTTATACACAAGCAGATAGGATTCAAATAACAAAATGACAAGAAATAATCCCAAAGTGAAAATATTAGTAAAGGGTTAAAAGTATAAAAAGCAGAGGAGGAGATTGAGGTCGGAGGCCAGGCATTTCTGCAGACAGGATGGAAACAATTTAATGGCAAGGCCACCTTTTCAAGGCCTTCGTGACTTGATAGTAAAGCTATTACATAGCTCAAACCACTCCTTTTTAATGAAGTGGTTCATTGGGACAAACACTTCAAGCTAAGAGGCAATGTTGCTTCAGCTAGAGATGAAGTGTTTTGCAAAGCATTAACACAATCTCTCACTGTCTTTTATCCTCCCCACTCCATGTGGAGTTGAGTTATCTGAATTAGTGTTCAGCCAATACCATTTCGAGGCCTTCTGTTTCCCAAGTTTCTCAAGATTCTACTATGTCACTTCTATAGACATGATTAACTACTCATTAACTTTAATGGAAGCTGTGGGCATGAAGTCCATTTTGTTCTCCGGGACTTTTGCTTCTTGTTTGGTGACTTTAGGAGCTCAATTTGACTCATCATTACAAATATACATTGGGTAATGACTACTAAGGAACAGTGGTTCCTGAACAAAATGAAACTTCCTCATCCAATTAATTTAATAAACCAATAGACGTTCAAGATTAGAAGAATCACAAAGGTCATTGAATCCTGCCATCATTTGAACCTCCTTTTAACATCCCTACCAAGTAAAATCTGGCCTCGGCTTGAGCAGATCCAAAGGCTGGGAGCCAACATCTTTCAAGTGCACATCATGTGACAAATGTCCAAAACACGTCACCATTCTGCTTACCCTCCTTTGGGTGCAGTCTTATTTGTATTCATAGTTCCTATTTAGCCATGAACAATGAATTTTCTATGACCCACGTTAAGGTTGTCATCAACCTGCTAGGTCAAGTCCCGCGTCAGAGAGCCAGACCTCGGAAAGTACACCTACAACATGGTTAGAAACATTATAAAACTGAGGACTGTCCCTTAGTCTTTTGATAAAATGTAAAATAGTAATTGTGGTTGGCAGAATAGCAGGTCTCCCCAAATAAATGTATGTCCTAATTCCTGAACCTATGAATGTGTTACCTTATGTGGCAAAAGGGGCTTTGCAGATGTGACTGTGTTAAGGATCTTGTAGTGAGGAGATTATCCTGGATTATCCAGATAGACCCAGAGACAAATGTCCTTATAAGAAGGAAGCAGGAAGGTCAGAGCCAGAGAAGCACAAGGAGATGTGACAATGTACGTGAAAGTTGAAGTGACATAGGGCCATGAACCAAGGAATGTGACAAGTCTCTAAAAGCTGAAAAAAGTCAAGGAAGTCGATTCTCCCCTAGAGCTTCTAAAAGGAACATAGATAGCCCTGTTGACACCATGAGACTGATTTCAGGCTTCTGACATCCAGAACTGTAAGATAATAAATTTTAGCCAAGATAATACTTTTAGCCAATGCATTGTGCTAATTTGTTACAGAAGCAGTAGGAAGCCAAGACACTATCGATAGTAATAAAATAAATTTATGCCTGAATTGAATTGGATGAGTTCACCTAAGGATGGGAACTGACTCAAGCTACCCAAATTCACAAGAGTCCAAGAACCCAAATTGACACTAATTTTATTAATTATTAACATTATTTCATCTAGGGCACCCCATTTCGAGGATCAGGTTACCAGAGGATGGAACTGTTTATCAGATGTTTGCTTAGTAGTAGAAAAATCAGAGCAGAGGAACATATACTATGTTTTCAGGTATTTTTCCTAGTATGGTTAAAACCTAATAAATTATCCCTGGCCTGTTACTGGATGCTCCTGTTGTCCATCTGAAGTATAGATCCTCTCACACTAGAAAGGGCGATAATCATTAGGCAATTTTCCCTCTCTGGTTTTCTTTTATGATTTGCCCAATCTGTCACAAAAACACCTTTCCTCTTGTATCAGTCAGGGCCACACCTAAGCACATTTTCTTGATAGGAGCAATTAAGAGCATCAGAACTACCACACATCTTGTATTCATTACATCTGAAGTTGATATCATTGACATACCTTGGAGGGATTTAGAAAAAAAGAGCTATAGTTTCACTAACAACATTCAGAGGTCATCTCCAAGAGAGTTATTTCCTGGAAACATTCCACACTTGATGAATGTCGTACATTTCTGTTAAATTCCATTCCCCATAACAGTATCTTCTGACATCCTCTTCAAATCCTTGAGCTATGCCCTACTTGGTTCCTGTGGACTCCTTGTCTTAGTACGATTTTGAGATGTAAAAGAAGTCTGTATGCGTTCACTTTTTTCAGTGAGAAATCGAAGAGTCACTCAACTCATTACTCTCTTTAAGGTCTTATTCTAATTGGTCATCAAATTCTGTCATGTTTTTTTCTTCCAAAATGTCTCTGGATTTATTCCCTTACTCGGTCAGGCCTCCAACTCTCACACAATCCAGCAATCATATTGGGTCTCCCTGACACCAGGTCACCTTGAATTCAAACAGTGAATGCCGGGGTGGGCTTTGGAAGTGGCCTCTCTGTCTATTGACCTTTGCCTGGCCGCAGACCTAGGCACTCACTCCTCTGTCCATGACCCTTGAAGAGTTGACACTGATTTCCATACCAAGTCCAAGGTATCCAACTAGCTTACAATCTGTTCTTTCTTTTCCACTATTTACTTAATAATTATGCTGACTGGATTGACCTCCTACAGATCCTATTCAACAAGACCTCCCAAAAGTTGGCCTGTACAGGGTCTCACTCCTAAACCCACCCAAGTCTAACAGGAGGAGATGCCCGGGGGTTATGACTGTTATCTAATGTGGAGAAAGGCAGCTAGGTTCTAGGCCAGCTCTGCCACCGCCTCCCTAAGCCTTCCTGTAAAGTAGGGGCAACAGTAACACTTATTTCACTGGGCTGGAAGGGTTAAATGAGAGAATGGGGGCCGTGGTCATCATTTAAAGTTCAGTGCTCTCTTAACTATGTCATGTGCATTCTCAAATAGAAAAACAAACAAACGACAGCAAAACCTCTCAGAATTGTGAAATTTACCCAAGCAACTGAGGCAAAGGACCTCTCAGACTCAGGAAATATTAATTCCTTATTGATTACCCCAGAGTCAACGAGAAGATGTCCTATTCTGCCACCCATACGGTGCTAGAGTGACTAGGATCCAAGGGTGGGGGGTTATCCTGTGAGCTGAATGAGAACAAAGCAGGGCAGCCGGTGATTCCCACAAGTCACTTCAGTGATAATCTCTGCCCTGGGTCACCATATAGTGCAAAAGAAAGATCATCTTATACTAAAATCTGAGTAGTTCACTCTGTCACTAACTGAGTTTTGACCTCAGTTTCAAGATCTGTATGTAAAGGATAGGAGACAAGGCCCTCCATCCACCGCTTTCTTCTATTTCATCCTCTTCAGGTTTCCAGTGCTGCAAAGAACTATGAGAGAGGAAAAGGAAAGGAACAAGGGAGGGAAGGGAGAAAGAGAGAGCTTGGCTTAGAGTTGAAAACTGTACAAAATCGAATTGAAGGATAAAGCTTATTTAATTAGGTAAGAATAGTAAAAATAGTAACTGACTTATGTGTAAAACAATCGTCCTGGTCATCTTAGAGCTGCTCTAAGTCAAGACTATCAACATGACCTCTGTCTCCCATGACCAGCAACCTCATAGAATTCAGAAACCATGCACTCAGGGGTTGCCTCATGAAAGGGACTAGCTCTGGAAAACTACAAGCTCTAGGATGCTTTCCAAATGCCAAGACATCAAGCTCCAGGCAGGTTCCCTAGCTCGCTCCAACTTTGGGCCAGTCTGCCTACTTGAATTAAAAGGCTGTAAGCCAATACTTCCCAGGATTCCTAGAGGCTGGAAAAAGGAGCCTTGTGCCCTCCTGACTCAGAAACACCTAAGGGAGGCCAAGGTCTCTGCTCCCAGAAACAGCCTGAAGTAGCCAGAGAGTTTTAGCCTAGTTTTGCCGGGACCATTCCCCACCAAGTCACAGGGAACACTCAAGTTGAAGACTTGCTTCCTGTCTGGATCGTGTTCTTCCCTTCAGTATCTACCTTCTTTCTTTGATGACAAGATGTGCCTGATGACATAAGAGTCCTTGAAACCCACCCTTTAAAGTCTAAGCTAGAATCTAGCCCTTAGTGCTCAGACCTGGAACCTTCCTGACTTCCAGAACTGAGGTCCTCCCAATGGAAGACAGCTGATAGCCCATGTGAGCTTAGAGAATGCAAGCAATGGGCAGGAGGAAGGGTAGGTTCGTGCACTTGTGGCCATCTGTCCCCACACCTAGTCCTCCTCCAGCGAAGCCTAAGGATTTAAGAGACCTTATGATCAACTCAGGACATTTATGTCCCACAAAAGTAGAGCTCAGTACAGTCCCTAACGTTCCTGCAAGGTGCTACTTTTTCAGGTTTTTTTTCCCTGCTTTTCCCTCATACCCATCCAGAAAGAATGAAAAGGGCAGCCTGTCCCTCAGGCTTTTCTCTTTAACATTGTCTTCGAGGCTAATGAAAAGCATCAGGATATTATTACAGCGAAGTTCATCCCAAATCAAACTGGTATGGATATCAGGGAATATGGTGACCTGTATTTAAGCAAGGAGAAACCATGTGCTTGGCATAGGTTATGATAGAGACAAAAACCAAGAGAATCGAACCCATGCCTAACTCCCAGGGCTGAAAAGATAATTTTTTTTTTTTATGTCCATCCTTTGTCCTAAAAAAATTCCAAGTGTGGCAGGAGTGCCCTGTATTAGTTTCCTGGGCCTGCTGTACCAAATTACCACAAACTTGGAGTTTTAAAACAAGAAAGAGCAAGCTTTGTGTATCACACGCTGGACCCTCTACTCCTGTGCCCAGGAGAATAAACACCATTTATCCTCTTACGGTTCTGGAGCCAAGAAGTCCAAAATCAGTTTCACTGGGTCAGGGTCAAGGTCGCAGAGGCTCTCCAGAGGCTCTAGGAGAGAATCTTTTTCCTGGTCTTTTCCAGTTTCTAGAGCTGCATTCCTTGGCTATGTCTCCTTCCTCCATCTTCAAAGCCAGCAGCCAGTGTCTTGCTTAGTACCTTACCTTCTTCTTCTGTCTCAAACCTTCCTCTCTCTCCCTCTCATAAGGATTCTTGTGCTTACATTTAGGGTCTGCCCAGACCATTCAGGATAATTTTTCCATCTCAAGATCCTTAACTTAATCACATCTGCAAAGTCCCCTTTGCCATACAAGGTAACTTTCACAGATTCCAAGATGAGGATGTAGATGTCTTTGGGAGGCATCATTCAACCTATCACAAGTGCCCTTGACTTCGTCAGATGTGGAAGTGGGTGGAGGATCCCAGGAAGCAAGAAAAAGTGATGAATCTGACACCTTCCAAAGTAAAATTAACCTGAGGGCTCAGCAGTGTGACTCAAGGTCAGGAAGTCAGCAGACACCCTCTATCATAGTGTCTCCAAAGGTTATTCCAGCAGGAGTGAGACTTGAATGGAGACCCAGAGTGGCCCGTTGGCACACAGACACATTCCTCGGGCCATGGCCTCAGCGAGTGGTGGTACCCTGAAGGTCTGTGCACTAGGGCCTCTCACACTCATTTTCTAAGGGTTTATGACCTTCCTGGAAGACCCAGGCTTGGCTTTTAAGCCCCCTCCTAAATGTATTGACAATTTCTGGTCTTTCCTGCTTCTACACCTACCCTGGAGAGAGTGGGATAGAGCAAGCTTTGTGTATCACATGCTGGACCTTCTACTCCTGTGCCCAGTTTTGAGACATTGTCCCAGGAACAATCAAGGGCAGATACCAGAGTGATGGGGGGATTCCAGAGACCCCATGAGATCCTGAAACAGGTGGGCGCTGTCTCAGTGCTGGAGCCCTGAAGATGACCTTCTGGAAAATATGTTTGGTGATCCTGTGCTTTCTAGGGTAACTTCAGACCCTGTCTGTACTGGAAGGGCCTGAATCTGGGATCCTGGAGCCTACAGCACACACAGAACCGTTTGTCTGAGCCAGTGCACCTTCCAATAGAAAGCCTTAGTCACAAGACCCCAGGGCCCACTCCTAGAGTCAGACAAAACAGAAACAAAAGAAGGCAAACCTCCAAGTCTTATCTCCCAGGCTAAGATGTCTTCCTCTCAACATAACAGGTCCCATCCCAGTGTATCCCCACATTTGAGATCTATACCCTCTGCCTGCCCCCTGCCCAATACCCAGCTCCCTTCTAAGGTTCAGGAAGTCTTAGAACTACCAGAGTCCACAGGTTGCCTATGTCCATTCTTCCTCTATACAAAGTAAAAAGACCTGGTCAAAAATGAGCCATGGTCCCCTTTCCACTCTTAAAGGCATTCTTTTAACTCCCTTTATCCTTCCCAGTTGAATCCCCTCACTCCTGACTTTCTAGTATTCTGGGTCCTGGACTTGCATTTAAATCAAGTCGTCTGACTATCTTATTGGGTCCAGCATTTTAAGGGCTTTCCTCTTCTATTATTTGATGTCTTCTTTTTATTTAGTGACTTCCAAGGGCTCCCATGGCACCCTTATTATATAAGTGCCAGGGCTAGGATAGATGATGCCAGCGGCTTTACAGCCTGGAAAGAAAACATTGAAAGCGAATTTAATTTCATTCTCCTTTCCTTCCAGCATGCAAAGACTAAAGGAAAATGATGTGAAAGTTTTCTGTTTTTCTCTTTCTGCAACATGGGGAAAATTTACAAGAGGAAAAGCTTTTTGCTAATATCAGTTTATTATTATTTTTTAAAGGCATTCCGAATACGGAGTGAATCAGCATAGCCATTTCTCTGGTGTTCTTAATTTGAACAATCTCGTGTGATTGCCTTTAAATGCACCTCTGGGACTTCAGCTATTTTTAATTAGTGTGGCTTCTTTTTTTTTTTTTTTTTACTGTTATCACTGTAGTTGATTTGTTTTCAATCTTCACACTCCACCAGTCCCTGCCTCCTCACCTAACTCTTCTGTCGCCCCCATCATATTCACACAGGGTGTTATAGAAGCTGGTAAATTTCCGAATTATGTGTGTCTATAAAGATAAAGCTCTGTGGTTCTTTCTCAGTGCCTCCCATCGCCCTCTCAGCCTCATGCTTGGAAACAGAATTGAAAGTTTATAAGGATATGTTCCTTCTGTAGTGAGGAAAAACCCAATAAGCCGCATCATAAAAAAGAATAATACGTCTGTGTCTTAGGACACGAGCAGGGGGAAGGGTAAGCTGGGAAAAAGTGAGAGTGACATGGGCATATACACACTACCAAATGTAAAACAGACAGCTAGTGGGAAGCAGCCGCATAGCACAGGGAGATCAGCTCGGTGCTTTGTGACCGCCTAGAGGGGTGGGATAGGGAGGGTGGGAGGGACACACAAGAGGGAGGGGATATGGGGATATAGGTATATGTATAGCTGATTCACTTTGTTATAAAGCAGAAACTAACACACCACTGTAAAGCAATTACACTCCAATAAAGATGTTTTAAAAAAAAGAATAAAATTCAAGGTGGGAGATTGTACATTTTAATGTCTCTCCAATTTTATAGGGGAGGAAACTGAGGCCCAGCCTGGCTAAAGTCACAGGCCCAGTTAAAGGTTGAGCTGGTCTCCAGGCTGGTGCTTCCACCGGGCCACCCACTGGGTCTGAACTGGCCTCTGAAGGATGCAACGCAGCAGCATACACGGGACCTGTTCTTCAGCTCCATCACTTCTCCCACTCCCGTCCCTTCTCCCCAGGAGAGCTGGGTGGTGCTCCAGCATTTCTCTGTGACCGTGTTCTGGAGTTGAAAGAACCCAGGGCTGAAAGTGAAAATACCCCAGTTCTAGTCACCTTTGACACTATTCAGCCCTACATAATTGAATGAGAGATTTGTCTCCAAATTTCCATTTGCTCCCCATGAAATGGAAATAATATCTACCTGAGCTACAGCACAGGACAGTGATTAACAACTTTCCCATCTTTTGAAATTCTGCATCTTTGGCTTCCAGGACACCCTTCTTTTCTGGTCCATTCCTTTCAACCTCCTCTCTGAGGTCGTTCTCTTCCACCACCTCCTACTGCGGGCTCCCCTCAGGGCTCCATCCTCCCTCCATTTCTCCACTGACTCTGTACACTACTCCTGGAAAATTTCACCCCTCAGCTTCAGTTACCATCCATAAATTATGATTCCCAAATCTCATCTCCAGCCCAGACCTCACTCCTGAGGGGAGAGTCTCTCTTCACCATGCCCCTTGGGTGGTCCTCAGTACCTTGACTCAACATACCGACCACATACCTGTTATGCTTCCCCTAGGCCTTCTCTTCCTCTGTTGTCTTGGTGAATGGCACCCCATGCTACTCTGTTGCTTACATGTAAAAATTGGGAACTAAATAACAAGGACCTACTTATAGCACAAGGAACTATATTCAATATCTTGCAATAACTTATAATGGAAAAGAATCTGAAAAAGAATATATAGACATATATCTGAATCACTTTGCTGTACACCTGAAACACTGTCAATCAGTTATACTTACATTTTTTTTAAAAGTGGGAACCATGGTAGTTTCCTCCTAAATCCCCTGTCATGTTGAATAGGCCACAATATTCAGTCATGTCTTTCTCCTGAATCTTTTTTTCCATTTCATCCCATTTTACCCATCTTCATTGTCTAGTTAAGGCTCTATTTGTCTCTTACCTAAACTATTTCAACTACCCCTAACTTATCTTCTCCTTTTTCAGTTTATCCCTTTCCAATTTATTTTCCATACCACCTCATAGTTCTCTACCCAAAACACAATTCTGATCATTTTACTCTCAGCATGCTTAAAAGTCCCTCATCATCTAAAAAACAGGAGTAAAACTCTTTCACAATGTCCTTCATGTGAACCCTCCCATCTCATCTAGCTCCTTATTTCCATTAGGGTACACCCACACAAGCACACACACACACCACCACTACCACCACTCCACCCTTTGACACTACCACAAATTTTAATTATTATTAAAGACCTCAGATCTGCTTATGGCAGATAACTTTTGGATTATCTTTGCAGGCCTCCAGCTCCCTTCTTTGAAGCTTTCATCCATAGTGGAGAGCTTTGGAAACCATGTTTGTACCACATGATCTTGCCACTCTTGTCATGTTGGTGGGGCTGGAGCAGATTCTGGACCCAAGCTGGGCCAAGTACCAAAAAGTTAAGTATTTAGACTGAGAGCTATAAATTAGACACCTATGGTTCTGGGGATCCCTTTTCTGTTCTTGTTCAGCCCCATCATGTGGCTTGGCAATACCTTGCCCTTGGGATCTATGGGATGCCCACGGTTCCCAATCATACATTTCTATTCTTGTTTAAGCAAGCATGAAATTGGTTTCTTGTACTTGCCTCTAAATGAGTCTAAGTCACTCATCAACGTGTTTAGCATCTGCTTTTCCTCTGAATCTATCTTCCAACTCTGAATCTTACTAATTTCTAGTCATCCTCAAGACCAAGCATGGCCTCCTTTGCAGTTTTCAATACTCCCACTCCCACAGACACATTTATTTACTCCTGCCTATGAGCTGCAACTATATTTGCTATCATACTTAGTCGTAACTTTGTTTACAAGACAGATTTTCTCATAAGACCATGAGCTCCTTGACAGCAGGAATGATGCCATATTCATATTTATAGCTCCATCACTAGAGGAGAGCTTCATACATAGGAGACACTCAGTACATTTATCTTGAGTGAGTGAATTGATACTTGTAAAAGTGCTCTGAAAACTATTAAGGGCTACACACTATTAGATGGAATTTTTTAAAGAAGCTATATTCTTCATGCATTAAATAAAGGTCTTATTCTCTAGATGATCCCCTCCCTCCTAATTTCTGATTAGTGGTTTGTCCTGAATGTAAATGTATTGTGGATACTATCAAGTTATAAACTTTCCATAAAAATTAAGGCAAACACAAGAGGAAAAACAGATGCTGAAATAGATAGCAATTTAGAGAAATAAAAGTCTATATGCTAATGGATCAGCCTTTCAAATGGCTCTCTGTCTTTTACTTAAAGTCACTTTAAGGTTGAATTGTCAAAGAAATCACCTTGACAATCTTCTTTGACATTTTGTTTTTGTTCTGGAGCTGCAGGGTATAGCAACACCTCTTTGTTTTGACCCCCGCAAATGCTTTTCAGTTTCTGAAAGACAATGAAAAATGCTCATACACCATTTTAAAAGAGAATTCATTCATTCCCAATCCATCTCAGGGAAAGACTTTTCTCCCTGCATCAAGCGTGAACAGGCAACAGCTGAAATTGCTCTTTGAGGTCCAAGGAAAAGTCTAGCTCAGAGTAATACACTTTAAAGCTGATTCATCATTCTTCAAACACTCCCTGCATTGTCCCACCTCTGTATTTTTGCCTCTATCCCCTCAACTTGGAGTAACAGTCACATGTGTCAGCTCTCCACCAACTGTAAATGCTCATCTCCTCCAGTTTCCCTGAATGGGAACGCCTTTTCTCTTGGCTGCACTCCTGTAGCAACTGCTTCACACCTCACCTGTAGAACTTCCTACATTCAGCCATGAGCATGTCAACCTTCCCCTCTACATTGGGCTCCTCAAGGTCAAGGTCTGAGTCTCTGAATATCCATAACATGTTTTTGTTGCCTCAGCACTCAACAGTATTTCTTGTCATTAAATAGATACAAAGAAAATGTTATTCACCAGTCCTTCTTGAAGACTATATGACACTGCACTAGGTTTAAAACTAAGCCCAGGGACTTCCTTGGTGACGCAGTGGTTAAGAATCCACCTGCCAAGGCAGGGAACACGGGTTCAAGCCCTGGGCCAGGAAGATTCCACATGCCACAGAGCAACTAAGTCCCTGCGCCACAACTACCGAGCCTGCACTCTAGAGCCCGCGAGCCGCAACTACTGAAGCCTGCATGCCTATGAGCCCATGCTCCACAACAAAGAGTAGCCCCTGCTCGCCACAACTAGAGAAAGCCCATGAGCAGCAACAAAGACCCAATGCAGCCAAAAAAAAAAAAAAAACTAAGCCCAGCTAGAATTAGGAAACCCAGCTACCCAGCTCTACTTGCTGTATCTTAGTTTAGCAGAAGTTGACAACACAACGTTCCTAACCCTACCTCCCCAAAGCACCAAACTGTCTTAAATTCTACAATTAACTTATGTCTGACTGATACCTACAAGTGTTTTTGTAGATGGTGTAGGGAGCACTAGCAAGAAAATCAGGAGAACTAAGTTTTAACCCTGAATGTAACACTGAATATGATACTTTTCCTCCCTAAACCTCACTCTCGTCATCTATAAAAAAATGAGTTCTCGGTATTTGAGAAAATGTCTTCCCATGGTTTGGTGACAGTAATGAAACCAAAAAGCTAGCACAAATTAGCTTTCATTTCAACTAATACGTAATCAATGTAGCCAAGGTACCATGAGGCAGGATCCACCCAAAAAGAAAAATTGATGGATTTAACCCTAGAGTTAAAATCCTCCTTTCTTAGACCTTTATAGTGTTTCGTTTTTTTTTTTTTTTTTACTCTCAGAAAACAAAAATAGATAGACTACACACTCAAGTGTGTGTAGAGATGGGTGAAAGAATTGGAATATACGTCATATGCAAAGTAATAGAAAGAATTGGGGATGGCTAGGAGGGGGAAGAGAGCATGTGGGTGCAGCCAGGGGCCAAAGCATGGGCCCTCTCTGCAAATATTTGGAGGGCTTTCTCTGAAGGAGCGATTAAACTTTGCCTAGCCCCGAAGTACCTCAGGAGGGAATGACTCCTCCATCACTAGAGGAGTTTAAACAGAGTCTGGATGACACCTGGATAAGGATATGGTAGAACAAGTCCAGGTATTGAATGATGGATTAGCACACAGCCTCAAGGACAGGCTCAAGTTCTGAGTAATAGGTTAGCACATAGTTGCGGAGCACAAGCTCCGGACGCGCAGGCTCAGCGGCCACGGCTCACGGGCCCAGCCGCTCCACGGCGTGTGGGATCTTCCCTGACCGGGGCACGAACCCGCATCCCCTGCAACGGCAGGTGGACTCGCAACCACTGCGCCACCAGGGAAGCCCCCAAGAACTGCTTTGATTCTCTCTCTTAGGTCCAACCACATGTGGCTCAGGTCTGGATCAGAAGGGTATTGGTGAACCCCTGCGGGGTGGACAGGACTGTTACAATAATGAAATTCACCGGGTATAAATTTATCAGATTCCTAAAGAGGCCTATAGCAGGTTAAACAGCTTCGGACAGTAACGGTCTGTGGCTCTGTCCCAGTGAACAATTGATTTTTTTGTGTGGTTTGATCCACCCGGGCAGACAAAGCCTTTGCTACTTAACCCCCAGTTTAGTCTTGATTCAGCTCCTTCCACATGGTGATTGAAATAGCACATTTTAATTTTTTAAACTAGTGTCTGATTGGTTCAGCTCTTTGTCTTCCTTGGAATCACATGATGGGAATTTACACTAACTGGAATAAAGGGTGTTTAGAAATACCTGCTGAGATTCAGAGTATTCTCTTTATAGACAATTTCCAAAGAAGCGATTTCAGTGAGGCCAAATCTTGATGGGATCAATAAGAACAGAGAGGCAAGAAGTAGATGGACTTAATTATACATATGTAATAGATTTTCAAGTGTAGCAAGTTATAATGCAAAAGTTGACTGGAAGCGTGGAATGAATTCTTGTGGCTGAATGAAAGGGTCTATGAGACCAGCAGAATTATTTTGACTTTAACTTTTTTGTTTGGTAAAGGCAGATCATCCAGTCACATAGTGCTGAGAAATATCTAAAGACACCAACAGCTTCTCTCCTGGACACATTTGAAAAGACCAAATGTTTATCAATAGGGGAAAGCATAAATAATTCTGATATATTTGTACAACGAAATATAATGCAGAAATTAAAATGACAGAAAAATATAAAAGGAGAGATTTCAAAAGTTATAACTAAGCTATGATGTATAAAGACTATTAAAGCACAAAGCAATACAAAATATTGTTTGTGATCATGTATGTATATAGTAAAATTATAAAACCATGGGCAGGAAGAATACACACTGAATTCATAAGAGTGCTTGCCTCTAAAAGTAGAGAGAGGAATAAGAATATACCTGGGGATGAGATAAAAAGAGACTTCCACTTTATTTGTGAATTTAAAAATTTTGGAATGAAATATAAAAAATTTAAAAATTAAATATCGTATTCACCATGGTGACTTGCCTATTTACACCCAAGCCTCATATTTTTCCTTCTTGTCGTAAAATAGTGAGTCTCAAAATATAGTGTGCATCAGAATCTCTTGGAGGACTTGATAAAACACAGATTTCTGGACCCACTCCCCAAATTTCTGATTCAGTAGATCTGCGGTTGGGCCCAAGAAGTTGCTTTTCCAACAAGTTACCAGGTGATTCTAATGTTATTGGTCCAGGGCCACAATTTGACAACAAGTGTATTATAATACAGTTACCTACTAGTGAACATTCATTCAGATTTTGAACTGCCTAAGCATAGAGACTTTAACTTATTAATCTTTGTAGCTTCCACCTAGCAGATAAACCATCAATAAATATTTGTGAATTGAAAGAAAAAAAAATCTGTGCATGCGCGCACACACACACACACACACACACACACATTCAGCCGTATGAGAGCCACTCAACAGCAAGCAAAATAAATGCTGCATTAATGATCATAATTTGACACTTTTAGAAAAGCAAATCAAATGTTATCCAGGAAGACAGACTTTCCTCAGGGAAGGCCTCAGTGTATGGCAATAGTGTCTCATCTCCAGCAGGATGTAACTCTCAAGTCAGGGGCTTGAGGAGGAGTACATAGGGAAGCCCAAAGTCAAGACACTAGACAAAAAACAAGGACACCTTTTTTTTTTTTACATTTTACACTTTTACATCATCACATAATACCCACTTATTCACCTCCTACCAATGCTCTGTGAAATGATCCAGAGAGACACTCTTTTCACCAAGACTTGTGGATGGGAAGCCTGGCAAAGAGCTCTGTGAAGCTCATACAGCCTCTTCTCTGTAGGCCAGGAATGACAGTGAGAATTGTTGCCATAAAAACAGACTCCCTGAATTCACTGGGTACCGTGGGATCCTGGGATGTCAGAGGCCAAACGGCGGGGCTTCATTACCAGAAATGAGGAGGCTGTGCTTACTGTAACAAGCAGAAGAGGGAAAGCAGAAATCAAAGGGTTTGACCTACAGAGACCTTTGGCATTGTCTAATTGATCGCGATGTCCCTAAAACTGAAATGGATGGGCAGCTTGACTTGATTCTTCAGAAGAGCTGGTCTTAATTTTGAGCTCTGCCACATAAGCTATTTGTGACTTTGTGCAAGTTACTTTCATGTCTTGAATATCAGTTTCTGCATTTGTAAAAAATAGAGGTATAAATTCCTGTCCTAATGCCTAATTTATAAATTATAAAACGTGTGACAATTCCATGAGATAACAGTTGTAGAGGACGTTAATAAATTGGAAAGTATTAAATAAATGTAAGCAATTCTCCTGTTCTTTATTATCACAGTGTTTGTAAAGAAGCTAGAATAAGCCTGTCAAATAATGGGATTTCAAAAAGATATAAAATTTAGTGCAGTCTAATCTTTTTCCTCTCAAAACTTTCATCTTAATTGGGAAGTTATGACAAGCATAAATATATAATAGCTAGAGATATATAAACAAAGACATACCCATAGTATCATACATGCATGCATATGTACACACACACACACACACACACACACACATACACTACTAACAATACAAGGTACCACTAAGTGTGTGTATAAGAAAGTTTCTGGTTAAAATAAAGGAAAACCAAACTACTCTTAAAAAATACAGAGAATTAGATAATACATATGAAGTGTACAGAGGTAAACATCGTGTTTTTGCTGTTGTTTGTGATAAGCTTAATATCGTATTTCAATGAGGCCACCAAAGACCCAGTTTTCTTACATCTCATCACTCTGCCTTCTACAGCACAAGCCTTCAGACTACACTGGCAGTCTCAATACAGTTGACAAAAATTTTCATGCTTCCTCATCCACAATCAGCGAGATAGAAATGTCCCAGATGAGCCCATAAAAGTCTTAAGTTTCACTGTGATTGGTCATGTGCCCAAGCCATGAACCAATCCTTATGAACAGGGTTGATATAGTCTGAGTGGCTTAATCCATTCTGTTATCCATCCTGGACTGCAGGTGGAGTCATTCCCATTGCAACCACATGGTGGAGCATGCACAGTGGGGTGGATCACAAAAAGTAATTCAGGATGCTGCTCTCAAAGAGAGGAGTGGATATTAGAGAAGAGCTGGGAGAAAGAAGGAGAAAGGCAGCAGCAACAACAGCAGAAATCTGTCCACTGCAGTGATCCACAAATAAGTGTTTTCATAAATCACCTGAGAAAAAGAGTGTGAGAGCTAGGAGTTTCCAGATTTCTTGAAGGCCATAGAACTTGAGGGCTCTTAGTCATGAATATACCATGCTAACCCATGTATAACAACAAATAAAAAGGAGGACGAAGAAGATGATAAGTCTGGTAAAATCATTGCCTTTCATCCTTGTGTTTGGGGAGTGAGTGGGAGAATATAGACGGGAAAGTGAAGAAGAAAGAGCTATGTCCTAGTTAAATTTGTAATCTTGACTTTCATGATGTGCCTTTGGTAGTCAAATAAATCATTACCCAGGGACAGCAATTCTAGGGTAGCTTAATGTTTCTTTCATAAGATGTGCCATTTGACCCTAATGTAGCATTGGAATGGAAAATGTACTTTTATATATTTTTTTATACAGGAAAGATAGAATTAAATAACCATTAATTGGGAACACATTATCTTTCTTAACTATTTGAACCCTACTTTAAAAGCCTGAATTTCTTTGAAATATTATTTATTTTAATGAGCTGTTTAATCTCTAGATAACAATTTCACCGTCTTAATGGACCATATTCCAGAGACATGTGAAGTTAATAGGAATGAGGTGGCCACTTACACGACCTAGAATATTTATCTGAGACCTTGACCGGTGTATCAACTTCAGTGGTATAAAAGCCTACTTTGCAAAAGTTCATCTCATTTGTAAGTTTCAGTGAAAATTCTCAGGTCTTCAAATCCCAGCCTCAGGGCAGCTTTTCAAAGGATATACCTACAAGGCCAGAGGCAGGAATATATGACCACTACCCAAGCATAAGGGAGGCAGATGTCATGACCTGTAGACTAAAAGCCGACTGATAGATTTGTAACTACTTCATGCGAAAAATGCCCACAGCCCAGATTGTACTAAAACCTGTATGTATGAGATTGAGTGGGAAAAGATGTGCTTAAAGGTTATTAATTTTATTTATTTGTTTGTCTGTTTGTTTATTCATTCCTTTAGCAAAACTAAAACTATGATATGAAACGTGTGGAAAGACATTAAAAAGAGTTCCTTGGAAATAATGCTCCTAATGTAGTAACAGGCTGAAACCCCAATCCCAGAGCCTAAATCCATTTCTCCTCTGACAGCGAGAGTAGTAATACCCTTTTGTATTATGTATAGAAGAGCAAAATTAAGATGATCCGAAGCTGATCTGCTCTTAATTTGCCCAGCAAGTTGTTTCCCTTTGTTTTTTTTATTGTTTGTTTGTTTGTTTTTGCAATACGCGGGGCTCTCACTGTTGTGGCCTCTCCCGTTGCGGAGCAACAGGCTCCGGACGCGCAGGCTCAGCGGCCATGGCTCACGGGCCCAGCCGCTCCACGGCATGTGGGATCTTCCTGGACTGGGACACGAACCCATGTCCCCTGCATTGGCAGGTGGACTCTCAACCACTGCGCCACCAGGGAAGACCTGAGTTTCCCTTTAATTCACCCTTTTCCCCTAAAATACAGTGGGAAGAGCACTGGATTGGAAATCAGACAACCTGGTTCCAGCTCCACCACTCACCAGCTGGTGACATCTTGGGTGAGTTATTTAGTCTCTCTCACTCTCAGCCTCTTCATATACAAGAGAGGAATATAAACACTTTTCAAGCTAACCTAGATTAAGTTGTAAAAGTGTATATTATATCATTATATACCTATAATTTATTCATCCCATCAAGGGTAAAATCACTTACACTTTCAAACCATAATTTAAAAACTAATAAGGAGAATAATTTAGAGAAAAAAGCAAGGGAGCTACCGGCACCTCTTTTTATCCCTAACACTCTAGACAAACCTTCATTGTAGCATTTGCTCATTTTAAAGGAATATGTCTTACTTCCTAGACTGGGTTCCCTGAAAGAAAAGACCCTACCATACAAATTTTGTTTCCAGTGTCCAGCAAGTCCTCAACACTGAGGCACATTCTAGGTAATAAGAAAGTGAACACCTGAAATTAAGGCACTCATTCTCACTTACTGAAGAAGCAGAGGTGGTCGCTGACATGTTTCCCGCTGGGGCCTGTGGGCGTGGATCATGACTTCTCTGAGGACCACCCCCACAGGCACAGTCCTGTCTCCTTGGTGTGGGTCCATCCACTTGCTAGGGAACCCCTCCGTCTCCATTCCAAGACAGACTAATTCCTTGCTTCTTGGTCTAATTTACTCAAAGACTGTCTCCCTTGAGTTTCTTTTCCTCTTCATCAGTATCTCTACCATTTCTTCCTAATGTCTTTTCTATTACCACAGGAAGCTATTTTGTATCAACTGTCTTATTCTCCCTCAGATGCAGACCAGTTGTTTGGTGGAAGGTGAAGAAGTTCCAGGGGAAAAATTGGCATTCACTTCAGACTAACGAAACACACCAATTGTCCAGAAGGTCAGATTCCTTGAGGGGGCAGTGTAGTAAGATCATCAAAATAACCCTGAGGTAGAAGAGGGGGAACTTGGGCTTTGTCCGGACTCTACATCAACTTACTGACTATCTTGAGCAGGTAACCTCTCCATATGTCAGCTTCCAGTAAAATGAGTGGTGAGGATGAGATGATCTCGGAGCCCTCTTTCACGTCTAATATTCATAATTAAAGGTGTATTTTGTGTCATCATAAAACAGAATTGTTTGTATGTTGAGAATAGTTTGAGCCAAGGCCAAAAAATCTGGTCTTGCATTCAGGCCAAGAATGAATCTGTATGATCTTAAAATAAACAAATGTGGTTAAAGTGTTAGTGAATCTGATTCTCTACAACTGTGAGTCCACAGTTGGTAGACAGTTAAACAGGCCCCACTGAGGAACTTTGTAAAATGGTTAAAGAAAACTGGATTGATTGCAGCTTCCAAAATGAGTGGGTTTGTTAATCACATGCTTCAAAGTTTATTAAAATTATAACCATGTGCTATGTCTTTCTTGTATCACACCAGCATCACATAGAATAGCCACTATTGCCATTTTCCTGTGCTATTCTTGAGAAAAAAAGTGATGTTGCCTAGTAATAGAGATTTGTTTCGCTTGAGACTGCAAGCACATGGATCATTCATTCCTTCTTCAGCGAACACTGAGAACCTGCTATGTGCATTGCTTGAGGTATTGATTGCGCCTTATATGTGAATCTGACATATATTTATTCATTGGAAGTTCATACACAAATACTCACCCTCTTACATGTACTCATACAACTATAATAAATGGCAGGAAGTGATAAGTGAACCTCTTGGAAGAGATATAGATTAATAGAGAAGGGAGATATCCCAACTGAGGGCTCAGAACAAGAATTTTATGGAGCAAGAAGCTTATAAAACAAACCTTGAAGGCTGGCTTAGATTTGGACCTGTGGAAATGACAAGAAAGAGCAAAAGCGAAGAAAGAGAGTTTAGAAAGCACAGCACATGTGAGAAAAAAAATAACACCAGTTATAACATGTAACTTACCAACTGTTTACCATGTACTAAGACCTCTAAACACATGATCTTGGTGAATCCTTGTAATTCTAAGGGATTGGCTTTCTTAGTATTGCCTGTTTTCAGATGGGGAAACCAAGGCCCAGGAAAGAAGAGTACCTTGCCCAAGCGATCCCATTAAAAGAAAGAGCAGGTAGTTCAGGACTACTGAAGCCTGTGGTTGCATTAAAGAGGAAGGAAAATATAATCTGAAAAGTTCGTTGTGGCTAGGTGGTAAACAGGCTAGAATACTAGACTCTTGCAGTGAATCAAACTTAAGAAAAACAAATAGCGAAACCAATAGCGTACAATATCACTTATATGCAGAATCTAGAAAAATGGTACAGATGAACTTATTTGCAAAGCAGAAATAGAGACACAGATGTAGAGAACAAATGTATGGATACCAAGGGGGGAAGGGGGTGGGATGAATTGGGAGATTGGGATTGACATATATACACTACTATGTATGAAATAGATAACTAGGGCTTCCCTGGTGGCGCAGTGGTTGAGAGTCCAAAAAAAAAAAAGAAATAGATAACTAATAAGAACCTGCTGTATAAAAAAATAAAATAAAATACAATTCAAAAATAAATAAATAAATAAATAAAAACAAAAAGAGGAACACAAATGAACTAAATGGGAAGTAAAAAGTGAAACCTTCTATATATATCTTTTAAATAACTCTGCTCCATATCTTAATTAAAATGACCAAAATCAGTCCTCCTTTAACACTTTTGTCAATGTTGAAACACAAAACGGCAGTCACGTCTGGAAGGAATATGGGTACCCTTGCCGGTATGGCCTTCTACTTTTGAAGGTGGCAAAAATGAGGCTGAAATGTAACTAACTGTGATTAAATGTTCCATTCAACTTAATCTTTAAATGAAGAATATATATATATATATATGTGTGTGTGTGTGTGTATATATATATATATATAGGCACATGACTATATAATTCTTGCCAATTATTACCATACTACCATTGGGAACTGACAACTAAAGATGATACTAAAAACTTAAAATCCCCTGGCGCTCATACAATCTATGCACTCCTCGGGAAACTATTAAGTTGTGTTCTCTCCTGTGCTTTAATCATAATAATGTGATTCTATTACTCCATTGAGTTGGTTGGTAACCAGAGGTACATAAGGCCTTTAACAGAGACAGATCCCCTAAGTGGACACATTAATTCCCTCCTAAATGCCTTGTAAATAAAAGATGTACCGGTACCTCAAAGGATGTTCTGTTTTCACAGAGACTAGTAAAGTGGCTTAGATTTTCTCTTGTTTGATCAGCTGTTCAGGAATTAACTTCCACTAAGCACGTTCATATTAAAAACGTGTATTATCTAACATAAATATCTTCAGTAAAATAAGAAATTCCTCTTAGATGTTTATATGTTCCCATCAGAAAGTTCATACTATGGGGATTTACACTGAGTTTCTGTGTTTATATTTGGTTTCTTATTCTAGCAGTTATTCAGAAATACAGTTGATAGTTAAAACACACATCCCCAAAGGGACACCTTTTTAAGGTCTCTGTGAATTAAATTAGCAATGTTTTTATCTCTGTCTTGAGCAGTACCACTTAGTATGTTATTACAGTACTAATAATAATAGCTAGCAGGTACAATTTTTATTATTGTTTGCATTTTTATTTGACTCTCACTTTGATAAAGTCAAAAGAAGTCTTGAGATATCTCCTTCTGTTATTCTGCAATTATGATATTGTACTCTGATACCTTCAATAGTGTTGCATTCACTGAGGTGACCCAACACACATGTTTCTTGCAACCCATAGCTCTCATGTTGGAATCTTATAATTAAGTTGGTATTTCCCCCTGAGGAAAAAAATTTAGGAGCTTACTTTTTTTTTTTTTTTTTTTTTTTTCCTAAAG